>NC_139764.1:75299310-75745936 GCF_965231275.1 Zosterops lateralis | reverse complement strand
AAAGGAAAGGAAAGGAAAGGAAAGGAAAGGAAAGGAAAGGAAAGGAAAGGAAAGAAAAGAAAAGAAAAAAAAAGAAATAAAGAAAAGAAAAGAAAAGAAAAGAAAAGAAAAGAAAAGAAAAGAAAGAAAAGAAGAAGAAAAGAAAGAAAAGAAAAGAAAAGAAAAGAAAAGAGCCTCTTGAAAGCTTGAGACTGTACCAGCAGGAAAAAATAAAACAAAACTAGAAGAGTTCCTTTAATTTCAAACATCAAATAGATAGTCAGACAATTTTAAGCTCCCATCCACAGCAGTCTTCTTGCAAGTGATGCTCCCCATGATCTCTCCATGCCTTGCCTTCTCTTCCATTGTACAGCACAAATGGTTCTGCACTTGCAGGGTGAATTACATCTGGCTGAAAAAACAACCCAAAACTGAAGATGTTATTTTTCAGGGGAATGATTTACTCAATCATTTCCACTGTGGGTAAGCAAGCTTATAAAACAACAAGGCTAGTGAAAAAACAAAAAATCCAGGGTCAGAGCAGGCACTTCCGTACTTTTGAAAGAAAACTAGCTTGTAACAGTCATAAGTAAGGCAAATTTATTTCAAATGTCACAGCAGGTCCTTAGTCAGGAACTTGTCCATGCTTATCTTGAAAAAACATAATAACATATTCTTCCTTATTTTCTGGTTGCCTTTAGGCTCCACCCACCAAAGAAACACAAGTAGACCTGATGTCTTGTGTTCACTTGAAGCAGACACCTTCTATGTCAGAAACTGAAAATTTGCCTCCTGTCATTGCAATGTACTGAATAGTAGATGAATGTGGGTCAGAAACTTGGTTCTATTAATACTGAAAGGTTTTCAGGAAATTTTTTAGAAGGAGGATTGGTTGTTTTGTTTTGTTGTTCTTGCCTGGCTTAAGGTCTGGCACATTTTGATTGAGTCTTATGCATTTAAACAGAAAAATCCAGAAAAAATAACGCATATTTATATTATATAACATAACAAAATCATTGTAAAGTATTAGCTTGATCAAGAAGCACTACTCAAATAAAGCCTTGCCTAGAAGAATGGAGAAACGAATGGGAGAGCAGCCTTTTAATCTTTTATACAGATTTCATTTTTGCTGGTTTTGCATATCAAAAAGGTATTGCTGACAATTTTCAGGTTTTTATCACTTTGGTAAATTTCAAGCTCCACATTGACTTAGTTTAGTTGATTCAAGGTTTACAAGGAGGCATATGTACAATTTATTTTTAGACTAGCCGGTATAAATGATAAAACAGTGAGTTTTGAGGCACTTGCTATCTGAAAGAGGTAGCAAACTTCAGTCAAAATGCAGGCTGACAACATTTGTTCTGAGTTTAACTTAATTGTGTGAGTTTGGGTTTTCTTAGTGCTTGACTAAGCTTTTGACAACTTGTGAAGTGTATGTGAGTACTGCTGAGACTGAGAACAAGATGTTGTTTTATAAATATAATTGGCAGGGAAAAAGAGGAATTCATAGTGGAAATTAGTTTGTAAAGACTCAAGTACCAGGATATGTGAAATAAACTGGGTTTTGGCAATCCCATTCAAGTAAATTTACCTAGCATATAAGCCTGAGATATGACTAAATTTTTCCATTCATCCATCATTCATCCTCCTGCTCTTGTTTCAGCTTCCAAACCCCATTCTTCCCTCTGGGAAAAGATTACTTACTCTGATTTAGTTGGGAAAAGTGGCATCAGATCCTACACAAATCCAAAAATGCAGCATCATGACATCACTCTTAAGTTCTGACTCACCATAAGCTTATCCAGCTCCTGGGTAAGCCATGATCTCTGTTAAAACAGAGGATTGATAAGGGAGGTAAGTAGGCTTTTGCTTATGGCCCTAGGGCATAAATTGATCAAGAATGACTGCAAGAACTTGGAGGCAAGTTCCTTAAGGAAGTTCCCATGGTCACACAGCAAAATAATGTAGCAAGGTAAATTTGTGTGGGTGTGTGTTTGTGTGTGTGTGTATACATATATATAAATATATAAATCATAGTGAGAGCTGTAAAACCCTGTGACAGGTTTCCCAGAAAGACAGAGAAACAGACCTGAGCAACCTGAGCTTGAACTTCAGAACTACCCTTGATTAGAGCACATGTGCCAGGGACCAGCAAGGTCAGACACTATACCCTAAAGGAAAGGGATCCTGGAGATGAAATATGCAGAAATCTACACCAGAAATGCACAGATGCAGATGTCTTACCCCTTTAGCATAGATGAATTAGGAAACATGGATTTGAGATGCCATGTATCTCTTCCAATTCTAGTGTAATGATCATTGCCACCTCAAGATCCCTGGAAAGAGGCTTGGGCACAGGATTTGTTTCCTTCAAGCTGTGTCCCTGATCTTAAATCACAGGTCCAAAATAGGAATAGTCCATGGATGAGCTTCTTTTCAGTACTCCTGTCTCTCATTTCCACCATTTTTGTTTGGATGTTGTTTTATAACTTAAGAACAGAATCTTGGGCAGGAACAAATGTCTCACATCTTCTGATCCTGACTTTTTTTTTTTTTTTTTTTTTTTTTAATGAGTATTTCTCTTTTTCAGTATTAGTGCCAATTTGAGATTGCTTAGTGCATAAGTTGCTTAATCTGTAATGGAAGAAAAATTTTCAGGATCTATTCTGCCTTGTGATTTTCACAATCTTTCCTTTAGGCATAAATTTTTTACAGAGAAGAACTTTTTTTAACAATCCTTATTTTGAGATATTTTTTACTGCTTTTTCATGAATTGTCAAGAATGAAAGCAACTATTAGAAAGTTCTAAAACCTGAAACAATATGTATAAAAGTATATTATCCCAATATACTTAACATTTTTAAACGTATTAATTTTCTCTTTTCTCCTTAAATGCAGGGAGTAAAATGTTATTAAAAGTGTGAAAAAGCCCCATTCTCTGGTGGATTTTAGAAAAATCATTATAAAAGTTTTGAATTTTTTTCTATTTTAGCAACGTGATTAGAAATCTTGAGACTGTGCATGGTTAACTATGAGCGTAGTTAACTCTTCTGAACTTTTATAGAAATAAAAACTAGTATATTTTACTATATTAGATTTTTTAATTATAAATAGACATACTGCTAAATATACAAATCTGAAACACCACTAGAGACAGAGAAATAAAGAGAGATCATCTACATCAATTCTTTACTGTCTTCTTCCCTTTACACACCACCAATAAGATTAAAGTTATTCTAATGTTTAAAATAAATGATGGTTCCTGAAAATAAACCCTGGCGATCAGAACACTGAGGACACAGAAAATGGGCATGGATCAAGTGGTGGACATTTTCTAAATTTCCACCACCATCTAAAACTTGGATGCCTCCAAGGTTTTTGGCAGGGTTTCTCACAGCCTCCTCCCAGAGAAATTGCTGTGTGACAGGCTAGACAAGGTGTCTGTGCAGTGGGAGGGCACCTGGCTGCCTGGCTGTCCCTGGAGGGTGGTGGTAATCAGCTCCTTTGAAACTCACAACTCGTCACAGGTAGGGTCTCCTTGGGGTCGATTGGGTCCAACACTGTGCGATATCTTCATGTGGAAGTGGGGCTCAAGTGTATCCTGACAAATTTCACCAATGATTACAAACCAAGTGGGGAAATAAACACTTCAGAACTCTGCAGAAAGGGCTGGATAGACTGGAGGAGCAACAAGTAAAAGTGTTGCACATTGAAACACGTAATCCGGGAGTACAGCACTGGGATCTACCCATTCACATAGGAGATCTGTGGAAAGGCACCTGCAGGTCCTGGTGGACAATAAGCTCAATGTGAGTGAAGAGTGTGCTGCTGCAGTAAAGGAGCAAGTGGGATTCTAGCTTTCATCAACCAGGGCATCACCAGCAGAGATAAAGAAATAATTATCCCACTCAATTTGGTGCTTGTCAGGCCACACCTGCAGTACTATATTCCATTTTAGTCCTCTCTACGGAAAGAAGTTCGGGTCAGGTTGGTGAGGATCCAAAGAAGGGCAACAAAGATGATCAAAGGACTTGGAAGCCTGTTGAGGAAAGCCTGAGGGAAATGGCTTTGTTCAGCATTGAGAAAAGAAGGCTTGGAGAAGGCTTTCTCACTATGTTCTAGCATTTAAAGGGTGACTGTAAGGATGGAGGCTCCTTCATTACAAGGGAAGATGTGGAAAAGATGAGAGGTAGTACACAAAATTAGACCTGCAGAAATCCCAATTAGACACAAAAGGAAAATCCTTTACAATGGGAACAATCAGCTTTTGGAATTACCTTCCCAGAGGCTACTCTGAGAAATTCCATTAGATTCCCCAGAAGTGGACACTTTTAAGATTCAGTGGGACAGGTGTTGAACCATCTTGTCTAGATTATGCTTTTGCCATGAAATATTGAACGAGGCAATCCCTTTCAAACCTGATATTCCAAAACTCTATGATTCTATGATTGAAAATCACTGCCTCTCTTACAAGAAATACTTTCACCCTGGAAGACTGTGATAAAATCTCTGGGACCTATTTCTCCCTTCTCTTCTGGGACACAAGCTCCTATTTTTAAAATAAAATTAAAACAGTCCTCCATGTTTTCTCCTCTTTCTTCACTTGTCCCACAGGTTCTATTGAAATTTTATTTGCCTGTGGCTGATTCTAGTTTTTTCCAGTTTTCTGACAACATTACACGTGGAAGTAATTTTGCAGCTACATTATTTGTAGAGGAATAATTCTACCTCACTTAATTTTCTGTTTGCAACTCGCTTCCTAGCATGTTAGAAAATACCATTTATACCGCAATAGTCAACTATTTGGACACATTTCCCATCCTCCATATCTCAGATTTGCATCTTTGCAAGCCTCATTGCTATTGTCACTATATATTTTGATTTATTTTTCTTTATGTGTGTAGTTTTTCTACTTTACTGTGTTGAATTTCATCTTAAAGGCTTCTGACCATTTCATCAATTTATCAGGATCGATTTAAATTCACAAGTTGTTCTCTGAAGGATTTTCAGCATTCAACAGTTTACTGTTGAGTGTCAAGGCTGATAAGACACCTAGGTTGTTAATGAAACCATTAAAAACACAGGACATAAGACAGATCTCTGCAGGGCCACCCACATCCAGCATCTTCCTTTTTTCTTGACAGCAAACTGTTGATAGCTGCTGTTTAAGCTTAATAATTTCAACCTGATGTGAATCTGCCTGTTGATATTTTCAAACATTCCATATGACACTGAAAACTAGAGAAACATAGCTCTCCACTGAAATGTGCTTATAAATTGCAAATAGATGAGTTCCCTGTCCTATTGAAGTTTATTTCTATTGTGCATGAAATACTGTCTGGAAAGAGAAAGACACTGAGCAATCTATGAGAACACAAATTCTGTCGTAACGTGACACTTTCACCTATATTGTCTTCTGTCTCTGTATTCTGTACAGATAATTGCATAGCAATATGCTTACTTTTCACATTCCAGCCAGTCAGCCATCCTATTATTGTTCTCATCACTCATACAACCTTCAAGAAGTGTTAACAACTATCAGCCACCTCCTTCCTTTTCCACACCTGAGGCAAATATACATTAAAGTCTTGTTCCATTATTAATTCAGTTTGTATGGAATAAAGATCATTTTAAACTGAAATTGAAATAATCTTTACAGTTTTCTATTTTAGATTTTATGCTTTCTGTCATTCTGAGCAATTGAAATTCAGGACTTTTAGAAAATAAATCAAATTAATTTGTTTTTCTTCTATATCAAAACAAAAATAATCTTGAAATTCTTCTTTGGTGACTAGAATTTTTCATTTCAACTGAGCTGTTGTTTATTTGTCCTAATTTGACTTGAAAATTAAACCAACATATTTTTACAGGCTACAGAAAGATATTATTCTCCTACTTATATCATCATAATGTTTCATTAATAAGCAAGGGAAAAAAATGTATTATTTCATAAAGCTGAAGATACCATACACAGACACCCTACCATTTTGATTGCTGCCTTAGGCAATTTTAGAGCTAGCCATGGGTGGCCTTGAAGGTGATAATACAGACCTTGAATTTAGTATGATATTTCATGAGTAGAGCAATGTATTGAACAGGTGACAGATTTAATGTGTAGACACTACTTCTTACTTCAGAATACTGCAGTATTATGCATCTGCTGAGATGGACAGGCACTAGGAACAGGTTGCCCAAAAGAGTTGTGGATGTCCCATCCCTGAAAGCGTTCAAGGCCAGGTTGGATGGGGATTTGAGCCACCTGGTCTAGTGGAAGGTGTCCCTGCCCATGGCAGGAGGGTTGAAACCTGATGGTCTTTAAGGTCCCTTCCAAACCAAACCAAACCAAACCAAACCAAACCAAACCAAACCAAACCAAACCAATCCAATCTATGATTGCATGATTCAAGTGGCATTTGTGTTTCTCACCCCAGAGAGGATGCAATTGGGAATAACTGAAGGGAGTCCATGATCCATCAGAGAGGAAAAATGTTTTAACCTTACTAGAAATGAAATCACACTGATACCATTGCATTGACAGTTTGTTGGTATTTCTTTGAATATTTCTACTGCAAGGGCCTCACATCAATTCATGCTATTTTAGGAAACCTGAGGATAGCACGAGCCATATGGAGACAATTATGGTCTGTGGGTGAGACAGATTTTCACAGAAAAAGCAAACACTTCCTCAAAATAAAAATCACTGAAAATCAGTATTCTCTGTGGAAAGCAAACAACCAAAAAACACCACCACTAGACCAACTTCAACTGATTTATGGAAGCTTATTTTAGCTTCCAGATTTTGGGGGTGGAGGTGGATGGGTGGGAATTGGTGATAATTTTTAATATATTCCTGTGTCATTAATATGATAACAGTATCATCCTAATGACAGTTTCACCAGTCATATCATAATATGTTTCCAAAAGAGAAAAGGCATATTTCAGGATGTGTTATTGAATTGCCAAATTTTATCTCACATTGTTAGAACCAAAAATTTATAATAAAATTTGACAGCTTCATTGAAGAAGTAATTTTCTGTTTAAATTTTGCAAATTAATTTCATGATATATTAAGAGTTTGTTTGTCACACAGGTTTAGTACAACTCATTAATCTGATAAGACATCCAGTAACTTGAAAGGAATGTGGTATTGCGCTTTATTGATGTGATACCTTATTAGGATTTCATAATTTCTTAGGAATGCCTGCTTGAGCTAATGCCATTTGGATTTTTTTAATTTTTTTTAGAAGACAGAAGATAAACTTTGTTATCTTTCTCTATAGGGAGGAAATATTCCAGGAAAAAAAAAAAAAAAAAAAAAAAAAAAAAAAAAAACAACAAAAAAAACCCAACAAAACTATAGAATATTTTATAAACAAAATGATTCAACAAAATCTAAATATTTGACGTTATCTTTTCTCCCAGGAAATATTCAAAAATTATTTTTTTTTAAATAGAAAATCTGAGAAGAAATTAAAATATTAAACCTGAGGAATAGATGGACAGTTGAAAAGCTTTCCAGTGATAAGTTTTATGATCTTGTGATTCTGGGAAAGGTATGCAGGAAAGGATTGACACATTAAACTCTCTTTAGCTATTTTATTTTATTTTATTTTTTAATAGTGTTAAGATGATTGTGGTTATCTTACAGATCCACAATGATGCAACCATCATTTCAACTACTTACGATTTGGTTGCTTGCACCTTCAACATGAAAATTCTGCTATGACTGCCTGGAGGACTATTGATTTAAATTTGCATGTGGCTGCCTCCACAGGGTGGATTTGTACTCATTAGTTCTTAACTAGGAAAAGGTCACAAATTGAAGCTTTAGAGTTAAAAACTGGGTGATTCTCTATGCTCCACTGATTTTGGTTGACTTCTGAATATCTCTCTAATTTTAATTTTAATCTTTCTTTAATTCATATCACATTCCCTGCTTTTCTATCAAAAGATTAGTACCTGCAAACAGATTCCTACTTCTCTGGAGTCATCCTGGCTATTTTGTGATATTAAAGCTGTATCTGATATAGCTCAATAATTCAGGCTCTGTCTACAGTGCTAAGAAGAGATAGGCAAGTCCTAAGAGAAATTTGCTCCATTTCAAAATGCCCATCCAACAGAAATGAGATGCTTCAATCTCTGAAGATATACACCTCTTTCCATTATCTACAGAAACAGCATAGATTACTACTTTAGACTAAACTTTGGTAGCTAAGGCTAGTTGAGATCAATCTCCTAGCACTCCCTAGTTCCGGAATACACAGAGCAGTATGAAATGTGTGAGCCCCTCTGTTAATCAGTGTTGCAGAACCAGCAAATATCTGTATTAAAACAAAATGCATTACCAATCTCTCTTGCAACTTTGAATGCTCTGGATTTACCTTTATCATGTCAAAGGAAAAGGAGGTAGAAAATCTGGACCTAGAAGATGAAGAAGGAAAAGAAAGGGAGCAAGAAAAAACACATGAATAATAGAAACTACTGTAGACCTAGATTCTGAAGACAGTCTTTAGGAATGATAGGTTTCACAAGTGGCTTCTGTGGCTCCATTTGCACTGCTATCTTCTTCATATTTATGCTTTGATCAAGATGACTTTCTGCTTTTCTTCAACCATTGTGTATATGTATTTGAAACACTACATACTAGTAGATATCTCTCTGTTTGTATTCCTCACTGTAGAATTTTTCTAGCTGACATCTTGAGAACAGGATGGTTGAATCCAGAAAAAAAGAGAGAAATTGTATTGTACAGTTAATTTCATATGGACACATGAATAAACCTAACTCCTTCATATAAATATAGCAGTTCTTATATTCAAAATGTGGTTTCTTGAGTAGCTCAATTTACCAAACCACCTGCTCTTGCCAAAAAAAGTATTTGTTCCTTTTCCTTATTTTTCTTCTGCCTACCCCTGCTGCTGTTCTATCTATATGGTCACAGTGTCATCTGAATCCTGATATGCATACCATCTTCCAGATCCCTTGCTCAAAGTAGGACAAAGAAGTTATCTTCATTGTGGTTCATTTCCTTCCAGGTTAAGTAGTTTCATTAATTCGTGGCTGGTGTAGGAAATAGCTGGGGCACAAAATTTACAGTGAAAACATGTATCTGGGTGTGATAGGAGCTAGGGCTTCCCTCTTTCAGTGGAGGAGTACACTTAGATTACCTCATCAACTTGACTGGAAATGCAACAGCAAGTTGTGGTTTCATGGCCAGTTTAGTACAACCCAAGATCAGTCTGCTGTATATTCATACATAGTCCCTTGTGTCAGTACTGATGGTTATGCAGCCTAGAGCTATGCCAGCAAATAGCAAATGACTAGTTTTCTACATTAGTGTCTGCATAGTTCTCCAGAGGGTATAAAACATGAGTAAGATAACCTAGAATTTACGACTTGTGCTTGTAAATGTGGCTTATTTGATTCACAAAGCTCCTAAAACTGCGGCAGAAATGCTGCAAGCTTACTTGTAAGATCTCAGCAGTGTTTACGGGACATGTATCAGTGTGATGACAATATAAAAGGTCCCCGTGGCGCTGTAAACTTTCAGTGATGCCACAACATTAGGACACTAGACAGCTTTGCTATTTACAGTTCTGGTTTAGCAGTGTATGGGATCGAAGATTGAAGAATGTGGAGGATCTTAACACTAGTGGAGTGGCATATGTAGCTGGGATTTACATTTTCTGAAAAATGTAAAGTTGCAATTACTCCCAATGTACCTTTCTTCTCAACAGTTTTATCTTCCTTAAAAAATTCTTCATAAAAACCAAAACAAGAAAACATATAAGTGAAAGGCAATAGCAATAACTCACCTTCTACTTATATGCACATTTTTCTGCTGATTTTCTTCAACAAATGATTGACTAATAAAACCTAATTTATTTCTGTAGGTAACTGAAATTTAAGAGTTTGTGCTGCATGAAGAACATGTGCAACAATGTGCAGTGTATAAAAACTTGAAATCATGGCTGACTTTCACCTTATCTCTGGGTGTGCCAGGTTATATGAGACTTTATTGCTTTGCTGACACAGAAGTGAAACACTAGTTTAATCATAATATCATGTTGGGATTTGTCTGACTCTACTATTATTAGACAGCAGGTCTATGGCTTCATCTGAGCTCCCTCCCATTGCTAAAGATGTTACAGACAAGTGGGATGAATCATCCCCTGTTGTGTCTCTCCTTAACTAAATAAGTTAGAGTAGCCTTGAGATCATGCCTTACTTATCTAGCAAAAACAGAATAAGAATTATCTGTTGACTGCAATGAACACTCTTCAAGTGAATGGCTTCCTCATTAATCAGTAATTTTATCTATACCAGGTAAGTTTTTGGGGTGTACTGGGAAATGCTAATTCTCACTTCATCTGGATGGGTGGCAGTACTTCCTATTGATATAAGCCAGCAGAAGAGTCTCCTCACCAGATGAAGTGTTCACTTTTTGGTACAGGAAAATGAGGGAATGTAGGAGTAGACTGATGCCAGGATTAACAACATTTCTCCAGTTTTTGCTATGCTGGACAGTGTACAATGCAGGACATGCAAAATTTCTGCTTGCACTTTACTCTAGATATAAATAAAACTTTGATGCACTAGAGAACGAAATGTTTCATACTTGGTGGTATTTAATATGTCACAACTATCTACTGAGTGTGTCGAAATGTCACTTTCAGCTGATAGCTCAGTAATATGTGAAAGGTTCTCAAAGGTTAAAACTTAAGACTGCAGTTACCTCTGGCTTTTTCAGGAGAGGGATTTGTTCTCACACCTCTGAAAACCTGAAAAGTGAGATATCTGTTTTGCAAATGTACTCAACTTTTGGATCAGTGGAGCATTGTAGTAGCTGCTTAATGGGATTTATGGAATGCTGCCTCTGCAATTTATGAGCAGAGGCTTATAAAAAGTAGGTAATAATAAGTGGTTTCAATTACATATATCAAAAAAATCAATGTCAACACTTTTAAAAGAAAATAAAACTGAATTGCTCAACTCATGCATGTAGTATCCAGGTTGAGTACAATTGCTTCATATTGAAACACCTGTGGGGCGATCCTTTTTTAAAAGCAAAATGAAGTGCATAAAGAAGATCATAGTTAATTGCTGCCTATTTGAAACAGTGATTATATAAAGTATCAGAAATTCCTCTGCATTCAAATAATTCATTTTGGACTTACTCCACCTTATTTTTTTAATATAAAGGAAGAGAAAATACCCAATATTCTGTGTTAATATCTGGGAAATGTAAAGGCCAACTGACTTCACAGCGCTTTTTTAAGGCCCATACTTTAAATACACTGTCAGGATTTCTGCTCAGAGGTGACTTTTCTCCCTCACTGATATCAGAGTTGAAGTTCTAAGAAGCACATTGTCATCAACAGCCAGCACACCTTATCACAGTCATAAGTGAGAGGGGACTATCCATTGCAGTGTGTGCCTGCACACTGTCACCTTCTGGGTAATCTCAGCTTCTCTTAACGTGCTTGTGCCACAAATCACTCTGGAATGGCAGCTGCTTTGTGAGCAGGGATGTACATATCCACACACAGAGCAGCATTCCCTCAGTTCTCCACCTGCAGCCACAGGGGACTGAGAGGACTGATTGGCTACCAAGTCTTCACTCAGCAAATATGTCTAAATTATAAAGACTGGAAGACTGGAAGAAACAGACCCTGCATGAGCTTCCATATGCTGAAGTGGAGTCTTTTTTTCCTTGTTGCAAAATGCAAATGATGTGCTTAAAAAATAAGGGAATGGATTCAAAAAACAAAGAATAATTTATTTTTTCCTCTGCTTGTGCACAAGCACAGTGATTTTTGCACTTTTCTTATTTTTAAGGCATCCTCAAGGCCGTATTCAATGTGAAAAATACAAAGATTAATGAAATGTATCTCTAAATTATATTTATTTATTACAAAATATACACAACAGGTAGATTAAAATTTCTACTCTAAAAAACAGCATGTTAATATTGAAAGCTGTTGTTTAGTTTACTTTGTTGCTCACTGCAATAACCACACAATATCCTATTTCTTTTGAAGATTATACAATTATTGCCGAAAAAATAATTACAGTAAGTTTGGAAGCCACTTTTGAATTATTTAATAGAGATACCTTCTTTCCTACCTAGACATTAATATACCAAAAATGTAGTTGCCTTATTATAATACTAGAATTATTTCTTTACCAAAATAAATCCTTTAACTGAAATAATGACATTAAGAATGTCTGCATTTTCAAGAGGAGTGGGGGAAAGGGTAAATAAAGATCTAAAAAATTCTTTGAATACTTGTGGGCTGTTTGATTTAATTGGAGCAGAATCTAGTGATTCTGTATGAACAAAATGAAGTTTCACTGACTGACTGATTGCCCATAAACCACATTTCATTGTCTTTTTAAATTTCTGTTATAATGAATTAGCAGAATTATGAATCTCAAAAATATCTATCTTCTGCTCTAGGTGGGATATGATATTTGCAAGAAAAATGACATCAAGAGAAACATTTTTCTGGTGTTAGAGAGCATTTTTGAAATTTCTTGAGAAGTAATCATATTTTCTTTCTTTGTTTTCCTAAAACAAAAAAAAAGTTCCAAAATCTATATTATAGCACTTAATTTTATTAAGTTTTTAAAAATATGGTCATTCCATCTTTATAACAGATTAATTCGTTCTATTAAAAAATTTGTAGGAGAGTCTTTAAGTGCATGTACTTCACCTTGAAAAAAAATAAGAATATTTAGAAATTTCCAAGAAGAGGACTATGTTAAATGGAAATTATGAAATTATGAGAATATATGTAGGGAGTACTTTCCTGCTACGTCTTGATAGAAGTCTATAGATTTGTATAGAAATCTATAGCTTCTATGTTATACTGCATGTCTGTATCCCATGGATAATCCACTATAAACATCAAACTCTAGTCAAACTCACTTCCAGTGCCCAGGCTGACTTCCTCACATGGGTCATACATTCTACATTTTTTTATTCCTGAAACATAGTTCCATTTGACTCCACTGTGCATTTAAGCACAACTTTACCAGACTACATTGTATCAGTGGATGATCCTTTATACCATTCATTTATACCATCTTAAAATTTCATCATATTCCTCCTTTCTGATAACTGATAAAACTATCAAGCAGTCTCAGGTCAGAAATCAGGTCCTGAAGGATTTCACTGGAACATGGTTCCTTGTGCCAATTTCATATTTTCCAGTTAAATTTGGAAGCCTGTCAGTTTTGCAGATTTCAGTCCATTTCATGTGTCATATGAATTTTGTGTCACTCTTCTATGGGACTTGTCATGTTACTTATTCATGTGGAAATATTGTAATTTTTATTGCACCTCCCTAGAGCTTAAATGAAACTTGAGTTCTACATTTTTGGAGTTTTCACAGCTTCCTTTCGCAACTTCTGCAACATATTAATTCTGTTTCTATTCTAGAATTACGAAGATAAGACAGAATCAAAATTTTCTCTCATGAAGGAGAAGTGATTTCAAGCCCATCAATTACTAATGATATCATGTTGCATTTAAAAGGTTAGAGATGTAGGTGAAAGTGAATGCTGTACTGTGTATTATGAAAAGAGTATTTTACTAAGAGCTTTTATTGAATTGTAACTTATCAGTTTAATGTTAAAAAAAAAAAAGAGCGTGAGGTTTTTTTCTATCTCCTCTTTCCCAAGCTTCACAATCAAGCAAGCACAGCCCCTTAGATGTAAGGGATATACTCGTTCTGGTTGTTTTAGGTTTTCCCCAAGCTCAGTCCACGATATAAAGGAAAGCTGCCTTTACTTGCTTTCCATGAACATTCATGATACAGAAACCCTGGGATGATTCTTTAACTCACATCAAAAAACAGTAATTTCTTTACCTCAACTATTTACTTTGATTATTCAGGGACACCTCTTCTCAGAGAGCAGAGAGTTGTCTGTGTGCTCCCTTGTGTCAGGAAGAACCCAGAGGCCATTGTTCAGACTGTAAAAGCCTGATTTTTTATATTGACCGTGCTGAATGTTTAACATTTCAGTTTATTTTCTCATATTAAAATTACCAGAGAAAAATAGCAAAAGAAACCCCTTGATTTACTAGGACAGCTCATTTAGAAGATCATTAATGAAACATAGGATCTTGTAGCTCTCAATCATCAGTTTCCATTGAATCCTTTTTTTTATGGATTCGTAACTCACCGAGCCAAAAGAATCATTATATTTCCTTAAAACCTCCTACATGAGAAACAATGCAGAATTTCAACCAGTGTTTTCTAAATCACTTATTATCTACTAAAATTAAAGAACAACGTAAAAAGAAAATTTTGCTGCTGTGCTGTGGCTACTGAGGTATGTGCATGAAACCATCTGTCTGTTGTAGAATAATACTGAATAATCCAAATTGCCCTCTTCTCTCCACCTTCTGCCACTCTTGTTAACCAGAATAGCTAGCATTAGTTACAGTGCCAGGAGCACATGGAAGATAAACTAAAGTTGCAATATGGCAGGTGATTCTCTCTGTTGATGGAACAGGCTGAATCAGTTGGTTATGTAACATTTCTTTCCTATGTTTTGCTGGGTTTATCATTTGCGTGAATCAGAAGTTGACTGTTAGTCTTCAACACTAAATTTTTCAGCATGCCTGAGTCTGAATGCCTTTCATCTAGGAAATGCAAGTGTCTTTAGAGTAAAAACCTTGAGGGAAAGACTCAGACTTATCAGACACAGAAAGAGAGTGGTCCCAGCATGACCTTACCCAGCATCCCTTAACACAGAGGGATTACCTTTAGCTATACCAAAATCTATTTGTTTTTCCAAAATGAAATTGTAAAATTTAATTCTTCTGAAAATAAAAATTAAAAAAAAAATTAAAAACAACCCCCCCCCAAAAATGACAAAAAACAAACAAACAAAAAACCAAACCAAACAAAGAGAAAACAAGCAAATAATAAAAATAAAAAAAAACTCCACAGATTTTTGCCAATTCAGTGGTACTTGTTTCATGGAAAGAATTGGTTATGCAGCCAGCCTTCCAGTGTCCTTAGATAAAATTAAACTATTTCCTATACTTTATTGTTCATGGGGAAATGTTAGTTTTAATTGTATTTTATTGTATACACTTTGCGGAAGATCCAAGATTAAGCAGTATGTCAGCTCAGGCTAAATAAAGAACAATTCCAAACACACACAAAAAAATGTTACTTGTTCTTTGTTCCCCATCTAGTGAATAGAAGAGAATAATGTTTCAAATATAAGTGGAAAAAAGTACTTCCCCTTCTGTGGATAAGATGTATTATTCATTTGGTTTTTGATATTGCCAGTATAGAGTATAAACTTATATACAGTCTTATATACAGCAAATTTATTTTGATTTAAAAACCAATTTCACATACAATTAGGCATTGAGATATAGCATAATTACATTTTATTCTTACATCTACAAAATGCATGTCCACATATTGTCTGTTATTTATTGGTATAGAGCAGTAGAGGTAGTTTTCTGCTTCTAGATTTAATTTAAGGCTGTGATAAAAACCTTCTTGCTTTCTATGAAACCACTGAAAATGGGACAAAAACACTCATTACTTTTAATTGGTCTGTTAATTCAAAAAGTGTCTAATTTTAAATTGGCCCATAAGCAGCCTGATTTCTGTAAAGGGATGAACAAGGATTCAAATGGTTAAGCCATGGGCAATGTCATCTTTGAATCAAGAGAATTTCAATAATATCTTTAAATTTATGTAAAATTAATAAACAACACAGTCACTTTAAAAATAAATATTTTGGCTCCATGTAGGAAAAAGTCTCTTTTGTTTTGGTTCTTCCAGGAGTTAGCAATGCCCCTCAGTTCTTATCGATTGAAGGTTTCTTTCCCAAAATAATTTGTTCATTTCTGCTGCAGGAGCCAGACAATGAGTACCTCAGCTGAAGTATGTTCTTCCTGATATTTCTGAAGGGTCCAAGGAAGAGCAAGTTTCAAAACTTTTATTCTGACTAACTAAGGTTTTCTTGTCACCTAAGAAACTTAGAATACCAAGTGTATTTATATTTTATGTATGTATGTATTGGTTAATTATTTAATCACTATTATTATTATTAATTAACTTATATTTAAGTATAACAACAGCTCTACTAGGAGAATTTAGAAGCCCTATTCCTCAACTTTTTATCTTGTACTTGCCA
Organism: Zosterops lateralis; assembly: GCF_965231275.1. NCBI lineage: Eukaryota > Metazoa > Chordata > Aves > Passeriformes > Zosteropidae > Zosterops > Zosterops lateralis. Next base: position 75,729,784 of record NC_139764.1, on the reverse strand, counting down.
CCATTTCTATTTAAACTGCATCTTAACCTCACTTTTTAAACATCCTGAAAACTGAAAGCAAAACTTGATGATTAGATAGAAATGAATATTAAAGTAAGGGATACAGTCATCCCTCATGAAAAACATAGAAAAAGATGTTTTAGTATTAGTTTAACAAAAATAGTTTATTATATGAGAACTGCAAGGTCTTGCCCTTTCTAAAACTCAGACCATTTTTATTCAGGAGCCTAAGGGGAGGTTTTTCAAACCTCACACGGACCCAGATACCCAGCCCCCAGAGAGATTTAGTTAGACATTTACTGCAAGTTATGCCTTCCACTTTTACCATTTTATGTGGATTTAAAAGAGAACCTTACATTTAAGGGCTTCACTTTTTACACAGTTTAAACATTTAACTGTATGTAGATAGTGATAATGCATAGGTTTATTCAGCTGGAAAGAGCAAAGATGCAATAAAAAACAATTATCTTGGTTGCACGTGAAAAAAAGAGCAACACGTATTTCACAGGCATATCCAGTACTGAGAGAACCAAAACATTCCCTTTGTAGATTTTTTGTGCCTTGTGTGAGAAACCATCTACATGTTTTTTCTTTCTCTGTCAGTTTTATGATATCCTGCTTCTTGTTTTTGATACAGTTAATACAACAGTTACTTAGACAAGTACTTTGTGATGTAATATTGTAAATGTTTATTACTGTTTAGGAAAAAAAAGTTCTATAAATTTCAGGCCTACAGGCCATCAGGTCTGCAAAAAAAATTTAATAATTTTTAAGGCAATGTTATCCAGACAGGAGTTTATTTATGAAGTTTTTCTTGATTATGGTATTTTCAGAAAGGGCAATAAATCCCTCGAGGCTTTTGAAACACATGGGAGGTGATAGGTTTTTCCTGTTTTGCTGTAGTTTTCCCAATGTGGTCTGTAGTTAATAATCAGGAAGCATGGTTACATAGATCAGTTCCTTATAATGCCAATTTATTTTCCACTTTTCAGAAAACCCAGTAAAGATGTCTGAACAAATTGAAAGTATCTTTCATCAAAAAATTCAAAATGTCACCATTTTTTTTCATTTTGTGAATTCTTTACTTGAATGTTTTTTCTATTTATTTATTTATTAATGTCTTCATAATTTGCTTTACTAGGGTTGTGTTCGAAACCCTTTACAACCTGTCTCTAGTGTTAACTAATGTATCAGAAATGTTATTTTGTCGTTTTGTTAGCTTTTTCTCAAGGAAAGATTTGACTGAAAAAAAAAAATTAAAAAAATAAAAATTAATGTCTCATTTGTTATAAAAAGCTATCTACTGTCAGCCAGAAGTTTTAAATGAAGGTTTTAGGTGTTACTGACTGCTGATTATGAGTTGTTTTCATTTTAGTAGAACAAGAAAATGCATTGGTAAAGTAATGCTAAATGAAACTTTTTGAAATATTTCAGCTTTGTCTTCTTTTTTTACCTGTACAGCTCCAGTTTCTACATACTACTTTTGTATAAATGATCTCCATGTGAGACTGTAATTGCAGCTGTGGCTTCTAACACAGTTCCACAAGTAAGTCGTGTGAGCCACAGAGCAGTCGGACTGTTTCCACTTCCGCATATTGCTTTTTTTGTGTCAGTAAAGAATCAACAGACGCTGTACCCAGTGCCTGGCACAGAGCACCTGCTTCAAAGAGGTTGTAGAGAAGGTACCAACTGTACCTAATGGTATGAACACAGGTAGAGAGTTCCATTTCTCTTGCAGACTAAGCAGTTCCAGTCTGTCCAGCACTTGGTGCATGTTTGCAACACGTGAGCAGTCTCTGTACAAGGAATTTTTCACCGTGCTAAATAGATATTTTTAATTCAAGTTCCTACAGAGAAGAAGTTGTGTAATTACAAGGCTGCTGTCCTCAACAAGGATCCCAAATAATTTGGAAAGTTTTTGGAATATTTTGATGAGAAGAAATGTTTTAATATGCTACTAAATAGTACCACATGGTATACCTATATCAAGCTTTCACTCCACTTCAACTATTAACAGCTTTTGAAACTTCAGACTTGTTGGTTTGGGTGCAAGTTTTTCTCTGTGCAAAGGGCCAATTTCTCTTCAAATTAATATTTTTTTTTTCTGTAACTAGTAAAAATGATTCTGTGAACCTGCTTTTATTCCTCCTTCATAGAGAGGCAGAGAAAGTGAAAAGTACATGCTGAGACACATTTTTATTTCATATTCACATATGAAATTCTTGTAAGTCACACACCTTGCATATGTATAACCAAGAGATCCTTTTGTGATTCCTGCCCTCTTCCTATAATGGATGCAGAGGGACCTACATGAGTAAATGTTATGCTTGGCTTCTTCTAAAAGTGCATATAAAAAGTAGCAGTAAATTGAAGCCCACAGGGTACTTTCCACATTGTACTGTAAGGATGTTTCATTGCATACTACTCATGAAAATTGAACTTGATATGAACTATAATTATGACAAAAGCAAGTGAGAGTGTGATTCTCATTTTGAGTACTCTTCCCCTTTGTCCTTTTTCTGTGCATTTAGTCACCTTTAATATCTAGGGAGATGTTTCATGCCAAAGGTTTTCACATATTGTAGAAACTCATTAATTAGTTAATAATATATGAATCTTGCCCTACATTAAGAGTGCAATCACCCGATGGGAAACCAGAAATATTGAGGATGCTAAAGGTTTAATTGAGACCTTCATCCTAAAAATGTTCAGTGACACTAATATTTTCATCTATTTAATCAGACACATATCACATTTTATAAACTTCCCTGATGGTCTAAAATTTGTCAATTTCCTAATCACTTATGTACAAGTTGTTGCTTTGCTTAGTGAGAGCCACATGAAAATAACACCATTTTATTTCTATTTCAACATAAACATCTTTCCAATCCTAGCTCAGTCAGATTTAATAATTTTATTCCTCAAACAAGAGGAAAGAATCTGGACATTAAACTTTCCAGCTGCTTTTTGAAAACACAATATTTTGGCAGTACTTGCAGACTCCTAATTTCGGAATTCTAGGCAGACAGTTTCAATTACTAGAACACAGTAGTTTCAAATGTCTACTCGGACAGTAATCAATAATACTGAGAAATAGAATCACAGGTAAATTCATATGTTTACACACTGTCAAATAGAATTTTGTACCATTGTATGATCAAGTTGTAGTATGTACAAGGTATGACATGGTATGGGACCAATGTTTTCCATTGCTCCTACTGTGTGGAACCTTGGAGAAGATTGCTAACATTTCAAGAATAAAAATTGTTGTCAAAGTTTATAGACTTACTTTGGTTTTTCAGTGAGGTTTTTTTTTTGTTTGTTTGTTTGTTTTGGGTTTTTTTGTGAGGTTTTTTTGGGGGTTTTTTTTGTGGTTTTTTTGGTGGTTTTTTGTTTTTGTTTTTGTTTTTGTTTTTGTTTTGGGGGGGTGGGGTTTTTTTTGTTTTTGTTTTAAAAAGTAAATAAATTTATACCTGTTATGACTGCAAAGAAAGCCTGAAATTATAACTGAGGCAACAATGGTCCCTCCTATTTTTCTGAGTGCAATAGTAACTCAGGTGAAACAAATATACTTGGTTCAAAATCCACAATTCTTCAGACAGCAATTCAGGTTCAAATGGAGACACTTTTAATGAAGTAGAAAATAGAAAACTAAGAGCCCATATTAAGCAATACCATTTAATTAACTCCTGGCAATCTTTTAATTTTGATCCTTTCATATTATTATATGTCATTTTTATTATTTTTTTCATGATATCATGAAGCTGCATATATCTGAAAGAGATTGTATTTAGATATAGCTTAAAATAATTGTAATAATAATAACAATTTAATAATAATAACAATTCTAGATACTTATCCTTAAAAGAAGATAACTAGGCTACCCATCCACCCTCTAATTTCTTCATTCTGGAAATGGAGAGAAGTCAGAAGTCACATAACTCCTTAGGAGACAACGTTGCTCTACAAGTATGTCTTTTCTATGTAAGTATTGGGAAATCAAGCAGCACCAGAAGCAAGGCTCCTGTCTAATCTCAGCTGAGAGAATAATTAGGAATCACTAGATACCTACACCATTAGTTGGAAACAAGTTCACATCACAGAAGAGATGGTGAAGAAGTTTATGAGCTTACAGAAGTTTCAAGCTAAAACAGGACTCTATAAAAGCACTTGAGGTGTTCAAGCAATAGATTGCTGTTCAGGATTTAGTTTCCAGTTAAACATGATGTAGACCGAATAGAGTTCTTTATGCACACCTGCAAGTCTTTACTTAACTGGTTTCTGCTATGTGATACAACAGAGTCTTGCATATAACACTAGATATAAATTGAAGTAGGTTTCACTTGTGATGATCTACATCAGGGAAGAAATAGTCCACAGCAACTTCTATAGCTGTGCCATGGCACAGAAACTATCTCCTTCTTCATGAATTCATCAGGTTCTCACCTAAACAGTGTCTGCTATTTGGTCACAGAGAAAGAGATTTTCATAATATAGTGAATAAATATGTGAAATATGGCACTAACTCTGAAACAATATCGAGCAAGAATAAGCTGCATGAATTTTATTTAATATGATACCTGAAAGGACTTTGTATTAAGATGGTGAAACACAGAAGTGCATTAGTATAAGATTGAGGACATTAAGACAATAGGAACTGTACACAAATCTTGGCTGAGAAGGAGCAATAAGCACAGGGATGTAAATGGGAAACTGGGACACAAGATTGTAACTGGATTTCAGTCACTTGATGGTAGTTTCACTTTTACAGTCTGGTAAGTAAAAAATTACATGTGCATCAGTAGTCCTGATTATCCTGCAGCTAGCTAGTATATTCATGATCTTCATAGAATTTCATATTTGAACTCAATCCAATCTATCTATCTATCTATCCATCTCTATAACTACCATCATCAACCTATCTGAATGTTGATGATAAATTTCTGTATGACAGTCTCCAAAAGAGCTTGCATATCTGACCAAATGTAATTGGTCAACTCAATGAGACACTCCCGGTGCTTCCACTCTTTCTTTATGAAGGTGATGTACAGGGCAAATATTGCATGTTTCCCCACGCAGAGATCAGCTTCTGCTCTATTTCTTTGTCCATATAACTGCTTGGAACTGATAGGAGATCTTCAGCTTCCATTAAATCAGTAAAAGCATGGGGCTGTTTAAAATTCACACAGGCCGAGAACCTCAAATATTTTGAGCTGCCTTCTGGATAAAGTCTGCATTTCTGCACTGTAAGTGAAGAACTGATGTTTGCACGACCTGACACAAGTTTTTTCATTGTATTTGTCATTCTCTTGCTTTCCCTCATACAGAATGAAAAATTCACCATTATTGCAATTTCTTAGAGCTTTTAGAGATAACCTGGTCTTCAAGAGAAACAATGTTCCTCAGGGGAACATAAACTACAAACTGATAATAGAAAAGCAACAGCAGAAGTAATTTGTGTTTATTCAGCACTTGGCATTAGCAACATTTTTACGGAAGACATAGACTCAGCTTAATACTAGTTTCTTTCTTCAAAGAAAGGCATCTGCAACCACAGCCACAACTCCTAAAGTCTAACACCATCTATAAAAACCCAAGCTTGGAAAAGCTTAGTTAGGAACTTTTGATTTAGCTCAATGGACTTTCGATTTAACTCAATGAATCAAGCAATTTTTAACTAGATTCGACACCCCTTTCATGACCTGTGTTCCTATTTACTTTAACTTTCATAAAAAGAACAAATAAAACCAGTTCATTACAATACATATAAGAAAAAGAAAAATATTGATCTTTTTCAAAATACACACAATGAAATTATGGGACTTATGGTTGTTGGGAAGGCAAAAATATCTATAGTTGGTCAGGTCCATGACATTCTCTAGTACCCTCTAGATGTGATAATCCAGAAGTATTTCTTAGCCAGGAAAGTCTGGATGCAAAAAGGACATTGGGCTAAATAAATCTTTTGTTTAATCTGGTACAAATGATGTCATGCATTTATATATATACATACATATACATTTATAAAGTATATTACTTTTGAAATTTAGGTATTAAGTCTAGATTTCAGTACAATCATTTAGGCAGACATAGTTACATATATGTGAATTAAACAAGCTTGTCATGCAGAAATACAACACCCAACAATCTTTTCTGCCTACTATCAAAATTCAACAACAAAAACAAAAGCAAAAGAAATAAAAATAATGAAGCATCATAAAATTATTTGATCTGTTTAAGTCTGACTGGGAGAAACAGCAAAGTGAAATACTGTGCAACAACAAAAAAAATTCTGGAAAAGCTAAGCAATTTTTAATTGGAGAAAAACAATGATCTTGTTTCTTAGGAGAAGTCAGAAGAATTTTGATTACAAATGTTGGACTGAATGCTTCTTCAGTTGAGTACAGCAGTGTGGCTAGTACTAATAATTCATTTTCTACACAGAGCACATATTTTTAAAACCCATAGTAGAGGAAAAATGAATTTTGGTGAAGTAAAGTGTTGTAATTTTTAGGGGTAGTCTAATACAAAGACTGAAGAATTATTTATTACATGTAAATAGTTAACATGAAGGAATGCAAAATAGCACAAAACAAACAAAGGCCTTATTTCACCAGACATTTAAATTAATCCCACCCTGATCAAGGAGGCATATGGAAGAATATTTACTCTGTGGTTATACTGTCTTAGTGATGTACAATATGTGACCTTAGAAATTGTAATTGTGAAGGAATGGCAAAGTTTGTTGTGTTGGCATTTCAGCAAACTGACCCATGAGCTGAACTCAGCTTTCTGGTATGAATGAAAAATGCAACAACTGCATTAACCAAATAGGAGCTCTTTCAATATAAGATATGCAGGAAACAAAATCTTTGAGAAATTATTAAACTGTTTCATATGATAGCAGAAAATACCACAGAGAAACCATTAGAGAACAGACTTTTAATATTACATTATCTTTCTTCTTAGATTTATTATAATAAACTTTTTCTCAGAATCTTCAGATTTGAATTAGAAAAAGTGATGTAAACTTTGGCAAACTTGAAGGTGTAATATTTAAAATCTACACTCTAAGTATAAAGAAGTTAAAGGGACTGTAAGATACCTGAGAACAGTCTGCAGTCCTTAATCATGTGGAACATATTCTGAAATCAATAAAATTAGGCAAGATGCATTGCACTAAAGGTACTTGTCATATATGTCAGGTGATAGAGATAAAGAATCTTATACTAATTGACCATGTGCCCATGCAAGTATTTGACTCCCTCAAAAGTCTAAATATCTTCATACATAATTAAGCCAACACAGATCCTTGCAAATAACCAAATTGGAAATCAAAACTTAAACCATTATTTCACTGATATCATCTGTAAAATTCCTGTAACTTCAGCTTCACTGAGATGCCATCACTGGATGTGCAACTTCTCTGAAGCAGTCTGTCTTTATTTTACAAAAAAAATCAAATATTTCTTTGAAACTCAGAATATAAGAGAGATTTTTTTCCCTTAAGAAATTGAAAATAGAGATCCTACAAACCAGATTAAGCATCTAATACATCAGGAAATTAATTCTTTTAAGAAGAATATTACGCATAAAATCTGTCCTAAAGATGGAGGAATGGCTCAGTCGATTACAGGAAACCAGAAAAGCAATGAGTAACAAGAAATAAAAATCAGGCCCGCCCTCAACTGCTTAATTCTTGATTGACACATGGTAACTATTTCCTAAGTAGTTTTCACATGTTTCTAATATCTGATACCACAAGGTCTTCAAAGCTTCTGATATATATCCTAAATTTTTCTTCAATGAGAAATTTTAGTTTAAGAAGTAATTTAATAGAAGTAGAATTGCAAAAACAAGGGCAACTAGGGGTTTTGGCAGTTATTATTGGAAGCTATTTTTACCTTCAGTAATATTTTTCTTTGTATTCAAATAATTTATCTTTCTTTTTCTATTGCTTTCCAAATTGACCCATTGCCTCTTTAATAATTTATTAAGAAATAGATACATTTACGCACACAATATTTTCAATAAAATACCATCAGAGAGCACCGATAGCAACAGTCGGATATAAAGAGAAGATAAAGAAAGCAGCAAAATAATAAAGTCATCAAATGTTTCACTTTTTTTGTTTCATGAAATGTCTTCCAAATGCAGGTAAAATTTGTTCAACATTATCAGCTGAGACTGCTGGATGCAGTGAAGAGATGTTCTCTTCTACCTTAATAATTCTAAGGTGTGACCATACTGTCAAGGTTTAAATCCTCAGAATCCATTTCAGGACACAGATTTTAATCTTCCTGTTAATTGAGAGGCCAGGCCACCCACTGCTCTGGATCAGAGCTACTGCACAACCTTTGATTAGAGCTATTCTGTTTTGCATTTAAATATTTATATACTTCCTGGACAAGAGCCTACAAGCAAAACAGGAATAAGTGCCTATATGGACAATTCTCTTTTTAAAGAGAGGCAAAGCCTAAGTGTCAGGGTTGGTTGCATACATATTTTGTTTTGGAAAAGAATGTAGACAACAGCATCAAACAAGGAAAAGGCACAGCTCCCAGGTACTTTCTCACTCCAGGTTCCTTGTGGAATGTAACAGTTTAAACCTTGGGGTATATATGAACATGGAATTGTTCTCTTCCCCACATTGACGAGTATTTAATTTTCCTAACATCATTTAAAAAAATAATAACCCACAGAAATAAAGAAATCAGTTGTTTGCACTGTCCTACTCATAATCTCTTTGGATCTTTCAATTTTTTTAAGAAACTTCCATATGCAGCTGTATACTTCTATTATAGTTTTTCATTTTTTGTTGTAAATGGATAGTAGATGACAGGATACTAAGCCATCATAACACAAACTTGTGAGATTTATTGATTCAGCTCAAAGCTGATGGAGTTTCCATACATCAAAACTTTCAAGTAGTAGTGCACTCACCCAATATTATATCCATTAAGAATTTTTTTATCATTAAAAATCCAATAAAATATTCATGTCTCTGTTTCAAACCCCTGATGGTTAGATTAATGCAATTCTAAGCACTATGATTATCTTGGACCAAGTTTTACACATGCATCTTCTATTATTTCTTTATTTTGTTTTTGTCAATCCGGTGAGCTTGATTTCAGAGCTATTGGAATTTTCAGGCTACCTCTAATAAGAGGCTCCCTGACAACTGTCTCAAATGTCCATAGTTCTCAAGCAAAATCTGAAATTTAAACCTCCCAGGGGGTTATTTGAATATCCTTTTGTGAATTCAGAAATAATTAGATGATCTCTTATAATGAAGCAATTTATATTAATAAAAGAAAAGTCACAACCTATCTAATGAAGGTTGAAGGTGGACTCTCTGCTCCCTTGTTACCACATCATAATGCAGCATCTTTGTGATTCTGGGAAAGCAGTTGGAGAGTATTCTCAGGAGATGTCTGTGTTAGACAGCACATGAGAAAGCACATTTACAGTACTAACTCAAAAGAGTCATATTTTAGTGTACAGTCAGAAGCCTTCTTTCAAGCAGATTTTTTTGTTGTGGTTGAAACATAGTTTTTAAGCTATCTAAACACTGCATCTCCCCACAACAGAAAAGATTTAGCTACCAATAAATGTAGAAATGTTTTCAATCCAGTTTATCTGTTAATGCCTGAACTACCATGGTATTCACGTTTACTGATACCAACAGAGACGTTTTTTATATATGGCTTTTCAAAGCATCTGCAGCATAAAGGAAAAAACCTCAGCATTCTGGAGATAATTTAGTTCCAGCCTTCATTTCTTCTTTAGGATATTGTCTAAAATTAGAGTATGAATTTATGCAATTTTTGTGAAGCCTTACACATTACTATTGTAGCAATTATTCATTGCATAGTTAGGATAAATTTGAGGATATTTATTCACTGAAAAACACCAATATATAAATAAGTATTTGTGCTGCAGAGAGGGAACTTTTTAGATAGTACCTGTGTATCTTTTTCTCAGAGCATCTGTACACCTGAGAGTCACACCGGTTTAACTGCATCATTTTCCAAACCTGTGTATTACCTAAGCTAACCCATATGTTACCTAAGCTAACATAATGAAAGACAGCACACGCTTTTCCGTTCACAAATTGGTTTCATTGCATGTTTGACATATTTGGGCAAAGGCTGAGCAGAGAAAGAGAAAGGTGTTGAAAAGAAGGTCAAGAAAAGATGTTAACAGGGCATCCAGATGTGTGTCTGATGCTTCTTGGTGGTACCAGTCAGACAGCCATGTGCAGTTCCCTGCAACAAATCAAGACAAGAAAATGGGCCTGTTTGCAGATCGTCAGTGTCAAGTCTTCATCCATAGTCGTGAGGACTAGCAGGGAGTGAGGTGGCTGCTCTCTCTGGTCAGTGAAGGAATCCTTGACTGAGGAAATTGAGCAGTCTGTCACCAACATGTTTATGCTTGATCCAGGACTGATGCTACTTTATAACAAATTATATAATTCATCTTGTAATAAAAATTATTTTTAAAGCAACAGAGCAGAGAGTTGAATGTGAGTCAGCAGTGCACTGGAAGCCAGGAAGGCCAACCCTGTCCTGGGGGAAGCATCAGGCACAACATTGCCAGCTGGGTGAGGGAGGAGATTGTCTCCTCTGCTCTGCACTGGGGCAGAGTGCTGGGAGCAGTTTTGAGTGCCACAGACGTTCAGCTGTCAGACACTGTGCAAAGAAGGGCAACAAAGATGGTGAAGGAATTTGAGGGGAAGTTTTTCAAGGAGTGGCTGAGGCCACTTGGTCTGTTTAGTTTGGAGAAAAGGAAACCTCACAGCAGTCTACAATTTCCTTATGAGGAGAAGAAGGGCAGACATTGTTCTTTTCTCTGCAGTCACCAGTGACAGGACATGAAGGAAAGGCCTGAAGTTATGTCAGAGGAGGTTTATGTTGGATATGAGGAAAAGGTTCTTCAACCAGAGGATGGCTGGGCACTAGAACAGGCTCCCCAGGGAAGTGGTCACAGGGCCGAGGCTGGCATTTCAAGGATCATTTAGACAACACTGTAAGGCACAGAGTGTGGCTCTTGGGGATGGTGCTGGGCAGGGTCAGGAGTTGGATTCAATTACCCTTGTGAGTCTCTTCCAACCCATCTTATGCTGTGATTTTGCCAATCCAGGCTAAATGTCTCGTTTTAGGTTTGAACTAAACATTAGGTCAATTTAGCAGAATTGGTACTGATATTCAAGGGCCATCTAAACACAATCCTGTGCCATGTGCTCTGGGACGACCCAGCTTGACCAGGCAGATTGTACCAGATGTCACACTGTAGTCTCTTCTGACATTACCTATTCCGTAAATTTATGATAGAGACTTCCTAGCTTTAGCGGAGTTCTAAGCTGTAGTTTTAATTTGGTCCAAGAACCTCCTTCAACCTGGAAACATGAACTGGACATGGATAGAATTTTAGGTTTGAGTGTCATTTACAAATTTGTCATGGCCAAAGACCATAAAGTAATTAGAAGTTCCCTGTAGTGGTTAAAGTTTACTTCAGTTCAGCACAGTTCATCTAGAAGTTTTCTTGTCCTTAAGAAAAGCAGTTAAAGAAGAACAAATGTTCATTAATGAACATTACATTTCAAGTAAAGGACTTTAAATTAAATTTAAAATGTGCAGAAGATCTAAAATTAAAAATAATTTACTTTTCTAGGTTTGGAATGAATCTTCACTTTCTTTTCTTTACTCGAGCTGCATTTCTGAGTTTGACCTACAGTTCAGATACTAAAACTAGAGTGCGACAGATCTGCAATGCAAATCCTGACTTCTCATATGCCAATAAGAGAAAAATAAGTATACCAAGAAATGTGAACTTCCACTCTTTGTGGTATATGCATTTGATAATTAAAACCATTCTTAAAATATCTCTGCTTTGCAGAAACATTTTCTTTCATAATTTAGAATATAAGGTTAATTTTAAACTCACATTAGAAAAAAAATTGATGTTCTATGTTTAACCTAACAAAATGTCAGGCACCATTACATTAAAAAAAAAAAGGAATTTCTGAGCATTAGCAAGGGAATAATAAAAATTGTAGAAAACACACAATCATGTCCAACTATACAGAATCCTTGTTGCAATAGTTCACTCTGTGGTTGAGACCATAAATTAAGGTCTCCTTTAAACTCTATAGAACAATCATTAAGGCAGAGTCATATATATCAGAAAAGCACTGTAAAAAAAAAAAAAAAAAAAAAAAAAAAAAAAGTCAGGTTTAAAAAAAAGTGAGTACAAATTATTTTAATAAATTTCACATCTAAATATATGAAAATAATTTTCTAAACATTTAAGGTTAATAGCAAATATGACTGAAGAAAATTTCAAGGTGGGTGTAAACATTCAATAAAAATACTCCAACTTTATCACTTCCTTGAAGTAACTCACAAGATATATTACTTATGTCTTTTATTCCCACTGTCTTTTATTGGTCACAGTGTGGAAACACAGATCAGTCCCCTATCCTGGATCTTTTTTGCTTGGGGGAGAAACTCTGGCATCACATAGAAAATGCTGTGTATTGTACGTAAAAAACTCCCAGATTTTCTAATTGTGGAGTTGTGTTAACTAAAAAAATAGAGGCAAGTATCTTCCAGAAAAACAATTATAACTTCCTTAACAGCTCTGTTAGAGAGAGATCTTGGATATCTAATGTATGTCTTATTATACCATTACTAAGTTGCTGATCAGTTTTGCAGCAAAATTTATTCTAGTGCTAAGTAAGGGTTCTTTCCTTCATGGGAAATTGAGCTATGGAGGTCTTGAGGCTAAGCTGCAAGGGATCTATAATGGGACATTGCTGCCTAAATATAGATTAAATTTCTAACTTTCCCTGTTGAGTGAGAAAATCAAAAGGTAAACATATGATGCAATAGTTTTACCTTCAAAAACATTTTACAAACACTAAGGGAATCCTTTGTAGCATCAACTATAGCATTCACAGTACAGAGGTAAATAACTTTCAAGCATAACAGAAGACCATACGATGAACTTCTAATATTCAATTTTCTAGTACCAATAAAAGCAGGAATGGTAGATAAACCACACTGAAATTTACTGAGGGAATACATATTAGAAAGCCACATCCATGGCTTAGATCACAAAACTGAACCCAAATAATTTAATATTTTCATAAAGTTACATATTGATTCCTAAATAATGCAGAGCAAAGACTGAATCGATAGTTCTGACAAGGAAGAAAAAAATCAACAATGACAAAGAAACCAGATGCAGAAAGTTGCTGAAACAATGATACTGTGAAGCAAAGCATCAACTAACGCTCATAGTTATGGCTAAAACAGTAACAGTAAATACAATCCTGTATCTATTCCCCATTCTCTTTGTTATCATCAGCAATAACATTAAAAAATGTTCAAAGAATATAGAAAATGGAAATAAAAGAATCAATGTTCGACATGAAAGATACACAGTTCTCTCTTCTCTCCCTTTCTTTCCCAGTGAGAATGCAAACCCATACTATATAGGATTTAATAGTCTCTAGGGGAAATGATAGCTCATGAGTAACGCACTAATTTCAATAAAACTTAGTGCAAAGACCAGTTTGAATAACAAAGGAACCAAATTTGCTCAGGAAGACTCTGAAGAACCACCATCTGCATTTCTTTGGGAAATTGTTTGAAAGGGAAAGAAACTTAAAGAGATAAATCTTATATGTTGGCTCAATCCTTTAGCTGAAACAAAGTAGTCTGAAAGAGTGGAAAATAAAGTCTCTAAATTTAATGTAGGGTTATTTACTCTTGTCCACAGGAATCTCTGGAAGTGTTTAAGGCCAGAATGGATGGGGCTTTGAGCAACTTGGTTGACAGTGACTGGATGCCAGGCACCCACTGTCCTCTCACTCAGCTCTGAAGCTGGACAGAGGAGAGAAAATATAATGAAGGGTTCATGAGTTAAAGACCCACCTGCTCCAGTGTGGGTCTCCTCCATAGGCTACTTGTGGATCTCTGAATCTCTGTGGTCCTTTGTGGGCTGCAGGGACATAGCTGCTCCATTATGGTCTGCATCACAGGCTGCAGGGGAATCACAGCTCCTGGAACGCCTCCTGCCAATCCTTCTGCACTGAACTTGGCATCTCATAATTGTTCTTTTCATTTATTCTCACTCTGAACATCTCTAGCTACAAATACAACAGCACAATACCTTTTTTCTTCTTCTTCTTCTTAAATGTGTTATCACAGAGGGGTTACCACCATTTCTAATTTGCCCAGCCTAGATCAGCTGCATGTCCATCTTTGGAGCTCCCAGTGGTTGGCTCTGCAGGGCATGGAGGAAGCTTCTAGCAGCTTCTCACAGAAGCCACTCTTGTAGCCCTCCCCACCACTTCCAAAGCCTGGCCATGAAAACTCCATACACTGGTCTAGTGAAAGGTGTCCCTGTCCATGGCAGGGGGCTTGGAACTTGATTAAGGTCCCTTCCAACCAAAACCATTCTCTGATTCTATGATGATTCTGGAAACTAAAGTGTATCAAGTATTTGTACACCTCATGCAGGAAAATGCACTTGCTTGAAGAGTGCAGAAATGAGTATTAATTGAATGATGGGCACAAATTTGCACTTTAAATCTAGAGCTCTTTTGCATGTATTTTCTGAATATGTTTATGTATGATAGTGTGAAGCTCACAGAAATTACTATTCATATGCCAGTATTTTCAATAATGAGATTTTTCAATCTGTATCCATCTATAATATTTCTTAAAGTAATCTACACTTCATGTGTACAATGGATATAAATAACTAACATAATGAAAGATATTAGAGTCAAACTTCTATTTGAAATTCAAAGTATACTGGTTGCTTTCATAAAGAAATTACATATTTATGATTATATGAAATTCAAATAATAATGTATAAATTATTTATCTAATACTATTACATGAGAATTCTCCATTGAGAATTTAAAAGCAATTTTCTTGATTAAAGTAAATTCCAGCCCTCAAAAAATTCTCCCTGGAAAAAAGTGAATTTTGAATAACAAAACCTGGTGAACATTAGAAAAGGATTAAATAGCAGAAAGTTTTCATAATTATTGCTATAAAACTATTCTCTCAGTACAAATGAAAATTGAAAAAGAACATTTAAATTACACAAATTTGTAATGTATTTTCCCTTCTGACATCTTTCCTACTAGGAATATTATTTAGTGAAATGCTTTACATCTTTTTTTTTTAATGTTTTCAAATCTGAAGCAACATAAGTAATAAAGGAGAAGATACCTTATGCTTAAGGAGTAAATACTCAAAAGATTTCACTCAGTACTTGTCCTGGTCACATATTCTGCAGAAACTTAAGAAGGTATAATATAACTTTTGCATATTATATAAATTAACCAAAAAAGTCTTTGATTTTGAACCAATTCAAATAAATTTTAAAAATCTTCTTTAAAGACTCTACAAGGCACAAGCTGCATCAGCTTTCTAGGACTGACACTTGACACATAAAAAGATATTAAAAATAATAATTACTTTTAATTTACTTTTTTCTTTTTTTTTTCAAATTTGTCTTTAAAATTAATACCTCTTTTCATCAAATATACATTGAAGTATAAATTAATAACAAGTGACAGAAAATGCCTATTTCTCATTAGAATTTAAATGTTGAAAAAAATGTTAATAATTTTGCGAATTGCAAAACCTTTTTGGCTTGCCCTTGCCTTCCATGAGCAAAAAAATAAACATAAACTAATCTTCATCATTAATGAGGCAAAGAATAATTTAATACTAACATCAAAAGCTTATCCTCTTTTTTACTTCTCTTGTCTGAAATTGCACAGGATTAGTATTATTGCAGATAAAATGTAAGATCTTTACAAAGATCCAAAATTCTGAAATACTGAGCAAAAGAAGTTGAGGAATTTTGAATCTGAAAAAAAATGCGAACCATGTGTGTCAGAACATTCAGAGCACTGTCTAAAAGAGCACCAAAAGATAATACTGCTATAATACTATTATAATGCAAGAAACTGTTTCTATGTGGTGGGAAAATTACCCTTACTATCTGGAATAAATAACAAAAAAAAAAAAAAAAAAAAAAAAAAAAAAAAAAAAAAAAAAAAAAAAAAAAAAAAAAAAAAAAAAAAATCGGTAATAAATATGATTCAGTAGTAAAAAATGGCCTGTGGTATGAATGCTGGCAAAACACACAAAGGTTCAGCAGAAGACTGTATGTAAATTCATATCATATTGCCATGGATTTGGCCCATTTTTATTTTATCATCTGATAAGAAACCATTAATTAAAATTTTTCTGGACCTGGAACTGAGAGGAAGATTCACTTTATAACTACATAGTTACTGGAAGGCAAAAATTGCTGTGCTGTACACAGGGACAGGGTGGGCTGGGATTTTTTATCTTCTTACCTTAGCAAAGGGATAGCTTTTCTGATTTTCTGGTGTCAGGGCAAAAAAGTAGGAAGAAGCATGGCATGAACTGTGAACTATGGGCCAATTAAAACAGTAGCATTCAAAATTTCCCTGGTAGAAATTGCCCCTTTTATTTTTTCATAGCTATGAAAAAAATTTGCTGACCATAGAGTTATCAGGCAGCGAGCCTCAATTGCTGTTTTTGCAGCAATAGTAAAATACACATTTTGTGGTGGTGTTTATATCTCCTTTGTCCCAGTTCATACATCTTTCTGTGCTAAAGCTCAGCACTCTCTTGATAAGCCAGTGAGTCAGGATGTGCAGCCCTGTGACTGAACCATCTCCTTCCCTTCATTCTGTGCTCCATTTTAATGGAATGATCTGAAGGAAAAAAAGTGAAAAGCTCTCACTGTTTTCTAACCTTTCTTAAGAGATGACCTTTCCATTAGATATGGTATAGTGACCTACACTGTTGGAGGCCTTTTAAAGATGGTTGGTTTGCCATTTCCCAAATGGATTTGTTTGTCTGGAAACCAAATCATTAGCTGTCTGCAAGTCAGTCCTTTGCTGCTCCTATCAAAAGCTTTGAGACTCTTTATGTGTTGGAAGTTAGCCAGCAATATTTTATGCTGTGTACAAGTTCCATTTCAGAGCTCAGTCCTGAATTCTTTACAGCAAGATTAGTGATATCTCAACTGCTCTGTTTCCGTGGGAGTGAGACTCTGGTCCATTCCAGGAAGGGAAGTGAAGAGTGATCTCAAGTGAGATTAACCATCTCAGTTCAGGAGAAACTTGACTTTTATGATATCACCATCATTACTTAAAAAATTCTGTTTTAACTGTTTGAGGCTAAATTCTTTACATCCTCTTTCTGAAAAATTATATGACTTTACATGTGTCCAGAAATATATAGGTATCTTTAAAGAAAATATACTGACTTGGTGTTTTGTCTTCTTTTTATCCTGTTTTGTTAATTTTTTTTTTACAAGGGTTGTCTGCCCACAGCAGTGAGGAGTCACCATCCCTGGAGGTATTATAAATATGTGTGGATGTGGCATCTGGGGACGTGGTTTAGTGGTGGACTCGGCAGTGGTGGGTTAATGATTAGACTCAATCATCTTAAAGCTCCTTTTAAACATAACTGATTCTATGCTTGTATTTTCTTTTCTCTTTTTTGTTGAAGAAAAAATATATTTCATATTATTTTTCTTTATCCTTAATTCTTAATGGTACAAAACATAAATGCTATTGCTCATTTACAGAAAGCCAGGAAAAAATATTAAAGCTTAAAATTTACCTTCAAAAAGTGCTAAATGAGCACACATAGGCCATAGTGAGCAAAACAATAAATTGGCTAAACCTAACTACTCATCACAGGAAGCAGTAAGGGACAGCCACATTATCCAGGAAAAACAAAAAACAAAACAAAACAAAACAAAACAAAACAAAACAAAAAAAAAAAAAAAAAAAAAAAAAAGGAATGATAACTTATCTAGCTTCTGTTTCATTTCATGGTCTCCAGACAGACCGAAAACATGCCTCCTGCCCTCCACAGCATTGTGGTTGGTGACTGGCACAGAGTAGCTGCATCAGGTTAAAATCAGTAAAGAGCTTACTTCTGCAGTGTAATCCTCTGATGACCATTGCCTTTTTAATTTCCTGTAGAGTGCGAAATGTCTGTAAGAGAAAAAGGCAACCTGGGAAGATGTGGATCTAATCTCTGTGAAATATTGCCAGTTACATTTCTAAATGTTAATTTGATATTAAATGTTTATATTCACATATATATATATATCAATGTAAGTAATTGTACATACACATGAAACTGCCAAGTCTGTGCCTTTAAACAAACAAATGAGTGGCCCAAAGAACATCAATAGTTCTGTGGAGCTTTTAAGTGGGATCAGTGGCTTACTGCTCCTTCCCAATCACAAACTAGCATCAGGGTAAGGCAGTAGATAGCAAGTTCAGATAGAAGAAAAGCAAGTATTTCTTGACAGTCTGTAGTTAAGCTGTTAAGCTCCTTGGATCAAGATGCAGGAATGCTAAAAGTCTCAAGAATGCATGTGTTAACTGGAGAAACTACATGGAAAGTTTAAAGGAATGTGTAATTCAAAAATATGACCATTGTTTCAGGATATAATTGAGAATTCAGTTCTTAGAGGTTCAGTTCTTAGAGGGAGGATATTGTGAAAAACTGTCACTATTTACTTGGGGGAGTTAAATATGTTTATATTCGGACACCTAATTTGTTTCTGCCCTCCATGTTTCACCACTGCTGGCAGGAGAATACTCAGATAAAATTTTTTTTTTGTCTTGTAAATTACAGACAGTTATATGTTTTTATAACATTTCATTTACTCTTCACAAAAAATAGTTTATTGCGTGCAAAGGCAATGGATGTCATTCCACACATTGCCATGTAGGTGCTTGTGGCCAATAGTGTATCTCCACGGTGTTTTGCATGTTCTAAAGTATTTTCCCTTTTAGGAAAACCAGAATTCGCTTTGCTTATTGTTGATACAACAGTGTTCAGGGCTTCAGCTTTTGTTTCAGTGAGGTGCAATAATGTCTTCTTTGTGAGTTGGAACCAGTCCCAGTGTTTTTTATATTCTTAAATAGCAAAACTATGTAAATAGAATATTCTATAATGAAAGTCTAGAAGAGAAAAAAAAAAAAAAAAAAAGCGCCCCACCCTATGGGTACACTTCTTATTTAATTTCTTCATTTAATTTTTTTTTTAAACTTTGAAAAGAAATTTTAATGGTTTGTTGAAATAAGACCATCTAAGATACTTGGGAGGAAAAAGAAGAACAAGGCAAAAAAAATTGGAAAAAAATCTGAAATCTGAGCAGATGACAGTAATAATAATAATAATAAAAAATCTTTTCTTCTTTCCTTGAAACAAACTGATCAACTATTTTCTAATGAACTGCAATGTGTTGACTCCTGATAGATTCTGGTTATATTTCACAGCTGCTTTTCCTCTGATCCACCTTGACTGGAACACAAATATTAGTGGTCTGGGGTTTTTATAAGTTCCAGAGACATCTGCATAACAGGAAGGAAGATGATAATTTTTGATAAGAAGATATTTGCTTTATTTTTTGGGAGGTAAAACTTAACTTCCCAAGCTGAAACAATTGTGCCCATGCAAGAGTTTTGTCTTTATCAAACTTTTAACATATTCTAGCATAATTCCTCTGCTTAGCAATATCTGCTCTAGAAAGATTCAGCCCTCCAATAACTGTGATGTTCCTAAACCACCAAGAGTAGCATGAATCATAAGATACATGACTGTCAGTATTTATTGTTTATGAAGTTACACGATTAAGGGTCACTATAGTCTCCTCTCTTCTTATCCCAGCCACCAGCAACTTAAAAAACCTAGTTCAAGAACATCTATCTCATGAACCTGAGTTTACAGAGAGTGTGTTAATGAATCCTTTAGTATGCCTCTTCATATTGGGTTATACCTCATACTTAAGTAAGAGATTTAAAAATCACAATTGCCTCAAACACTGCCAAGGCCACAGAAGGAACTTGCCATAACAGCCCCAGAGTGTGAGCCTGAGATAAGCACAGAAGAGACGAATTTGCAACAGGAAGGCATTAATTCCAGGCCTAAAGAAGGTGAGTTTTGGTTAGAACATCCTGATTAATGCATCCAGACAAAAATTCCCACCGTGACAGACTGTGGGAAAGGAAGCAACTTCTTATAAACTTATCATTCCAAGTTATGGGAATGTCTGCAACTACCCTGTGGATACCAGGACTTGGACTTTGTAAAACTGCTACTTCTAGAAGAATGACTCCCACCACTAAGAAGACCAGGGTGAAGAAAGTTCTGCTGTCTGGATCCATGAGGGGTGATGTCTTTCTACTTACTCTGTCTCTTCTCCCTCTCTTTCTTCCTCTCTCTCCACCCCATTCCTGTTTCTTTCCATCTCTTACATTTACTATTAAATAAAATCCACAGTATTGCCTTTGGCATATGATTTGATTTGCATCTTAACTGAGGCAGAAGCATCTCTCAGTAATCGGACCTTAACAACCTTGCCTTGTAAAAGTGTCAACACAATATTAGAAAAAAGTTTGAGACAGCTATTTATGCATTAAATTTTTATATTATTTTTTGATACTAAAACGACCAGATCTACCAGGTAGGAACTTCAGATCACACAAAACTGCAAAGGCACTGGATTCACAAACTCTGTGGGATGCCTTCATGTAACATAAAAGGTTCAAAATGTTCATAGTAAATTATGCATTAGAACAGATGCAAAACTGATTGTCTGAGTCTTGATATACCATTAGGTATTTAGGCATGAAAATACATGCATTTTCACATGCAATACCTGGTTTAAAATAATCAGGTATTTTATCTATGGAAACTTCTAGTACCTATGTACTTTTAGTACAGGGTGTTGATTTAGTTTTATGAAACTTTGTGGGTCTCCATTTTAGCAAGAGATGACCACAATTTCTTTGGAGATAGAACCTGAAATATTCTGTGTAAAAAAAGAGAGGAAATCAAATCACAGTAAAATGTTTAAAACATGCTCTACCTATTTGGAAACATGAACCTTCACACCTAAAAAAGGTGAGAAAAAACAGGTGCAGATCAAAGTGTGTAATCCACAGGTGTAATATATATCAGTAAATTACCTGCAAGTATATGCCTGGGTCTGCCATTACTCTGCCAGATGTGGTGTGCATCAAAGCTGATGCAAAGATTAACACTAATGCATAGATTAACAATAATGGATAGAGATGTAGGCAGTGAGAAAGAGAAATTATTCAGCATTTTCTTGCCTGACGACTAGTTCCTTGCTGCATACACTTGCTAGCTAGAGTTTCCTTTTCCTTTATTATGTTTTGCTTTATCCAGCTTAAAAGCTTCATTTTTAACTTTCTGTTTGAAGTATTTTTCTTAGTTTCCTCAGAACTAAAGTAGTTCCTATTAAACCACTGATGATTCTTTCCCACAAATATATTTTATATGAGTGACACAAATGGGCTGTGTGAACACTCCTTCAAGAAGTATTCACCATGGCTCTCACATAGGTAAGCGTAACTATATACAGATTCAGCATTTTTATTTTTTGTGTTCACTTTAGGATTAAAGAAATAGTTTATGAGAGTAATCTTGTTACATTAAAAAATAAGTCTTTGGGGAAGAGTTTACAATAACCTCTAAGACCCACTTGAACCAATTATTCCCCAGATTTGATTTCTGCCTGTTTCATTTTCATAGTTTCTTGTTTTTTCCTACACTTCCCTCTTACCTTCACTGTTACAAACATAAAAAATTTCAGTTGCTTCTTTATACATTATATATTCCATATTTATCATTTAAGCTACTTTGAAGCGAATATATAGTTGGAGCTCTGAATATAAATGCTGCCAATAATTAGATAATTTAAGTGTAATTATATCTGATTATAATAATAAAGGCAGAAGTTATAAAATATTTTTTCAGAATAAACTATTTAATGTACCTAACCTTTCTACCAGTTGTCATGGATATCTTATTGCAACATTCTAAGTTAAAATCAAGTTTTAAAAGTATTTCTTTCTTCCTAAAAAATCCATTGGATTTTCTAAAATATTAGCTCTTCTTTAAAAGTAGCAAATAGTCTTTCTATCATACTTTGAGTTTGCTGTAACACAAATGATAAATAATCAAAATGGATTGAAATGTATTCTGAGGGCCAATTCAGACTTGTTTCTGGGAAATAACTTCAGCTACTAATTTTTGTTTGTTTTGAAGATAAAGATATTGACAAATGAAGAAGTGGATTTAAACCACAAAATTGTTTCTAGGAGTCATTGAATAACTAAAAGTTCAAGATTTTTTCTACATATTCAAGCAGGCCCCCAGTGGAAATTATATTTTTAAACAGTAGAGATTTGTGGAAGCTGGAATACAGTCTCAAACAACAGTGTCACTGGTGATGAAAACCCTTTTGAAGAGGAAAAACAAATGTTTGGTTTCCCTACTATTTTTCTTATTGTCTTTTACTTTGGCACACAAAATTCTTTAGTCTAAGAAATCATTTGGAATCAGAAAGAATGGGAAGAGGCTGCAAAATCAACAACAAGTTTCTGATTATTGTGACAGTCAAGAATAAATACTATATTCACTTCAATGACATATGAAGAAAATTAAATGTCTGTAGCAAACAGTTTGTACACAGCTGAAGATTAGAACTGTATTTTTAAAAGAAAAAAAAAAAAAAGAAAGAAAACACCACTGTGGCTCTTTTTTCATTTCTAAGATATCTATCTCAGTATCCTATCCAAAAGTCAAAGCTTCATTTTCCATTCCAGACATAGCTCTGTATAAATATGTAATCTCAAGTTCATCTGAAACTTTATAAAATTTGAGGTTAGAAAATAGATTAAAAAATTCCAAAAATTTTTTTATCCTCTAAAGAATGGCAAACTAGAGAAAACTATAGCAAACTTTATGATATATAGGGCTCAGATTTGTTTCAACTGCAGTCTTCAGACTTGCTGTTAGTATAAGTAATTAGGGTGCTTGTCAAACAATGTATTTCATGACAGCCACGTCCCATGAATCAGGTTAATTGTGGTGTTCATAGCAGGCAGGGCAGGATATTACTTATGCTCTTTAAATTGTCCGTTTATCAAACTCTGGTGTTTCACAAAAGAAAGGAGATATATAGGCTCCCATCTAAAATATCAGAGACAAGACAGAGTATGTCTAGTCTATTCCAGAACATTTTAAATATATCTATTCACTTTGCTCAGTTTGAATTCAGATCTGACCTTGTTAGCCAGTCATGGGAACTATGAATAGCTAAAAATCTTAAATGTATTGGGAGAATCTGACATCAACATGTTTTGTTGGTGGTGGAAAAAGACATCACAGCTTCAGGTTTTTCAGAAAATAAAAATTTTCATAAGTAAAAATAAAACTTCTAAGGGAAAAAATGGAATTTGGGGATGAGTGAACATTGATGTTACCCTTACCCAAACACAGTGAGGTGTGAAAGATCTTTCAGTAAATATGCTTAATGACTCTATGTAGATGGTAAAGAGCCAAAAAGGGGATTCATCCATAAAAATAATAAAAGTACTCTCCTAGGCTCCAAATGAAACAAAATTTCTGTGAAATACTTTTGTTATATTGATAAACAGTATTTGATATTATCTTTTAGTCTTGGATATGTTAATGATCAAGAAGCTTATATATGGCATCCTTTCCTTTCACAAAATAAGATTAACATTGGTGTTTTCTTTGGGAACTCATGTATCACAAGGATTTACACAAGCAGACTCCAAATCAAAGAATAAATAGACTTTCCAGAAATATAATACAATTCAGTTAGAAGGGAAATTTTTAATTCATCTTGAGAAATCTCCTGTCCAAAGTAGTGGTAATTTCTAAGTCAGATCATATTGTTCAGACTTGTGCTTAGATGAGTTTCAAGTATCTCCAAAATTGAAGATTCTGTAACATTACTATAGGGTTTAGTTGTTTGAAACTTTGAGTTGTGTCCTATAGTTATGACTGAATAGGAGCTTTTTTTCTGCACAATATTACCTTTATAAAATAGGTAAATTCAGTGTTATTCTCCTATTTTCGTTTCTAGAAGAAACAAAAAACATTCTCTCCACCTCTTCACACATCCTTTGCACTAGCCCCTCATTTATCTTGGTAGCCAGCCACTGGACTCCTTCCAATTTCTCCATCAAGTCTTTTGCTTTGGGAGGTTTGAAACTGCATATTACAGATGTAATGTACTCTGTATGGGACAGATGTGGCCCCAAAAAAAAAAAAAAAAAAAGTTCATATTTTTTTGTGGCTATGAACAGAGTAGAGCCATCTGAAAACAGAAACCATTGGTGTGACATAAGGAGATGTGAGTCTTTTTCTTTTGTATTATGTTTAACTTGACCCGAGACAGTCATGCTATTTTCTTAACCTTCTGTAGCAGAAAGTCTATGGAGCAGTAAAAAAATTAAAATACACCACCAAGGTGCCCAAACTGACTTTACCCAGGGGTCCATTTAATAGTTCAACACATGCAAGCTAAAAGATTCTGCGAACAGACTTTACCTAGTTTGTTGTTACATGTTACAAAAAAAAAAAATCCCATTCTCACCTTCCCTAAATTAATTCAACACCAGTTAACTGGCTGGAAAGAATGGCATTAGTACCAATCTCTTCAATCTGCTGCTCTGATCAGAAAAACTTACTGTGATAGAAAACTTGCCTTATTCCTTGAAGTCACAGCTATAGAGCTAGTTTCAGAAATAACAATCCTGGCATTCATCAGCCCAAGTCCGGATTTAGAAACAGGCAGTTTACAAAACCAATGGACATTTATTCAAGTAAAAGTAACTCTTTCAATGAGTTATGTTTAGTAATACACAAACATATTGGACAGATGATTACAAATGTTCTAAGCAGGCTATAAACTTAAAGGCTTTATGGGTAAACCAGGATCTGAGTGGCATATCTCATGCTATCAGATGCAAAAAACAATTTACTGGAGAAATATTTTACCTTTAATTAACTCTTTAATCACATTGCTAATTAGTTTTAAAATATAGCATGGATTAGCGCTACAATATTCATTCATTATCCTCAAGCCATTTTCTCTCTTTGATATTTTCTGAAGAAATATTTTTGTCAGCTGTTATTTTAATGTCACATAAACACTATAAACATCTAACTCTTTCGCTGCAGATGATCACCACTATGCCTATGGAGTCATATTATAGGGAGAGGCAGTTATGACCTCTTTCATAATCTAAATTTGGCTGCTCTGAAACCATCAATGCTCAGCTGCACAAGGACCCACTTGTTGTAATACACCACCTACAGAATAACTCCTGGTCTCAGTGCCTTGACTGACTGCCTGTTGAAGTCTGTCTGATACCTAAGCCATGGAGGTATTAATATTGTCAGCTGCTACTTGTGTACTTGATAACTAACCAGATACATTTTAACTGCTCATAAGGCCTTATTTGAACCCAGTGGGTGAAGCAAAGGTCCAAGTGAACTCTAATCATGGTGGATCCTTTTTTGTACTATGATGGCAGAATAGCAAGGCAAAAAGAAGTGTGCAACCTCTGCTGTAGGGCAGTCTAAAAATAATGTTTTTCAGTGATTGAGCCTACTCTTCAGTTCTAGCTTGAACTCTAGCAGAAAAATAGGAATCATTTTGTACATGACCATATAATACATAAACTCTGTGGTATTCACCTTTTGCTATGTTTTTATGAGATTCATAGCTACATCAATTGCACTATATATTGCTCAGTTTATTTTTTCCAGTGTAACTTAAAAAATATTTGAATTTTATATCAGATAGTCTACTATTACCTCTTTTTAAGGCTGTTAAAATTATGTTACTATTACAATGTTTTCTGAAAAAAATATGGAATACATGATATCTGCCAATTTCAATTTTCTAGATGGTTCATCCTTAAATAGTTATTAATTTCTTCTGCTTTAATGCAAATCATTGCACTAAGATTCAAAAATAGATTTAATTTGATTGCTTACAATAGCTTTATGTGAAACAATGTATAATAATTTTGTCCCTACAGTGATGTGAGATGCGTCCATCTTTCTTTAATGATGACATTATCTGTAGTCAATAGGGGTTTTTTTAATCATTCTGTCAGGACTAGATCTGTAGAGATAAGCAGTATTATAAAACTTTTGCAATTTAATCAGTAATTTTAAGAGAGCTGAATATCATAAACCTCATTTTTGTGGGAAGTTTTTTGTGCATATGTGTTTGAAAAAGGATACAAATTTTAAAGAAAAAATAAATCTTAGGTAAAGTTGAGAAAGTAAACAAATATAAAAAAAATAAAAAAGCTCCCAAAACATTTCCTACTGCAACACTGTTTCTGGAAAGTTCAAGATATTTCCTCCTCAAATAAGATATAAATTTTGAAAAAGGGGTGTAAATATTTGAGCCTTGGCCCTTGTTTTTGTAGATTATAGAGGTCATTTTCATTTCTTTTTAAAATGTATTCCATGTACAACTAGAAAATTCTGAATTCAGTTTTAACTCTCCCTTGCACCCTTAAAACCACATATTTATTCCCTAAATCACGGTCTGGAAAGTCATATTGTTCTGTGGCAGGCAATCCCTGAACTAGCCTAAAGCCATACTGACAGAGCTTTGAAGATTAAAAGTGTAGCACTGAACTGGATGTAAATGGAAGAGGGAAGGAAGTTTAGCATACAGAGTACTGTCACTCTGAACCTTTAAAAAAATTGTCCTGCGTATGTTAGAAGTGTGGCTAATGCACTAAGAAAAGCCTGTGTGTTGCTGTTCCAGGAGTAGGGCAAGAGTTGCCCAATATGACCTTTCAGATATCTACATCTCAGTCAGCACAGGAAAGCTCCTCTGCCTCCTTTCCCATGTGTGAAACACAATTATATTCCTTTGTTGAGGTATATCATACTTGTATAATTGGGCCACTTCACTTAAGAACTGGACTCAATGATCCTTGTGGGTCCCTTCCAACTCACAATATTGTGTCATTTATAATAGGATTATTAATGAGATGCCACTGTGACTATTTTAACCAATAGCCACTCTCATTTAGAGGTCACCACATGCTGTGATCCAGAAATGTATCTGTGGAATTTTAAATTGCAGAATTAGTAAAGATAATTAAAACAAACCAGAAAAAAACTCAAAACATTACAGACCAGTAGGAGTTGATAACTTGTTTTGGGTATATTTTGGAGGGCTTTTTCAGTCTTGCTCAAAATATTTTATATACTGAAAATCACAGGATCCCTTTTGCCTGGCCACACTAAGCAGTAATTTGCCACAGCAGACTATCACATTCTATACTGATAGGGAGAAGGAGGTCCTACTACAGATCCAGAAACTTGCAGACACATTTTGTCAACAGTAGCATTAATAGATTCAGGTTTGATCAAAATATTCAGATTTTTTTAATTCTTTCAAAATTAATTTTCTGTAAATGATCCATAACCTGTGAAGGAATTTTGGTATCAACAGTCAGATAAATTTTCTGAGAAGTGTTCAGAGAATACATGTGGACAGCAGTGCTGAGACAGAAAGAAATTTTTGATCATATTCTGGAAAAATTCTACTGCACCTGAAGAGGACTCCAAGCTATGAAAGTTGGCTATAAGTGGAAAAACTCGTGTGGAGCATGATATTAAATAATTTGCATTACAAAATTCCTTGTGACACTCAACACAGTTCCTGTAATAAATTTATATTACTGCCACCATAAAGAAAATTGGCCATTTAAAATTTATAGTAGTCCAATATCACAACTTTGTGATCAAGCCAAAATAAAATCAGCAGATACAGTGGTAAACAATAATAAAATCTAACTTCTTACAGACCGAAGTCTCTTTTCAGCTCTTTCTGCATCTTAAACATAGTTTATTTACATAATAGCTGTGTTCCTTTACCTTCTATTTTGAGTTCTCTGGGAAAATCATGCTTTGATAGACTTGCCTTTAGGGTTTCTTCCCTTTCTGGTAAATGAACTGCCCTAGGGGATAACTTTATCTCTCTTTTCTAAATTATACTAAAAGAAATAAAAATTCATTAGCCCTCCTGTAAGGTACATCAGCAGCTACAAAGGGTTATGCTGACCTAAACACAGTTTGCTACATATTATTTTAGTGCAAATAGATGTAATAAATAACAACAGAGAGCTCATTAATGTTATCACCATTTCAAATGCTAAAAAAACTTTTCCAGAATTTCCTTTTTGGAACAATATTATAGTTGTAGGACAATATGCCTTCATTCTGCTGAAAATATACAACTTTATGGGCAAAGAACCTGATTCTGAGAGAGGCTGAATGTCATTCCACCCACAGAGCTTGTGGATGTTGAGCACCTTTCCAAGGGATGCCTAGTACTTCATAGGATCAGTCCATAGTAGCACAGCTGCAGGAATCTCCTGGAGATTCTGTCATATGGGCAGTAGAAAAACGTGATAAAGTGTGTTTAGATAAGATGTATCAACCTACTCAGCAGTTAATACTGGCGCTGGTGAGTCAATCTGAGGAAAGAGTTGAAAAATTTGAAAAAGTTTTGGATCAATATAGGTAAATAAGAACACAGTAGACTTGCAGAGGAACAGAAATCCCAGTTTTAAGTCTATGAAAAGTAAAGAGATTGTTTTGTCAAGATTACTGTTTAGTAGGACCTTCAAAGTCCTCTAGTGTTCAGAAAACTCTTCGTCCTCTTTAGGGGAGATGTGCAAAATAGCACTGGCTAACATTTTCATTTTCATTATATTTGTTTTCCTTATGCTTGACTGCTCCATACAAAGCCATTCCCTATAATGCCAAGCAATCTAGCTTGCAATTTTAAAAGCATCATTCACGATAAATAAATGTATCTATCTGTCAGATCTCAGAGTGAAACACAAATGTTCTGTGTTTTCCATGAGAGAAATATACAATTGAAAAAGTCCCCAAAGTGATTTTCTCTGAGGCCCATCATATACTCATATTTAATCAGCTTTTTAGTCCAGATGGCCAATATTAGGAATTCTGCATAGTATATATAGAAATAAATTTACTAGAACAACAATATCAGCATTTTATCAAAAACATAGCATATCTGATGTTCACATGCCATTTCTTTTCTTTCTAACTTAACTTCCAAATCTCCTTGACCCAAATGTGCAGAGCACCCACCCAAGAGTAACCAGCTTCCAGCTGCCTGATGCATACATGCCTGGGATGTATATGAATTGCAATACACTTGAGCCCTTCTTTCTGCTGGTACACCCTTGAAAGAAGAAAAACAAACAAGCAGAACTCTTAATTTTTGGGTCCATGGTATATTGGACCCAGAAGAATATAAAATTCAAGATGATAACAATACTCTTCTCTAAACATGAATTCCAAGCAAGCACTTAAATAAAAGCCAATGCATCTGATGGAACAGAAAGGAACAGCAACAAAACAAAAAAACACAGATGAACACTATAGTGCTCCCCTCCCCCTCCCCAAACCACTGAATACAGATGGAATTATTCACAGTTTTCATTGATAAAGAGGTTTTCTTGGTGTCGGAACTGATTTCGATTACATAGTTTTGTGTATCTACACCTTTTAGGAATTTCTACCACTCGACTGACCTAAGAAAGAATTTGGACTCATGAAATAGTAAAGGGACCCCAGGTCTTTTACTCACATTAGGAGCTGCAAGATATCTGAGAGTCTATGTCTATGACCTTAATCCTTATCAGGAATTTGACAAGACCCAACAAAAGGAGCCAAGTTTTGTCCACTTTGTGTCCTTCCTTATTAACTAAGCAATCTGTCACTCAAGTAACTGTATAAGTATTGACAGACTTATTCTCACAGGTATAATAAGTATTGCTATTTGTCTTTTGCAGTTCAGGATCTGAGCCACAAGCAGATAGCCATGAAATAGGGAAATGCATAAACACATGCTCACCTAAGATGTATCTGAGAAGCTTGGTTTGCAGAATGAAAGCAAGGAATACATTTCAGAATTTGCCCAGACTTAAATGACTTCCAAAGATTCATTCAGATGGTTGTGACATTAAGTGTTAAAAACCCAAGGCTTCTGAATGCTGCTGAAAGGTTTTAATCATGGCTTCTTCTGAAGCACGTAGAAAGATCTTTATAGGACAAAATCTTTACAATACAACTGAGAAATTCCATTCGATTTTTTGTCTGACAGTTGTTTTCTAACCTTAGACACAGAATTTTATTGGCAGCTGAAACCAAATCTAAAGTTATCTGGGAACAAAAGATGAGAAAAATTCCATTATATAAAATAATCCCCTTTGGTTGGCCATATTTTTGCTACAAGCGTTATTTTTTCATGTTCCCATGATGCGAAAAATAGATTTAAGGGCTTCCTCCATATCATTTTATTTCACTTTTTGTAAAAGAATTAAATTCTACAGAACAAAAATTTATTTACCTTTTATTTTGAAAAAAAAATCATAGTAAAAGTAAAATTCACAAGGACTCAAACAGACTTGAAAATTTATTTTTAAAAATATTTGCTTTAATCTAAGGAGTCTAAAGAGTTTTGGATAATTAATTAAAAGCAGATTTTGGATTTGTTGTGATTACTATATTTTTTCTTGACTATATTACATACCAACAAAAAATAAGTGTTTTAGGAATCATAATTATTTGTGAAATATTTGTTAAAAACTGTTTAGCTTAAGATCATTGCTTTTAGCAATTAATATCTCAACCTCTTTAAAATATGCTGCTGGAAAATACTGATGAGATTCAATAGATGTCAGGAGTTCACATGTCACTTGGCCATCAAAGATTTAATTAGTAAACCAACATCTGACTATATTTGTAATAAAATGTATTTTATGCACATTAAACATGGAACTTGAACTATAACTGTAGAACAATTTATTTTTACCAAGACTCTTATTCCAAACAAAAAATCTTCACATTCAGGGAAAATCTTAGGTTTACTTAAAATTATTACAAAAGATAATACTTTCTTAGTCTTTTCATCAGAAACATCAGAAACTCATCTGCAGTTGACCATATCCCACCATGGTTAAAAAATGTATTAACACTAAGTAAAATTAAACAAATAATCCAAATATATCAGCATAATCTTGTCACTTCTAGTGTCACATCTCCAATCTTTCATGTGTTCTTCCCCTTAATTTACTTATTTGTGTTGGTCCAGCCTTCTTTGGGCTTTTAGAGGAGCCACTTTTCCTATATTCCCATGTATGCCAGGGGAAATTTTGAGGTAGGTTGCCAAATTGCAAACTCCTTACCAGATCTGATCTGTCAAAGCAGTGGAAAAAACAGGTCAGAACTTACAGTAAATATATTTTGTTGTTTGCTGTTTAAATTTAATCAAATGTATCAAGCTAACAATAGCTGGAAAGCATAATGCTCACTTACTAAAAAAAGAAGCTCAAGTGAGTTTCATATGTCACTGCTACAAAACTAACAGGGCTTTATTTTTTTCTTACTTTGGGGCATTTTTATATAAAGCAGTCTAATCTATAATGTACTTGGTTTGATAGAGAATATTGAAAGTTGAATTATGTAATATAATAATTAGCTGTGTTTAAAGGCAGTAAAATGTAAAATGCAGTAATTTTATTACAAAAATGAGACCTCCAGAAAGACATTTTATTATTTAATTTTTAAATGAATTCTTTTTTCTCTCCATATCCATTTACTCTGTGATATCAGACCTTTAATAACATTACCTTTCTTCCTTTTAAACACTGCAATAACTTTTAGCCATTTTTAAAATCCATCTTGGGCATATCCTGAAAAAAGGCATTAACAAAAAATAATGACAGGGAGTCTGTTCATTTTTACTGTGAAAGGAGGAGAGAAATACAGGTACAAATAGAAATGAAAAGCATAAAGATGTGTGAAGTGTAAGGTTGGTTAGAATATCACTAGTGTGGAAAAAAAGAAACAGAAACTTCTCTCTCATGTCACTGCGCCTCACTGACTTGGTCAATAAACTTATCCAATTACCAAACCACTGCCAAACACTGCTTGAGGAGACACCATTTTTTTTGTACCAGGAGCAGTCTAGTGTTCATGGAGGATAGACAATGGCCTAATAACATCTGTGTGCAGGTGTTTATGTATCTTTAGACTTTTTTGATTGTTCTTTTTTTTTTTTTTTTTTTTTTTAATCCTGTCCCTTGACAGTTCAATTGAATGTCTCTAGCTCTTGTAGTCCATAATCCATAAAATTTTCTTTGTGATGCAGCAAACAGGCAGGATTTCAGGTCCCAGAACCACTTGCAGTCACCTCTGGGTTTTCCTCTAGGCATATGTGTAAACTCTATTCGTTTAGCTGCTGTTTGGTTAGTGGACTCTGGAGGCTTATGTAGATATAAGATATACAGAGCTGACATTTCTGGCAGACCCTGATGCTACTTCCTTTTCTTTTGTTCTCTATTGTTCCTTTCTTTGGCATGAAGCAGATGCTTATGATGTCTGTGTTGTGAGTACGAGCTGTGGAAACCCAACTGTTCAACTTCTTGTCAATGTTTAAGTCTCTGTGGGGATCATTATTTATGCCTCCAAAGGAAAACGTGACATTCTGGAATTCTACAGCAGGAAAGCGGTCGAGTACAAAATTTTTTTGAGTGCAAAGACCTCCTTCTGAGTACCAGTGTGTTACAAGAGTCAAGTGAGAGATATATCTTTTCCAGACCTATCTTCCCCCTGAAAGCACTGAGAGGTTTCTACTGTGTAATAAAAGTAAGGAGAAGAGAAGTTTCAGTTTTCTACAGTAAATGAAAAGCATAAAATAAAAAAATAGATCATTGTAATCTGAAGCTTTTTAGAAGATGCTGTAAACAATAATGAACACTGAAAATACGTACATGGATACATAAATGTCTGGCAGAGCAATGTTTGAAGTTATTTGGACTTGAAACTGATTTGCAGTAAAATGAAGATCTCAATTTAGGGAATATTGAAGCAGCTTCAATATTAATAGATGAGGGGGGCTAAATCCAGGGTAACAAACTAGTCAGCAAAAACATGCTTTATATTTCTAAACTTTTTTTAAAAAAAATTTCAGTTGAAAAAAAAGTTCAACCAAATCAAACCTATTTCACTCTGACCTTTAAGAATTTATAAAGCATATCTTGTACTGAATTCCTCCTATGTGATGTTCCATCAGTTTATGCTACCTTTACACCCTGTATGATTCTCATTTACAGTGAGCTCTGTTGTCAAGTGTAAAGAGGCGTTGCTATTGACTAATTGCAACAGCAAAGCTATTTTAAATTGCCAAAATAGAATGCAAAGCGAATGAACAAGAACACATTAAAGTTGCTTCATTTATATGTAGGAACAACCCCTTTATCAAGAAATTATATGAAAGATAGACCCAATGACCTTCTATCATCATAAATGAAGCATCTGTGAGGACTGTGAAGCAGAGTTACAGTGATATATCCCTTTTCAGCACAAATATGCAGTTGGTACCTTGAGTAACTGGTAACAAAACATCAGCAAAATATTTATTTAGAATAAAAAAAGGGTCTTATTTGTACATGTTCTTGTGATTGGATCAAGAAATGCAAGGCTGTCTTTAAGCCACTTTGGGGCTTCCTAGGGCTTTTCAAGAATCTGTTGGAAGCTCAGACATCAGCAGGTCTGGAATAACTCTGTACTCTGTTTTCTACAGTAAGAAAAATAATGGTAATCCAGATTCTATGACCTTGACAAAGACTGGTTTGTTATCTGCCCTGAAATTCAACTCCAGAAATTTTGTGGTAGCTAATGGCCACTAGAGATACTTTGAGTGACCTAGGTAGTTAAAAAGGATCTCACTATAGGTATTAAAAGTGCAATATACAAATCATTGCATGTTTTAGACTTCTGGCTTGAAAATTTAAAAGTCTTTAATTTCTGCTTATAATATGCCTATTTATGTGCAAAGATTCTAATCAACTTCTAATGTTCCTCTCTGGAAAGTTTCTCTTCGCTGATGAATTTTCTCATCACGCTTTTCCTCCATGAACAGCTGTAAATTTGGCAAAGACATATATTTACATTCCTGAAGATCTTATTTGGCAGGTGGCTTTTGTTTTTCGCAACCTGCTCTCTCTCTTAGATGGTAAATATTTTTTTGTCTTCTTTCCCTCTGTGATTCTGCCTGTGACAGAAACATCTATTTTGTAAATTCAGATTAATATTGTATCCTGTCTATAGTTACGTAGTTCTCTGTAATTGCTCTAACTGAAGTTACTGAATATTAATTGCTTTATCCTTGAAAGCCTGGTAGATTTTTTTTTTTTAAACAAATGCATCATGCCTTGCTTCACATGTTAAGACTATAATTTTTGGACTATCTAATTCAGGGGATTCTGGCAGACTGAGATCTGTAGGCCAAATTTTACACAAATTCCTTTCTATGGCAGTCCATCTTTGCTGCATTGTAGGAGGAATAGTAGAGAAGTAAAAGGTCCAAATGCACCCCAAGGCACCTTGGTGAGACAGTGGAGGTGTCCCCACAACAGGGATATCCACTCAAGTTTTCTTCGCTAAATTTTTCACACATCCTTCCTCACTAAACTGTATTTCCTGATGATGGCAAGAGGAAAACCTGACATCCAGTTCACAGCTTTATTGTTATTATAAATACTACAAATTGTTATTTTGGATTCATAAGAGTTTATAAAGAAAGAACAAAAAATAGATACTATTAAACAACATTTTGAAAACAATTTCAAAATAAATATAAGTCTTTGAATTTGCACAGTGGAAACTGTATTCTACACCATAAAAGTTTGTTTTAAATGCCATATTCTGGAAAGTGCATTTTCTAGGTTTCATGTCTAGTGATCCCCTTAAAAGACTGATGCCATTTGTGTCTGGCAACTGTGGCCTGCAAAACCAGTTATTTTAATCTATTCATACTGATTTCAGGAAGATAGAGTTGCATTATTATATCTTGAGGCAAAAAATGTATGTCTCTTGAATTGGTTTTGTAAAAATTTCACTAGAACTAAAATGACATTTTAAGCATTAGAGGCTTTTCATGCCATAATTTATATACACTTACAGAAAAACAGAGAAATACGTAGATTAATGTAGTGAAGTAGGTTTATATATTTGTATTTTTTCTTGGGACTTTGAGTAAAAACCAAATTTGATCATGAAATATCTAGTCTCTATTAGTCTTTTGGGACAAGTTCAGTGTCAGAACATTATTTTCTATAGGCTTTTATTAAATCAGTTAAAGAAGAGGCAAAGTGACTCATGTACAAACTCAACTATAAAGCTCCAGATAGGAAAAGACCTGCTCCCTAGAATCCTAGTCATATGTGATGACAGAAATGTCCTAAGGGAGAGCAAAGCCCCTAGCACATTTATGTAACTTGGATTCAAATTAATATATTTCAGTTTTTCTTCATAATTTGCATTGTTTAGATTTTAATTAAATCCATTTTACACCTATTTCTAAATATTTTTGAATGGTGTTGTATCTAATGACACATTAAACCTAGTGCATAATAAGGCTGAGAAATATTCTCCAGTACAATAGTACTACAATAGCATGCCCCTGACAGAGTTTAACATCTATCACTTTCACTGTTTTATGCACAATCATGATTGAATTTCACTCTTGACTCAGTTAACTATCAGTCCCCAATGCAGTTGATGTAGAATCTGTTGATACCTATCCATAATAAATCAAAATATAAATCCTAATAGCTATGTAAATA
Source organism: Zosterops lateralis (assembly GCF_965231275.1). Lineage (NCBI taxonomy): Eukaryota > Metazoa > Chordata > Aves > Passeriformes > Zosteropidae > Zosterops > Zosterops lateralis. The sequence goes on along the minus strand of NC_139764.1, from coordinate 75,694,143 downwards.
TGAGAGAGCCCATTTGTTGTCCCACAGGAACAGACATAAAGAAAAGTCATTGTAATGTATGTAATGAATTTGTATCAGTCTGGCCATTACTGCAAAGGAACACTTTTCTTGTTTGTTTTCTCACATTAAATTAGAGCAATTTACACCCTTCGGTTGATGGGTGTACTGCTGCGCTTTTGTCACAAAGTAAAAGTTGTATATATATTATAGTGTATATGCACATATATGTGTGTGTCTATATAAATAAAATAGTATGTAACAGAGACACTAGCATAATGTAAATCCACATTTATCACACTATAATCTGTAAGACAGCCAGACCTTGAAGTTAATAGAAGTATTCCTGCTTTGCACCCCATAATGTTGGAACAAAGGCTAATATTGGGTTTTAGTCAGTTAGATCCTGATGGCAGCTTTGTGAATATCTGCCGTAGTATATAATTTTAGAAAAGTAGAAGTGGCCCAAAATCTTAGGTTATTCCTAAAGTATTTTTACTAATCTCTTCCAACCTGTCTCCCTACCAAGAAGGTTCTGTGATATGATCATTGACACAGATGTATCAATTAGAAAAGGATCATTCCTTCTCCAGGAGCCAGCTCTTAACTGTTCTGGTGGAGACAGATGCAGAAATTCAAACTAGTTGAGCATCAGCCTCTTTTTTGATACCCTGTTCTTTGAATTGTCCACGTTTACCAGCTTTATAGACTATTTTTTCTTATATATTTCTTAGATAAAATTTTATTATTTGGAACTGTGTTGATTTCTGGCACAAATTAGTTAATGATACCTGAGGGAAAAGCTGAGCAGACTTAGGTGAACTTTCCATTTCAGTTGAAGATATAATTCAAGCTGAGGTCCACAATTTCCTTTAAATCAGGACTGAGCAGTACAATCTTAAACTTAATAAAGTCAGTAACAGCAGATGTCTTGCCTTCCAGGTGAAGCCTGGATTTCACACAAGGTATAATTTTTGAACTTTCTGTGTATCTTAAAATTATTTATATTTTCTGGGGAGGTTTTTTATTACTTTTTTTCTCCTGGCTTTGTGTTTTTGTGTCATTAGTGTATGACTTTGGAGACTACTTCTCTCTTGTGTTTAGGGAAAGGTTCACAAGGTTTGTGCACATACCAATAGCACTATCAGCTAATGTATCATCCTTCAGCCATAGCAAGAAGCAGAGAATTGGCTCTGCACTGGAATTCAGTCAAATCTTGTCTAGCTAACAAGTCTCCTAGTTCCATGTACTCCCCTGTCTCCTGGCAGAAATGACAAAATTGCTGGAATCCAAACACACAGAAAAATGTCAGCAAAACTAGGGGGATTGAAGAGGGAAAAGGAATCCTAACATGTTTAGTCTAGAATTAATATCTTATTATATTTGAAAAGAGATTAGAAAATAAAAGAATGAAAATACAAAGGACTGTACACACTTTGTAAAAAAGTGAAAAACATTTAGCAGTACAATGGAAAAGATAAAACTTTTTTCCTTATATAGTCTCTACTTTGGCTCAAGTATGATATGAAGTTAACCTCAATGGAGCACATACTGAATGCTCAAAATATAAAACACCATTTTTTTACTGTGATACCTTTATGACTAACAAAAAATTTGAATTTATTTTCTTTTTTTCTGCTAAAATATTTGTAAAGTTTACCTCTCATAAAGCCTGCATCTTGCTGAGAGACTTTTGTGGGCTTGGGTCTTGTTATTTCATTTACTTTTTTGGGATTTTTTTGGGTTTCCTTTTAGTTCAGTGTATTTCTAAAGTAGAGATTTTTTTGTGTACTGTCATTTTCCAGGATATTTAAGCTTATTTCCCCTTTTATACAAGAATTCCATACATATCTGGAGACTAAACTGTCAAAATTTATTTCCTCCCAGAAGGGAGAAGCATTTAAAATGTAAAAAAAATTAAAATTATGTAAAAAGCTACTATTATGCTTTTAACATTTTTTTTCAATAAATAATTAAGAGGACTAGAATAGGCTACACCAGAAGAGACTAAGGACAGGACATTTGTTTCCTTTAAAATTGGTTCCTTCTCTTTATTATGCACTGAGGGTTTTCTGTGGTGATGGTTAACGTGGCACCTTTCCGGCTGATTGTGCATCGCCTGCATCCAGGTGAGCACGTTCTGAGTGTGCTGAGACACGCCTGCTCCTGTGGCTCCTCTGAGCAGGGCAGCTGGAATTCCCATGGAGCTGCTCACTGATCATTGCTCAGCCCATGCAAATCAAAGTAAGTCACAACAACACCGACGCTGCTGCGTCTTCATGCCAGAACGCTCTGCTGAGCCTTGGCTTGTTTACTGCTGAATTCCCCGCAAAGGGGAGGCTTGGCTGTATAAACAATTGAAGACCTTAATATATAATTAATGTGTTTCCTAATTAAATAGTAACCGAGTATGTTGTAATGTTTCAATTAAGAGTATAGAAAGTAATTAATTATAATCTTAAATACTTAATGTGAGCATGCCAATTAACAAAATGCTACTTCTCTAATTTAAAAATTGTTCTTGCCTCAGTTTCAGAATAACTGTACATTTTTAGGGGGATCTTTTTTCATTGCAGGACATTTTTCCCAAGAAAACAACCTTTCAAGTTTATCAATAAAAGCTCTCAGTCTAACTAACTTTATACACATATAAACCAATATAAAAAATTTAGTTAAAAATACCATGCCAAGTGTTTTTTAAATATTTTTTTAAGTGGATGGTATGAAATCCCCATTTTAATTATAATTTCAAGGATATTTACTCCATGTAGTCATATGATTTAGGCATAAGGTCATTGCATTTCATTTTCTCTGCCCAACAAGAGGTAAAACAGTATTAAAGTCCCTGAAATTAAACTATCAACTCCAGTTGGACTTTAGCCTTTGAAGCAGTGTTTTGAGTCTCAGCTCTAAACATTGTATGTCACTGAAGACAGCGCAGAGTCACAACAGTTTAGCTGGAGCAGAGTGGAAGACATATTACAATATTTGGATTTCTTTAAGAGGTGCTAGTTGAAATTCATTGCTGGCTTTCTTTTCTTCTTCTTTAGTATTGCCAGTGAGGTATTCCAATGTACAAGGATGAGTTCAAGTCACACTCTGTATAAAGTCATACACAGAAAGGTAGGATGGATGGCACTGTTTGCAGTCACCATCTGTCTCTATGAAAATAAGCCTGGCATTTTCCACTCATTACACTCCAAGCTAACAATCCTTTCCTGAAATGCAATATAAGACTGATAAAATCTAAAAAATTCTTTGGATCATGGAAGTGGTAATATTGGCAGAACAATAGAGGGTAGATGCACATTTTAACAACACTGAAAAAGGAGAAAAAAGAAAATCCAAATTGGTTCCTGATAAAAGGATAGTATACATATTTAGGAACTCCAATGGAAGTTGGCTTGACTATCGTATATCACATTTCCTTTATGTTTAAAAAAAATCAATAGAAGTCCAAATTTTGTGAGTTTGCAATGTCATAACCTCACAAAGTTGAAGTTTCTGTACAAGATTCCTCCAGAAGAGTCTACCCTGATGGTTTTAATCCTAAATGGAAATAATGCAACAGAAAAGAATAAAAAATTGTTGAGCACTCAGCTTGTTGACCTCTGAAAATACAAAGCTTGAAGACTTATGTGAATATCTACTTTTTTAATAGATTGCTGAAATGTAGTGCAAAGGACTTTTTGAAAGTAAAATATAGACTAGCCTTAACTTATTCTGTAAAAGAGATTATGACTTGTTTATTTCTGTAAATGCAATATAGGCAGATTATTTATCTGAGGAGTGTCATGCATTATTTCAAGGCCTAAAGCCTAACGGTATTAATTATAATTGTAATTTTAAATTAATAACAGGCCAAACAATAATGATAAACAAGCAAAATATTAATATACTTTCATATTTCGATGGAGCATAATGCATTGGTACAGAGGTTACTGCCTTTCACATTATTTAATGTTGACCAAGGTTATGTACATTATAATTGCTATGCAACTAATGCAATTATATTATATTTTTATATTTTTAGTGCAACCACAGAACCTGTGTTTAGAGGATAATTAAAGTGACAGGTTTTTTGCACATTATGAATACTGCAGGTCTCCTTTTATGTCATTCTAATTTATTATAAAAAAGTGTTTATGTGTAAGAAGTATTCAAATGCACATGGGATTTCTCTTCATATCATATACATCTTATTTTCCAGGGCTTAATACTGAGCCATGTATCACAAAACATAACCCAATATGCTTGATTTCCTCTACAAGCTTCTCTTTAACTTTTCATTGCATGACTGGTTGGAATGTGCAAATTATAACTTGGAGCAGACTATTCTGAGAGAATAATATTTGCCTTAGGAGCAATGTGGTCACATTATATTTCCACAGCAGAAAGCAACATTGAACTACCTACCCTGACAGAGTTCATTTGTCACCAGGAGTTGTGCTATGGTAGACCTCAGAACAGCAGAAGTTCCCTGTTTTATAAATAGGTGGTATAATTCTTTAACTACACTTAAAGGAAGTGCTGAAATTATTTTTCTTGGGGTTTTATGTTATCTTCAAGGATAATTAATATGTTTCACATCTAAAAATAGGAATTCATATTCATTTTGCTACTTGAAGACATAAACCAAGATGTGATTGATCAATTTGAAAAGCACCACACAGAAAATCGATTTCTTAGCTGTCCATGGCCTGATTTTTGTGTAGTCTGTCAAGAATCTCTTGTGAGCCCCTGTTGAAGACCCGTTATTGAATCAAGCAGACATATGAGTGGCCGTTGACACTGTAATGTTTGTAATAATTTAAGAATGCAATTACTTTCATATAAAGTCAATGACTAGAGTTGTGTATCAAACCTAAGGTAATCATCTAGGATCCTGGTAGTGGGCCTAAAGCCAAGACCCTCTGAGGGTAAATTACACATACCTGAAAAGCAACTCATCACCACTGCCTTTGATATCTGTTGTGGGATAGGCAGAAACGCCCTCTGCAAGAATGTGTCTCCTCATTGTCCACACAGAAAACAAAGAAAAGACATTTCAGTTTTGATGGCTAAATTTGCATAAAAGCAATCTCAGACTTAATCAATTACTAAATATAAATCTATCACTTGAAGAAGGAAGTACTTCACAGTAATGAATACAAGAAGTTTTCACAAGGTCGTTGGGTACAAACAAAACTCAGCAGGTCTGAGAGCCTTCTCAGTTCTCACATATATGAAATTTGTATTGCACACAAGTCAGTAATATCTCTTTTCCAGATTTTTAAATTACTTTGTTTATCTGTAATGTAGATCAGTACATGGTGTGATTTTTTTAAAGAGTAGATTTAGTCATATCAAAAACCTAATGAGAACATACTGGAGTCTTGAGTCTCATAGATATCCTTATATAGTGATCCTTAGATCAACAGAAACATTAGAAAAGAAAAAAAAAGATCATCTACATAACTGATGAAGAAGCTTGTTTTAAAATGGCCTGAAATAATGCTCGTATGTCCTCGTATTTGTCCATGTGTCTTTGGATTCCCAACAATAAAGGGAACAGTGAACATCTGGAAGCCATTTACTAGGAGAATTTGGTGAATTTGTCATTATCAATTCATGTAGTATTCCCTGTAAATTCACTTACAAATCTGTTTAGAGTTCTTAGGGATCTCACTTAACTTTCAGTTGTTCCTAAGGACCAAGCTTGCAGTTCATTTACAGTGTATTTGTTTAAATGGCACCAGTTTGTGCTCAGATTGTCTCTAGACAACAAATCCATTTGCCACCTTTTGGTTGCTCTATTACTTTGCTTTTTGTTTCTTTTATTTGGAGATGGTACTGGATTTTAGAGGTGTTCTTATGCTGCAGCTTTTTTTTAAACACCAATTCCTACAATCTCTTGTCTTTAGACTTAAAACATTTTTAAAAGAGATTAAACATAATATTTTAAAAAATGTCATGTAAAGCCCTCTCATTTTAGTCACTTTTTTCATAAAATTGGAAACGAATACAAAGACAAAATGTAAATTTCCAAATTAAGAGGAGCACTATGCTTTTTTTTTTCCTTTGACACCACTTCCAGAAGTAATTATGTGTATGTTTAATTCTTAAGTAGTTTAGCACTTTCAACTGTTAGTCTCTGCAAAGTTTAAACTTACAAAAGAAAAAAATCAACAAGCAACATTTTACAGGTTCCCTGAAACCTAGCATATGCTACACATTTTATGCTATCAGGAAGGTCCTCTTTATGCTTAGAATTTTTTTCTTCATAGAAGATAAAACAATCCTAAAGAAGAGAAAGAAATAGCCTCTTTTTTTCACTTTCTGTGTGCTCAGAGTACAGAAGACTTAAGGACCTTTTTCAAAATTGTTACAGTTCATCCTTTTTTTGTTTGTGTCCTATATTTCGTATATATAGTTCACACTCTGCAAATTCTTTTGTGTGTGAACAATCTACTTCTCTGATCTTACCATTCCTGCTGCAGGGTACATAATATGATCACAGTTGTGTTTTATTTCCATATGGAAAAGAACTGGGTAGAAGACAGGGTAGGCAGAGAGGACAGGTGAGCTTCTTTTGTCTCCTTAAACCTCTCCACCCAGTTCCTACTCTGCTCTCACTACAAAATTATTAAGTTCTCAAAATACTCTGGTTTTTGTCTTAAGCTTTTATGAGTTAGGTTTCACCTGACACACTAACCACTAGGCAGCTAATCATGTGGGTCCCTCACACTTTTGTGCTCACAAAAATGTAACTGCTTTTACCCTTATGACCCCACATACCCACACCTTCTGTATTAGCATACGGCCACTTTTCTGCCCATTCCAGTGGATGTTCCAGATAACCTCACAGTTCCATCTAAAAATTTTTGTAATAGACTGTGATTTTAAAGCATGATCTAGTGTCTAATTTATTTTTAATTTCAAGTTACTAAAAAATAAAACTTTATCCACTATGATGAAGAAACCTGAGTGTCATAAATTGAAAAGTTTGACATTCTGCAGAATATTAAGTACTTCATTATTCAGCAGTGCATGCAGCACCTGTGCAAAATGCATCCAGTATTACAAAGTCTTGTATGTTCCTATGGAGGATATGCAGCAGACTGCCTCTGAAATGATAAGACAGTTTAGCAGCAATAAAAAAATCCTTTGAAAGTAAGTTGGGTTTTTTAAATGTAGTCAAGGAAATATTTTAGGAAAGATTTGTTGGAGGTTCATTCTGGTCCACTTCAAACTGAGTCAGAGTGCTTAAATATTTGTGATGTGACTGTTTATTGTTGTATATACATTAACAATATGTATACATGGTGTGTGAACAGACACTGATATACAGTGGAACTGAAATAGTGTTTCATTTGTATTTACAACTGTCATTCTAAATGCTGGCACAACTGTTGTCTCGAGTAATAACAGTAACAGTAACTGTTTAAAAAACAAAGATATAAAATGTGTAAACCACATCAATTGTTGTGACTTATTGCCACAAGAGGGAGTGAATCCCAAAGACAGTGATGTTATCATCCTTCTTTGATAGCCCAGTTACCAGGACTCAACTGAAGAACCTAAGCATTCAACCCAGTCGTAACAGTACGTGTTGGAGAAATGATATTTGAGATGGTCTGATCAGTGTCACTGAGGGGTTTTATATGGTCATCAACACCCACAATTACATTAGAAATGAAATTAGATGATGGCTTCTTTGTTACCAGCTCCCTCTACTTAAAGGACTCTAAGAATTTATTACAATATTTGAAAATTATTCTCTATAGTGAATTATTCAACCACTAAATCCAAAAAATAAGTGGACTGTCAGGTTTGTAAAAGACCCTCTACAGTGAAGAGCAGACTGCAGCTATCCAATTATCTGCTCCCTTGGTTGCCTAACTGATCTATGAAATCAAATTAAACACCAATCTCCAGATTTAATATTAATATTTCATTGCTAAAGGATATGGACCAAATCTACTAAAACAATGAGGAATACCTAAGTCCTCTTGTGACTTTCAAATGGAAGATAGTAAATCTTGAATGATTAAAATTTGTAACTAGTTATTCTCTTCTCTAGAATTGAGAGTTATTAATCTGAATTCTTGCTTTTTAATGTTAAATTCGCAGCCATATTCACTCTATCCCATCCGCATCAATAAACAAGTAATGGAGCATACCAAAGAGGATAGTTAACAGTCCCTCTGGTTTTCTGCAAGCTTTTTTGAGTTTCCTAGTCTTCTTGTTTGCTTTGTTCTTGCTTTTGCATTTTCCCTACCTGAAGTTATTCAGTCATTTGAGGGAGCAGATATTGCAACAGTGAGGAGAATAAGAACCGTATCTGTCCTCTTATTAATCTCTCCATTTTTTTTTTTAATCTGTTCTCTTCTTCCTCCCATTTGCTTCTATATGTTTTACTTAGAAAAACTACTAAGCATTTTCAGCAGCAACCAGAGGAGCTGAAATGCTTAGGAGTTCTCTGTTTTGGCTTTCCAGAAACATGGCAGAACAACACCTTTCTTTGGAGGACATTTTACTTGAATGTGGAAGGGAAAGGGAAAGGGAAAGGGAAAGAGAAAGGGGGCAAAAGGGAAAGGGAAACAAAGAGGACTGATTTAAGAGAACAGATGATTAATTGTCCCTTATTTTTCGTGTTTATACTAATTTAGTAATTTCCACTGTTTCCTTTGTCAGTATTTCCCTTTTAGTGAAATATCCAAACATCCCGTATTTCCACTTGCTGTCAGTACATACCACTCACAGGTTGAGATTACTACGCTGAAAGAAAGTAGGACTTCTTTCTTTCAGTCACTTGGGATTTCAGGACCACTCTTCTTGAGGAGAGATGCCTGGTTAAAGTCTTCAATTATGTTTTTTGCTATCCAGTCTCCAGCTGCTTTTACATCACTGTGTATTCTAAGACCAGACCTAAGTCACCAGCATTTCAGCTAACTAAAATTGTTTAAGCTTTGTGATTGACAAGGAACACATCCCATGGCAAGAATAATGTATTCTAGATTTAGATAGACAGAAACCATTATTCTGCCACATTCTTGGCTTTTTAGGTCCATCTTAAAGGATTCTGGCAATGATTCTTGCCCAGAAGCTTTCCTATACCAGTTTGAGCTAGATGTGCCTGGGCAACTGGTGTCATATTCAGGGTAGAAATCTGCTTTAGCTTTAGATACCTACATTTTTATGTTTTTTAATATGTTATGGACACAAGTGACCATGTATAGGTTTTCCCTGCTATTAAATGGTGCAGAGTGTTTAAGACATTGACAAATGGCTGATAAATAGAACATAAATCTAGGAGAGACTCATGCCTTTCTGCAGTAGCACAGAGGTTAAGCCTTCTCTAGGCTTCCCTGTTTGAACATGATAAAATTCTACCAAATCCTCCACTTTCGGCACCTATCTAAAGGCATCCAAACCTAGGTATGTTAGTTTCAAACTGAACTTCAGACTCAACATTTGGCAGGAAATTGGGATCTTGTTAGACATAAACTATGCTGCACCTCGTACAAGAGCAGCATAATTGGCTTGTCATGGGGTTTGTTCTATTCTGAACACATGAAAAAACACCCTGAAATGCAAATCATACAAGAAAAATTATAATATCTAGCAAATCCTCAAAACTTTCCTTGAAATATCTGTTTCTAGTACTGAGCCATTTCTCTCCCATCTGTGATGGTGAACATTGGTCTAAGTCTTAAAACCTTTTCAACTAGGAACAGAAAAATTAGCTATTACTGGGTGCTGGCAACACAGTTCTGGGTCTTTTGACTCTTTTGTCTTAAAACCAAAAGTAATATATGCCAGACATTGAAAGTACTTAGTCTGCTTCTTATTTAATTCAGTTCCATCATTAAATTCTGGAAGGTGACTGCTTAAGGATTTTGTGTGGTACTGGAATCTTGCTATTGACATCTGGTTCTAACAAATAAGAATTTATGAACTTTTTTAAAACCTTATGCCATTTTGCTTCTATCTGAAGTCTGCTACTAAATACATAAAACTGATGATTAATCATTTGAATTCCTAATTTAGAAAATATTAGGTTCAGTTCTACTGCTTATTAGTCACACAGATTAATGAAAGTACTTGTCAGCATCATTTGTCACTAAAATACAAATTTTAATGGAAGTAATCAAAACCTTTGCACAAGACCTAGTATTTCCTGGCAGAAAATGCACGTCTTCTGAAAGCAAAATTGTTTACAAGAGTAGTTTTGACAAATTTATTTGGTTTGATTTTTTGATCATAAAAGATAATTATGTTTTCTGTTTGAATATATTTTCCAAATTATTAAACTGATTTTTAAAAGTAAAATTATTAATTATTTTTTTAAAAAGTCTAAAACATTGAAAGAACAAGTGGCATTAATTTGTGTGGATGGTTGTTGAACTTTTCTTTACGATTTGGACAATTGGTCTCATTTAAGATTACAGAAAAAAAAATCTTGAGTATTTTTTCCAAAATCTAATAATGACATTTATGAAAAAGGTTTCCAGGGACATAATAATGACATAATGACCATCTGAGAAATAGATAGACAGGGGATAGAAATGGAGGATAACTCCCATGGATTCCACTTCTACATTGTCCCAGCTACTGTGTTATTTAAAATAGATAGTCCAGTTTACCAGGATGCTGATCTCCATCCAAGAAGTAAAACAAGCAAATAAATATGACCTGTGCTCTTCACAGAAGTAACCTTTCACAACCTCTTTGTTGAAGGTAGATTTCTGTTCTGTTTTGCATAGATGTTGCCAGGAAGAAGAGGCTTTTGATTGTGATATTAAAATCCAATAATTTTGATTTTAAACTTTGGATTTAAAATGTACAAAACATTTATACTTAAAGTTATACCAGGGTTTTTGTTTTGTTTTCATTTGTTTTGTTTTTCCTACTTGAAAATGTCTATTTTGCTATGGTACTTATCTAGAAATGAATGTATTAAGCACTGCATGAGTGAAGTAAACAGTGGCATGAAGATATAGACATTACTCAGCTCAATTATCACTTTAAATGGGATGCCCATATTCTATGAAGAGGATACACATTTAATCACAGTTTCATATTGGTCTGTAACTACCAAGAAAAAGATAACTATCTAACACTGCAAATCCAGTTTTAAAAACAAACTCAAGAACTTTTCATTGAATTGCTTTAATGATACATAGATTTAGTAACTGTTACTACAGTTGTTCTGGATTTAGGCTAACACCATAACAAAAAGTCCCTTGCTTAGTGCTAAGTGGACCACCAGCACACCTGTTCCTCTCTTAATGAAAGTAGCTACAATTAGGATATTACTACAGAGTTGAGACTCCTTTATATGGAATTTAGCTGTTTTATTTGTGCTACATAAACCAGGAAAATATTTTCTGACACTATTTTTCATTTGGAAAACAAGAAAAGCCACAAATAATTTGTAATAAATTTCTAGAATCTCAGATTCTGTTATAAGAAATGAATATACATGTATATATATAAAGGTAGACTGCAAAATATTCAAAGAAAGTTGGAACATTCATTTTTATTATTAATCACTTAAGATAGGATAACATTTTTGTATTCTAACAGATGACTTGAATAAGTAATTGTTAAATTTTTAACTTAAGGTTTTGTGTAGTTTTTGTTAAAGGTAATGGAAAAGCTTCCAAATAATTTCAGAGCAGCATAGGATTCTTGATGACCATTTGGGCATGAGAGGTTTCTTATTTGGATAGTCATATTAAGACCCAGGAAAGGTTTTGCAGAACTGAGCTTTGACATAATAAAAATGTATCATATTTTTATATCTGTATAAAGTGACGTATACTTTGGAGTGTGTATATATATATATATATATACATAGAGATAAATGATTATGTGTAATGAAATGATGCAGTAAAAATATGTTTTTATTATGCCTTTGGGATAAGGAAATTGCTGATGAATCTACGTCACTCATGGATTCATAAGTATAAGCATTTTCAAAACAGGAAAGATTTATGATCACTTAGGATGACCTTCCACTTAAATCAGGCCATAGATTTCACAGGTGTCAAATAAAGATTATCAAGCCTTTATTTAAGAGAATTCCATACATCCTGGATAAGGTTTTTAATTCATGATGAGAAAATCTATATCTTATACATTTAAAAAACAAAACCTCAAAACCACTCCATAAACAAACTAACAAAATCAAACAAAATAACCAAAGAAAAACACTTTTATCAATTTCCCACCACATGAATTTACTTTCCTTTACAGTAAAGCTGGTAATCATAAAAAAATAAATGGGAAAGGGAAGCTGTTCTTCCCAGAGACATGTTGAACATTGTGAATTACCTCATAGAATTATATGTGATAGGTAAAGTAGGTAGTTTGTCTCACTGTAATGTGGTTTATTCACATTGTCAATTGTACATGATTATGATTCTGTTGAGATCTTTCCAACTTTTTAGGAATATATTTAAAATGCATCTTATCTCAAGTGGTTATCAATAAAACTTTCCTGACATTTTAAGAGGGCTATTTTTTTCCAGTTGTTGTTTTATTTCTATTTCCCACTGCTGAAAAAACTGTCTAATTCAGTACAATGAGTACTGTTTTACAGCTTTTGAAAGGAGAGGAAAAAATTTTAAGAATATAAAAGTATTTCTTCCTTTTAATAGGAATGTTGAATATCAAATGGCAGAAAACCTCCAGAATAAACATAGAGTGAAAAAATAACTCATTCCTCTGTAGAAGTGTTACCTTACAAGTTGTAATCAAGCATTTCTTATTTTAGTAGCCACAATGGATTGTACCTTTTTCCTAGAATTAAATGTTCAGACTCTATAGACTAGGAAACTCCACTTTTTTTTGAGACTTCGAAAATTGCAGCTGCATTCATCCATTGCATATATAATAAAAGGAAGACAGGATAGCTCTGTAAAAGACAGAAGGTGATCAAAGGTACGTAATGCATGAAATTTACCACAAGAAATTAAGGAGCACCCCATGCATGTCAACACTGTACATATTTTCAGCAGAATAGTAAGAAAGAAAAAGAAAAAAAAAAAAAAAAAAGAGAAAAAAAAAAGGAAAAAAATGAAACAGTAAACAAAGAAGACAAAAAAAAAAGAAAAAGAAAGAAAGAAACAAGAAAAAAAGAAAGAAAGAAACAAGAAAAAAAAGAATAAAGAAAGAAAGAAACAAGAAAGAAAGAAAGAAGATGAAAGATAAAAGAAAAGATGAGAGAAAGAAGAATAAATGAAAGAAGTTGAGAGAAAGAAAGGTAAAAGAAACAAGAATAAAAGAAAGATTAAAAAAGATGAGAGAAAGAGAGAAAGAGAGAAAAAACAAACAGGAAAAAAAAATCAAAATAGAACCAAGAAAGAAGTATGCAAGCAAGACAGAAGCCAGCAAGAAAGAAAGAAGCCATCAAGAACAAGGGAAGGAAGCAAGCAAGAAGCAAGCAAGCAAGAAAGAAGCAAGCAAGCAAGAAAGAAGCATGCAAACAAGAAAGAAGCATGCAAGAAGTAAGCAAGAAAGAAACAAGAAAGAAAGGAACAAGGAACAAGAAAGAAAGGAACAAGGAACAAGAATGAAAGAAACAAGGAACAAGAGAACAAAGGAATAAGGAAGAAAGAAGCATGAAAGAAAGAATACAAAGAATGAAAGAAAGAAACAAGAAGAAAGAAAGAGAGAAAGAAGATGAAAAAAGGAAGATGAAAAAAGGCAGAAAAAGACAAGGAAGGAAGGCCAACCCTCCCCCCCCCTTTCCAAATTTTCAATTAGAGGCTTTCAGGCAAAGATTCGGGAATAGGGATAACACTTCTTTTCTAGAAATATTAAGAATACAAATGTAGTAGTACAAAAAACCCCAAAACAAGGAAACAAACAAACAATGAAAAAAAACCTAGAAACCCTGACAGAGTCAGAAAAACAACCTGTTGCTCAGGGTGTTGGAAGCAGTCCAAAGTAAGCCCTCCTGCAGTGGCAGATGTGGTTCTTTTGGAGCAGAGAGGATCCTATAGAAAAAAAGGGCCAGTAATGGCAAGATGGGTTCAGTCTTCCCCTGGGAATCCAGTGGGAACACTGGATATCTGGTGTTCCTACGTCTCAGTTTTTATCCAGGTAGGAATGATTTGGCTCCCCACACTGGGCGGAGCATGTCACAATGGGATGATGTAATGTGTCATGTTACTAGTGAGCCTTAATGGCCCATTAACAGAAGCTATCCCCCTGGAGGGAGGATGGGTGGTGGAAAGAGATAAGCAACAATGTTCCACCCGGTCTTAACAGCTGGCCCATTATCAGAAGGCACCTGTCCCCTCCTCCCTGGAGTTACAAGAGATAAAGAAAAAAAAACATCTCCCCAACTGCTTTCAATAGATGAAATAGAATACACATTTTTTTTTGGTTACATAACGTAAGACACTCATAGAGACAGAAATGGGCACACCTGACATGAAGCATCCAATCATTTAAACTGCTTTTGTAGAACCTGAGAAGATTGGATTTGGAAAACCAAAAAGAAATGGAAAGTTCTGAATTATTTTTATTTATTTGTAATTTTTAGAATGAAAGTCACAATAGTAGCTTCTAGAAGCACAGAGTTTCATGTCATAAAGCACTCCTTGAATAAGTTTTTCAACTCAGTATTAATGATTCTAGTGAATTGCATGTCCTAAGTAAATTAATGCCTACAATTCATACTTGTTGGATTTTGATGTCCCACTATATATCATTCCTCAAAAAGAGAGAAAAAAATGTTAATGTAAAACTCAGAAATGGAATTGCTAACTTTTTAATCAGTTCCATTTCCTTCTCTCTTATAAACTCTCAAAATTTTTTATTTAAAATAAAATACTACTTAGAGACAGAGATACATGACATTTTTCATGAATCCCATTTAATTCTGAGCCTTTTAAATTGCGTGTAGAGCTCTATGGAAAAGAAGATATGAGAATATAAAGGTTTAATTCAGATCAAGTACAAAAAGAATATATGCCAAGTTGAAGAAATCAACACTCTTTATGATATCTGTTTTCTCCATATATTTTTTATGTTAATTATTTAAAGGATATAAGTTACTGGCAAATAGCAGTTCATATTTTCATTACCTGATTGGTGCCTAAATATTATTAGTGGTGGGACATTAACAGGAGCCACTAAGTTTTTGTAAGAGAGTAATGATGCCTGCTGGTTATAGACCCTTCAAAAGAGCTGATAAAAACATTGGATGGCTAAAATAGAAATTATAGAAAACTTTAAAGTGAGACTAAGACATTTAAGTAAGAGAGCACAGGAATTATTATGTAGCAAAACAGTAGACCATGACCTAGATCCAAACCCATGGTTTTGGTTTCAAAAGAACCCTGAACTTGCTGTAATGTAGGTATCATTTTGGCCACCATCATAGTGTTCTCAAGCTTTATAACCTATGTGATGTATGTAAATCCCAGGCTCAAAATCTATGAAGATAAAAGTACGTTCTTCAGTGCCAACAGAGCAATTCTGCATAAAACCCAAATATTGTTATTCGATGTTCTTCAAGAATTCCTTACCTTAAAAATTTGGAAAATTTGTCAATAGGGATAATTTTTTGTCCACAACCAGATGACAGGGACATTGCAGAGTTTTTAGTAAACATAGTACAAAAATCACCTTGTACATTTCTCAGTTATTTTTCATCAATTTGTTTGCTGTTTGAAACCTGGCTTGTGCCAGTCTGTGGCATTTGTGACTTCAGGCACTTGAGGACTGAAATGCTTGGTTTAGCTCAAGTCAAATGGCCCCAAAGAGGAGTATGTGCGTGAAAGACAACAACTTTTGACATGATATAGATTAATATAGAAGATTTATTGGGTTCCTACAGCCTTAAATACTCTAAAGTATACAACATAAACTTGTGCCAGATGGCTTGTATAGTTGTCCGTATGAGTAAATTGACTTCTGAGTTAAGTTCTGACATAGCTGGGACTCCAGGGACCCACTAGATAAAAACCTTAGTCTACCTGAATCCACTGCCAAAGTCTCTACTGAACTGAATAAACTCAGTTTATTGTTTGAGAACCTCTCTGGGAATTTTCTGAATGGATACTGAGAACTGGATAGTTCCAGCAACAGTCTCTTCCTTGAAGGAGCAGTCAGAACACTCCAGGACCAAGCCTTCCACACAATAGTCAATGAACAGCACCCTTATTCACAAGAGAAGTTTGAGATCTGTATGAAAAAATTCCTTGTGTGGGTTGAGATCAGAGGCATTTTGACTTTCAAAGAACAAAGGAAGTAAAAATGTAAAGAAATTCCCTCACATTTATACATGACTTACCTGTTATAAAATGCAGTTTTTGACAGTAAACACTGTCCTTCATTAACAGTCTGGGTAGAGAGCAGAGGTAGATAACAGTTGCAGTTCAATCTGTTTTCAATATAATTCTGTCTCACTGTTTCCTACATGATCATTAACAGTAACCCAACTATTTTCGGTATGATTAGCATAATTCTTTCCAAATGAGACAATGCTTAATGAGTAGGAGGGTGTTTAAAGGTTAAAAGAAAACTCAGAATCAAGCAGCTTCCCTACCACTTTTTTTGTCTCCTTCCACAGAACATACAGAATGTCATTTTCTCCCCTCTGTGTAACAGTTACTGAGACTCCATGTCTCCCTTCTGACTAATCTCTGCTTACTTTCAGTGAGGATGAGAATTCAACAAGCAGCAGCTTCTGAAAAGAACCTCTTGGAGATGATAATAACCTTCAGACCAGATCTTCATCCAAAGCATAGTAATGCTGGTTAACACATTGTTTAAGAATCTGGTGACTAGTGTCTGCTTATATGAAATCATTCAACACAAAAGAGATTTGGATGAGACTTTTTCAATGCATAAGCCAAAAGTGCAAAACATGTACTAGCAATTCCTAGATATCATTTATTTTAGCCATATCCTTTCAGAGTGCTGTGCTGTCTTATCTTTGACCACTTCCCATAGGTTGTCAGGCGTGCAGCCATCCCCAGGAAAGCAGAGCTCCATCATGTATAAAGTTTATTTGGAAGACAAAACACCACCACTATAAATGCTACTTCCTTCCTTCTTCTTGACTCAGCTTTAAACACAGAGCATGATGCCATATGCTATGGCATGTCCCTGTGATCAGTTAGGGTCAGCTGTCCCAGTTGTGTCCCCTCCCAGCTCCTTGTGAACCCTCAGTCTCCTCGCTGGTGAGGTGGATGAGAAGCAGAAAATGCCTTGACTCTGTTCAAGCACTGCTCAGCAATAATGAAAACATCCTTGTGTTATCAACACTGCTTTCAGCACAAATTGAAAACTTAGTCCATACTGGCTGCTATGAGGAAAATTAAGTCTATTCCAGCCAAAATCATCACAAGGTGAATGAAATCCAAGAATTTATTTTATATTAATAGGGCTACAGGAGATCATTACCTTGAATTCTGCTGAGAAGTGAACCAGAGTAAGGCTTGAAAAAAGCTGTGTTTCTGATCTTCTGATCCTCACATTCAGGTCCCTACACTGGAGAGGTAAATCATGCAGGTAACAAAGTTTTAAACAGTGCATAGAGTGCATTGCACATGCTCTGATTCCATTTTATTGGCAATAGGATTTGATGTAATTCAAAATATTGGGGGACATGTGTATGGAAAAGTATGGGAAATAGCCATAAAAGTGTTTATTCTCCATACTTTTGAGAAAGTCCTTTTGAGACAGAAATGAGTCAAAAAAAGGCATATATTCTGATCTCAGTGCAAACTGATGTCAGTGCACACACCTTGGACTGATCCACATTTGCACTGGAGAACATAAAGGAAATGAAAACCTGGAAACAAAGATCTCTGCAGTAGGGCCTCACAGATGCAGACACAATCACTACCCAGTTACTGGGGTGCAGTCTTGTAATTATGTGAGATCTATCAGCTGCTCTGTAAGAGCCCCTCTGAGGTTTTACAAAAAAAAAAAAAAAAAAAAAAAAAAAAAAAAAAAAAAAAAGGCAGCAAAGCCACCTTTGTTAAAGAGCACATATAGCCCAGAATGGAGCAACACCTCTTTTACATATCTCCATTTCTTAACTTAATATTAAGGGAAGGGGGAAGGGGGAAGGGGGAAGGGGGAAGGGGGAAGGGGGAAGGGGGAAGGGGGAAGGGAAGGGAAGGGAAGGGAAGGGAAGGGAAGGGAAGGGAAGGGAAGGGAAGGGAAGGGAAGGGAAGGGAAGGAAGGAAAGGAAAGGAAAGGAAAGGAAAGGAAAGGAAAGGAAAGGAAAGGAAAGGAAAGGAAAGGAAAGGAAAGGAAAGGAAAGGAAAGGAAAGGAAAGGAAAGGAAAGGAAAGGAAAGGAAAGGAAAGGAAAGGAAAGGAAAGGAAAGGAAAGGAAAGGAAAGGAAAGGAAAGGAAAGGAAAGGAAAGGAAAGGAAAGGAAAGGAAAGGAAAGGAAAGGAAAGGGAAAAAGTAATGTTAGTTCCTGAGGAAACTTGTAGAATCTGAATTATCAGTTATCCATTTTAACTACTTGCAGAATTTGGTAAAAACGTCTGGTCTATTTAGTTTTGATTATTTTCTTTTGTAATCTTTGCCTTTATGGTTGGTATGGAGTGGAGCAACATATTTTATTGACATAGGTGTCTTGATTTTGAATTAAATTTTATCTTTGCAGTTGTCTATAGGTATGATAGATGCTTATTGTAAGCACTTAGGCCATGATTCAATTGTCTGTGATGACCATACACAAGCATGTAGTGTCATTTGAGATTTCTTGGGGTATCTGAGACACCTACACAAAAGGGGCAGGTGTGACATAAAACTTGTGGGAGACTAGAGACCTGGAAGAGTAGCTGCAGGTATCCCAAATGTCACTGGATGCCTGTGTGTAGACTACCGGACCAACTCTGTTGCTCCCTTGAGTCTCTTTTGTGATGAATAAGCTGACGATTGAGGATCAGCTTTACCTCAGTCATGCAACATATTTAATACCTGAGTAAGTAATTTAATCTGATTTAGCCAATTAGACCATCCCCACGAGATTTCAAATTATATTAGGCCTGTGAACTCAATGAATGGTGTCACTAGCCATAAAAATTATTAAGTCCTAGATGCAGATGCAAATGTGCATGGCACCTGCATGTGTCCAGTCCAACATTTAGCTTTGGTTACAGTTAAAGCAAACCAAGTCAGGCAGAAACACTGGATCTGGACTGAAGTCTTCCAGATTCTAAAGGTAGGTGATCCTCAGGTTTTAATTCAGGTTTCATGTCAGTTTGATATCTTTTGTTCTAAAGATCAGTGTGGGTGGGTAGAGGTGTTTGCACAAGGAGACAAGAGCCAAAGGAGAGCAGCCCAGCAAACCCTGGGCATGCCTGCACTAAGTCATGCTTCGATGATGCCGCACCCGTTGGCAACCTCTCAGCTGTTTGCTGCTGGGCAGATGCACCAGCTTGCTCAAAGACAGCACAGAGACCATTGCACAACACTTCACTGTGTGAGGCAGACATGCCTCCTGGGGAATACTTAGAGCAGATATAAATAGCTTTTGTGTGCAGCTAACAAAGTCTGTATCGGAGGGATTTTGTGTTTTAATGTTTAAAGTTTTAAAATGGAGGAAAGTTAGGATAAGTATTCTTTCTACACTTTTTGCTTTTCTTTTTCTGTATTGAGAGGTGAAGATGAAAAGATACACCCGGACAATTCAAGAAGAGTTTTTCAAGTGAGATTATAAAAATCTTCACTGTTTATATTTTGTGAACCAAAAGCTGAGGTTCAAAGGGTTAAATTATTTGCTTAGAATTTACAATATTTTAGACAAAAGCTGAAAATGGGATGTTCAGAGTGACCTTTAAAAACCCAGGTATCTCTGCTGTTCCACTATAAAAGATATTTTCCAGAAATAGCTAAACTTTCTCTTTTCAGTAATTCTCTTAAAACATAGACGGATTTTTTTTAATAAAGTACCAAAACTACCCATGATAAAATCCATACTAGACATCTAAAATGAACCAGAGAAAATATTTTTATTACTATTATTTTGTTCAATAACCAACTGAGGAAAACTAAAAGCATAAAGAAACTGAGGCCACAGCCAGCTGAATAGGCAGTGCCTTAATCCTGTGTAATCTCCCATTCAGTAGAGGATTTATACTGATTACAGTGACAGAGATGCTGAATGGATATCATACAGGAGAGGAGGAAAAGATACCAAAAAAACCCAGTAAAAGCCTGACTGAGTCTTCATATGCCCTGTTCCTCAGTTTACTATTCCTTCTCTGCTTTCATTATGGCTAGACCTTGATAGCAAATTAAAATGCACTCGGAAACATTCCCCACCTTCAGAATCATATTAACACCTGCTCATTTGCCCCATTACTTTTCTGAAGGGATAATTAGTGTGCTTCTGTCCTGAGACAGCTAGATGATTCACCTGCTTCCAGACACCTTCCAGAAAGTAGCATGGATTAGGAACATCCAGTTCCAAAGAGGCAGTTCCCACATGCCGTCCAGCAACCTTAATAGTCAGGCTGTGCCACTGGATTTCTGGGCCATAAAAATGGTTTATTAATTAAAAATATTACTGCTGTGGCTTTATTACAAAATTAAATCTGTTAAAGGTC
The DNA here is from genome assembly GCF_965231275.1 of Zosterops lateralis. Lineage (NCBI taxonomy): Eukaryota > Metazoa > Chordata > Aves > Passeriformes > Zosteropidae > Zosterops > Zosterops lateralis. The sequence continues at coordinate 75,673,569 of NC_139764.1, read as the reverse complement.
CTATTAAAGAGTTCTTCTTTATAAATATACCTCTAATTTGAGGATTTATCATTTTCTGTGAAGACAGCTTTAATGGTCCTTGCTTCATTCTGGCCATAAGTCACTATTTTCCTTGAATGTATCAGCAACTTCAGGAAATCAGTATTTTGTTGTTGTTATTTCTGTCTCTCTTGTAATGTTTATCTTCCTAACGTCTGTGTTGAGCTTTCTTATTATTACACTTTGCTTTAAAAATTGTATTCTTTCATGTCCAATGGTATGAATCCATCTCTCAGTTATCAATCTGACCATGATAACTAAAAAGTACTGCAAACACTTTGTTTATGTTTAAAGTATATAATTTCAGGGAAATGCAGTAAAAGTTTTAATTAAGAAATTATAGTAATCCAATGCTTGAATGGTAGTGTGAAAATCCAATATTTGACAATTTGTCTCTATTCATGTGAGTACTTCTTGTATCATCAGGGCTTTCAAGCATCTACATGCTAATAGACTTGAAATATATGGTGGAAGTTCAGACTTTAAGTACTCAGTATTTTAGATAGATTTATTTATTTTTTTTTTTATTGCACAATATGCTATAAAAGTTTGCCTCAGGATAACAATTATATGTTCCAGGAAGCAAGAAAAAAGAGATTGTTGTGTCTCCTACATTTTCTATAAAATATTTTATTTTGTTAGGCTTTACCCTCCACTGATTTTAACTTTGTAATCTACAGTCTTGGACTGTAATTTTCAGATGGTTTTTGGCTTAGACCAAAGACTGTTTTGCCATTAAAGCAGAACTCCTTAGTCTAGTCTTTCTCTGGCCTCTGCTAATGACAATAAATAAACTGAACTACCAGTTTCATGAAATCTCATTAATACTTTCCTGTGAAAAAGGAATAGCTAAAATATAGTAGTTCTACATAAAGGGCGCGAGATAGTACTTTAGGGACTTACTGCTTATATATAAAGGAATCCTAAGCTCCTTTTTATTTACACACAATAATACGAGTCTGCAACTGTTATTAAATTTTGTTTGTCTCACTTTTCTGCATGCTTAAGTTTCATCACTTCTTCCTCTGAAAAGAAAATGTCATCTTGATTACCTTTGCATTCTCAAACTTTATAACTTTTAATCACATCTGGAAACAGGATCTTAAGCCAGTTAGTAGTAACAAGGATCCTTAGGATTTACTTGAAAGATTATGGAGAAAAGAAAAGAAAAGAAAAGAAAAGAAAAGAAAAGAAAAGAAAAGAAAAGAAAAGAAAAGAAAAGAAAAGAAAAGAAAAGAAAAGAAAAGAAAAGAAAAGAAAAGAAAAGAAAAGAAAAGAAAAGAAAAGAAAAGAAAAGAAAAGAAAAGAAAAGAAAAGAAAAGAAAAGAAAAGAAAAGAAAAGAAAAGAAAAGAAAGAAGACAGGGAGGGAGGGAGGGAGGGAGGGAGGGAGGGAGGAAGGAAGGAAGGAAGGAAGGAAGGAAGGAAGGAAGGAAGGAAGGAAGGAAGGAAGGAAGGAAGGAAGGAAGGAAGGAAGGAAGGAAGGAAGGAAGGAAGGAAGGAAGGAAGGAAGGAAGGAAGGAAGGAAGGAAGGAAGGAAGGAAGGAAGGAATCTTAACTACAGAAGCATTCAAGAAGTAAATACTGAAAACTGAGAAGTTCTAGGAGAATATATACAGCCAAGATACCTATAAATCCTATCCATAAGGGTTGTATTCTACACATTCTGGAAACTTTAGCACCAGGAAAATTCCACTTTGATTTAAAATGAAAATATTAGTTGGCCTGTAGTAGGGTGACTGACCTAAATCAAATATAATTGTATGCACTTAGAACAGCTTGAGTCTAAATTATCTATGCTATAATGCACCAAAAAGCATTGAGGAAAGAAAAGGCTTGAATTTTATTTTATAACACTTTAAATATGCAATTTGCATGTAAACCATTTCTGCAAATTATATCAGACAAATGAATAATTAAGAACAAGCAGGATAGAAAAGAATACTTGGTTCCTTGTGATCTCATTTGCTATTTTTAAATTAGGCTGAAACAATGTCACAGATGACCTTCTGAAAGAGCTAGTTGGTATTTTTGTATACTCCTTTTATTTGTTGTTGTAGTTGTTGTTTTATTGCATAATATACCACAAGCATGGTAGGGAATAGACTGAAGTTACTATGAGCACAAAACTGAGTGGTGATTTTAATTTTAAAATGCTGTCACAAATGAAATAATTTTTTTTCTTTTTTTTTTTTTTAACTCTTTTAGATAATGGGTCTATGTGCCTGAAAAGTACTACCCCACATTAATATTTGAACAACCAAGGCACTAACAGAAACTTTGCTGAGTAATTTAGGTATAAAATAGGTTATTTCTGTTGCAGATTTCTGGTGCTTCCAAAGGTCAGAGGCCCTGGAATTAGGTAAGATTCTCTATAGTTGTAATTTCTGACTTCCTTCTACTGCCTAGCATTTCCCTATTTTTGTGGGTTTTGTTTGTTTGTTCATTTTGTTGTTGTTGTTGTTTTTTAAAGTCTTTAGCCCACATTTATTTCTATATAACTTCTTCAATCTATGATTAAATATGTTTTTATTTTAAGCAGGTTTATAAAGTTTTAAAATGTAGGCATGCATATATAACTGTGTATTCATCTTTGCTCATCTGTTCCTTTCATACATACACAAGCCAAAACTAGGAGAAGAACTGAGGTCTTTCTCATCCTCTCTCATCACTGGGAAATTTAAAGACTATATTCATCCTCTCAGAATTGAGTTAAGGACTTGCAGCCACCCTAGTCAGTAATGTTCTCTCTTACTTGAAGAAAAAATTGTTATCTAAAAAAAAAAAAAAAAAAAAAAAAAAAAAAAGAGTCAGATAACAAGACTAAGTAAAAAACAGAATTAATCTTACATTTAAGCACTAGCAATTTTGCAATAATGCAGCAATTTATTGCATTGATTAATTAAATAAGTATGCCACTTCAGTGTTAAAAAGGACATTAAACTTCTTAAGAATAAAATGCATCTCATTCACTCATAAAGTTGAAGGAACTGACAAGTTGTGTTCATTGTTTTAAAGTGTTTCTTCCTACAGAGGGTACTGGAATGTACCCAGAAACTTTCATAATAATAGCAATTGCATAACACATTTGTTATTTAATTGAGGATATTTGATACATGGAATTTTTTTAAAAAAGCATCATGTTAACAAAAAAGTATTTTGAAACATAATTATAGCTTTAACCAACATTTGGAATTTTTAAAATGCAAAATCCAGGCTAATGCAGAACACCCACACACATTTTTTATTGTGTATTCTAAGTGTTAAAAAGAAGGTTGTGTAGTGCTTTGTTCCAATGTTAGCTTCATCCTAATTTATTTACAGTGTTCTTGTCCTACTTTCCTTTCCATCCCTTCCTATATATGTAGGAGCATATGTGATTAATAGGTGAAAAATATTTTCATTATAATCTAGAAACAATAAGGGGCATTTTGTGACTCTCCCATCTAAACAGTCAGATTTTGTTGCAACAGCCCCAGGCAAAACTGATGGGAGGGAAGGAGGATGGACCTATGAGGAGGCCAACAACATGGCCATGTCACATGAAACACTGTGGTGTGGAAACCCGTGCCTGTGTGAGAGGTTGGACAGGAGGAAAGCCAGCTCTTCCACACAGGAGGTGAGAGGGACTGAAGCTCCCACATGTCTGCCCTAAAAGAGGAAATTTGCACCCTCCTTTCCTTTTCCATCCCTGGCTTATATAGCAACCTTGATATATAACATAAGTCAGTTTAAAATACACTGACTAGGTAATACAAATGTGGCAAATCTTATCATTTTAGTCTAAGTCTTATCAGAATGAATTCTTATTCAGCTTAATTTGAGGACCTCATGAAATCTATAGAAGTCTTATACTATATCAGAACATTTATCCTTGCTGGAAAAGATTATGTGTAGACATCACCTGGTTTCTTACTGAAAGTGGTTAAGACAAATTATGGGATCCAAAAATGGTAATCAATTGTCTGCTCATGATTACTTTCTCATAGAAGCAATAGATCACAAGTGTCTAACTGTTTGCATGAGGCATTCAAATTATGTAGTGGGACTGAGGCCATACTGAATGCCATGGCTACCATAATATCATTCATTAATAATCATTCATGCTGTGGTTGGGAATGACAGGACTGCCAAGAAAAGTAGTTGAGTAAACAGCTTTATTTGTTGGCCTATGAAGTAATCAGATAACTTCTCGGGATTTTAAAATAATCCATTAATGTAAGTCATTACTCAACAGTTACTTGACTCCATGTAACCATTGCTTAATTTCAGCACGACACAAAGAGCCGGGAGTTTTGTGCTGCCTCGTTGCCAAACGTCAATCATTGTGTATTTTAATCAGCACTTTGTACACATTAGCACCAGTTGTAACAAACACCCTCAACCACCTCTCTGAGCATCTACCTTTCAGAAAGCACAAATCAGAATGCCATCCTCACAGAGCCTTCATCTGGTAAAATACTTCTATACATGTGTCTGTACATGCAGATATGTGTATATGTATGTGCAATTTTGAAAGCTCTATTCCCATATCTCTGCAACATGGAGAAAGGAGGAAGGCATAAAGGAAACTTCCAATTTGCAGAGGGGAGAAAGAGTGGAAAATGGAAAAAAGAAGTTAAAGTGTATGGTGGAAAGATAAATATCAAGTGATCAGAATAGGAAAGGATAAAGAGATAATTCACAGTATGTATGATTTACTAGGTTATCACCAATCCTGAAGCCAGGCTTACACTTCAATCAGCCTGCATAACTGAGGGAATCACTTCAGATTGATAGCTTTTATTCAGACCAAACCTGTTCGAAATCTCAGACTCAATGAAATATCTGTCTGGCATTCACATTATTGTTCATAAGGAGCATTTTGTTGGAAAGCAGCAGTGGTTTACAAAAAGATATACTCCTTTTTCTTAGAATTTTCTGAAGATACTTTACATTCTTTCTTTCAACAGGCTTCAATATGGAGACCTAGTAGAGAAGGATTATCATAGTTTAACATAGTGAAAAACTAATTGAATCATTAACTGACCATTCAGATTCAAATGTCTTCTTCTCATTTGCACTCATGTTTATACTTCTGCTTTACTCCTGAACATCTCTCTTTAGTTTGCCTTGTTTGTAAAATTCCTTAGTTTGTAGCTCTATGATGAAGAGGTCATGTGAAAATGCATATCAAAATGCTAGTGAAAGTCAAGGTTTTTTATTTATTGTCATGCTTTTTTTTTTAGTGAGACTTTTGCTCTTAGTGATTAAAACACTCAAAAAAAGTGCTTGAGATTTTACAGCTCTAATAATTTATAAAACTTTTTTAAATACAGTTCTCAAATTCTCATAAATAATAGACATCATTAAACAAGAAATGTATCATTAAACAAAATGTATGATTAAACAAAACATTAATAAGTATCAAACAAATAATGATTATTATTTTGAAAATTAAAAATGTTTCCTTTCACTGTAAATTAAATTCTTGTGTATTGGCTACCTTGGTTGTAGTGATAAATTGAAGAACAATTTTCTCCTTTTACTCTGAATAATTCCTTAACAGTAGTAAAAATAAAAGAAATTATGTATATGATTAAAGGATCTTACTGGTGAAGTTCTAACATATTTCTGCAAAGAGCTGCCTGAATTTAAGTGTCTGAAAACACTTTTTTGTTTCAAATGTCAGGTCCCTGAATATCCTATTAAATCTCACCCTTTAGATCTCACTGTAGTCAAGGGATGTTTCAGATTTCTAAATAAAAATAAACTGTTTCTTTAATGTGACCATGGCTGAATGAATTAGCAGATGGTCAAACTTCATGGAAACCACTAACTCCAATTTTATAAATTTGTAATAACATAATAATGAGCCATAGGACATTTATCAGTTTAGGATTAGCAGCAAACATTAATGTAAGGTGAATGTCTGTTTGAACATATTCACAAAGGCAGAAATTATGGTGCAATTCCTCTCAGAAATGGAGTGTGATTTTTTTCCAGGAGTAATCAACATTACTAGGAGAACCAAATATTGATTGCATTTTTGCATTCATCTGTGTACCGAATGCATTTATATATTTTTAAAATTTTGCTTCCTTAACTGTTATTCCTGTGTGAAAGAGACATAAATTATAAACATAAGATCAATATGATATATCAGTAAGATCATATGCTAGAACAGCATACCAGTTCACACACAGGGATGCATATTTTAATCCCATTGACTAATTTTTATTCTCTTCTGTAACCTTTCTGTAAGATCAAAGGTAAGCTGTAAGTGTACAGGGTAAAATGTACCACGCACTCAAACTTCACTCAGAAAAAGCCCAAGCAAACAAAATTTAGTCATATTTAAGTAAACTTTCAGTTTTTTGTTTTGCTTTGTTTGTTGTTTTAGTAGGAACAACTGTCTATAAAAATGCTCTTTAAAAAATCCAGAAAAGAGTCCAAAAATCCAAGAAATTGATTAGAGATCAGAGAAGAGGGAAAAACACAACTGCAGTGTATACCTGAGTCTACTGCATACCCCTGAAAATTAACTCCCCCTCTATTCAAGCCACCAGTATCTCTTCAACTCTCCTTGTAAACCTGCTAAAAAGTAACCAGCTTCACATAGATTACACCTCCTTTTGATTTCTTCCTGCTGCTCCCACCCACCCTTAGCCTCCTCTGACACCTCCTCTGACCACCCTCAATACTTCAGAGGTCCTGCTGCTGTATTGTAATTTTGTTTCACAATAACCAGTACAGAAGGAAAAGGCTTTAACTCAGCCAAAATGAAGTTTCATTGAAGGTGAAGGGCAGTTTGGTCACTCTTTCAAGTGCAATAATCTCCCTTTGACAGAGAACGGGCCAATAACAAGTGTCACAACAAGTGCCACTCAAGCAGATGAGGGCAGCTTGGCTGAGCTGTCCCTACTGGTACCCAGCACGATGGGGCAGGCAGCTGTGACATTCGTGACCTGCAGATCACAGGCTTATTGTTGACATCAAGGCTATGCTGGAACAGGTAGTTTTGGTCAGTAAAATCATGAATTATTCCTGATGGGACAGCAAAAAATGGCTCCCTTGCCTCATCACTTCCTGTTTTCCTCCCTCTCAGGAACTGTACCATCTGTGTGCAAGCTGCACACAAACACACACACACACACACATGAGTACACACACAGTCTGTTTCTCTTAAACTCCCCATGTGGACTCCAGTTTCCCCAACCACACTTTGAACTTCTTGTCTTTGGTTCAGCACCAGGCTGGGTCAATGTAACAGCTATGTGAAAAGCCAGTGCCAAAGTCTCTCCTCTTGCAAGAATCTGGTCCTCAGTGTAGACACTATAGCTGTGGACATTTTGCCACACTGCCCACATTTTCCAGCTACTCCTCATTCCTGTAGTAAGGTAATAACGATAAAATAATAGGGATGTTTAGAGATCAATATATTGAAAGTTCAGGTCTATGTAACAGCAAAGTTGTATGAAAAATCTGTATATACCTGTTCCATCTATTTATCCATCCACCTCTCCATCACAAATTTCAGGTTTTAAGAACAAAAGATCAGGTATCATATATATAATTTGATATTTTTTAAGCCAAACTCATGATCTCTTAAATGAATCATGAAAGATAAGAAATAAAAAGTAAGGTTTTATTTCATGAGCTAATGAATATGATGTGAATGGCAGTTAATAGGTTCTTATCTACTAATTATACAGGAGTTTCAAATTTCTTAAAAAATTCATCAGTATCAGAAGTAGGCAGCTACTCTAACACGAGAAAAATGTCCTTTTGCCAGTGAACAATTAATCCTAAAATAAAATGAAAAGTTTGTGAAGTCTGAAACAGCTTATTCATAATGCTGTTTAAAACTTTAAAAGTCTTTGTCACTTGATAACCTACAGGGTTTAAGTTTGCTGTGTGGTTTTAAAAGGCAGACCTTCTGGCATTTAAATGTTGATTTTTAATCCTCATGTACCACTTGGAGTGGGAACACAAATTTTAAAGGGGAAATAATCTATATGTTAGTTTGATACAGGAAAAAGTGGGAACTATGACTGGACTGAACCAAGAAGTTACATGAAAACTGTGAGTTACCTGTCCTCCCCATGCTTCAGGGGTGTTCTCAGGGTAATATTTAATTTTGCCTGACTTCATCCTCATTCACTATTTTTTGTGCTTGAGGAAGGGTAAGGGTAGAAAATTTGGGAAGAAGATGAAAGAAACTGTCCAGTTCTTCCAAATTGAGCTTCCTTGCAGTGACTTCCAGAATTGCAGTTAAAAACATACAGGTTTTTAAAAAATAAATGAAGTTAAAAATTTCCATAAAATCAATTTTTTTTTCTTCAAGATGTCCTTAAATCAAAAGTCACTTTTTCATTACAGACCATCCTAAAAGAATAAAATCATCATAATATGAAAGGTCATCCTAACCGGCAAATTTGTTTTAATCAACATAATAAGTATTTCTGAGCTTCTCTTTAACTCAGATTCATAGAATGGCTCAGATTGGAAACCGTCTTCCAAACAGCCATGTTGGAGAACATCTAGCTCCTATCTCTTTGCCATAGGCAGGGACAAATTCCACTACACCAGATTGCTCAAAGGCCTATCCAGCCAGACCTTGAGGACTCTCAGGGATGGGGCCTCCACAATTTCCCTGGTCAACTTGTTTCAGAGCCTCACCACCCTCACAGTAAAAAAATCTCTTCCTCATACCTAATCAATACCTACTCTCTTTCTGTTTAAAACTATTTCCTTCATCCTATCGCTAAATGCCATAGTAAAAAAACCTCTCTCCATCTTTCTTATAGGTTTCCTCCAGGTACATTGGGAGGCTGAAATTTGGTCACCTTGAAGCCCTCTCCAGGTTGAACAATCCCAATTCTCTTAGCCTTTCCTCATAGGGATGGTAATCCCTCTAATCAGTTTGATGGCCTCCTCTGGACTCACTCCAATAAATCAATGTCCTCCCTATATTGGGGACCCTGGAGCTGGACACAGCCCTCCAAGTGGTGTCTCACAGAGCAGAGCAGAGCAGAGGGGCAGAATTCCTTCCCCCACCCTCCTGGCCATGATGCTTTGGATGCAGCCCAGGGCACTTTTGGCTTTCTGGGCTGTGAGTGCACATTGCCAGGGTGTGTTCAGCCTCCCACCCCAAGTCCTTCTCAACAGGGCTGCTCTGATGTGTTCATCCTCCAGCCTGTGTTGGTACTGGGCATTGCCCTGACCCAGGTGCAGCACCTTACACTTGGTCTTGTTAAGTCATGTAAAGTTCCCATGGACCCACTTCTTGAGCTTGTCCAGATCCCTTGGGATGGTATCCTGTCCTTCAAGTGTGTCAATTGCACCACTAAACTTGCTGCCATCTGCAAACTTGCTGAGGGTGCACTCAACCCTTCATCTACATCATTAATGAAGATAGGAAGTACCACTGGGTCCAACACAAACTCCTGAGAGAGACATTTAGCAGAAAAGAAAAAATAATTAACTTCATTGTATCATCTGAGTAGACATCTGTTGCACAGACTCTGAAGTCAAAGAATTTTAAATGTTTTATTTGCCTACTAAATTTATATTTTTTTCTAGAAAGTCCATGAACTTGAAAATATGAGAAAAAAAAAATTAAAGACATGTTTTTTCAAATAAATCTTTCCTAAAATAAATTCATTCTTTGTCATGTTACACACTAATATTAAAATGACTGTCTGAACCTTTCCTACAAACTGTTCTGAGTGGAGGAAGAGAAGTTATTTAGATCATTCTTATTACCATCATCTAAACCACAATAACACTTTGAATAGCATCAAACCATTCTTCCTAACTGCATACAAACAAATAACAAGGAAATTCTCCCCACCACAAAGAACTTGCAATCTCATTATAAGACGATAGACACCAGATGGATGCAACAAACAGATGGAGGAAGAATAAGGTAGCAATGAGATGATTATAATCAGCATGATAAGCAGTGATGCATACCAACAAACCGGCTGCCTAGCTATTATCTGTGCATGTGCACACACATGTAAAATTTACATAAATACCATTTACGTGATATTAACTAATTCAGAACATCTGAGATTGTCAGTTTATAACAACAAGAAATGCAGTTCCTGTCAGTGAGAGCTTGATACCCTCAGGTAACATTGGGAAGAAGTATTACACATGTCTGATAATATTAACTAACGAGAGGGTGGAGGGTACCTTCAGACAGCAACTGGTTTGCTGAACTTTAACAAAATGTTCATTTCCATGTTACTGGGAATTCTAAGGTGAGGAAGGGATTTCAGGTCAGGAAGATTCAGGAAGATTCATCCTTCAAGGTTTTCTTTCCAAATCAAAGTAGAGACAATGAGTACTAGAGAGAAATGTGGTTGGGTAGGAAATGTGCTGCATGAGGAAGCACAGTCTGAAAGGCTTTATTGGTAAACATCTGAGGCCATTTTGTTCAATGTTGGAACAGAATCTCAAACAGAAAATTCTACTCATAATATCAGAATTACTTTAGAAGACACTGAAAAATCCCTGGGAATTATGTGGTTAATATTTTCTCTTTGAAAAATAAAAATTTTCAAAATTTCTTCCAACACTTATGACCTAAATTTCCACCAATATTTAGATAGTGAATACTAGTGGAAAAATATGGTTGTATCTAATTCTCTTTGTTGCAAAGGAAGGTGTCTAAAGGTGAAAATATAAATTTAAATGTAAATGTATATTTAAATGTAAAAGTATATGAAGCAGATAATTCTGCATACTCATTTGTTTTCTGCGTGTTACACAAATAACTGTGGGGAACATTGAGCTGCAGCCACCTCGGGCCTCATGACAACTTTTTTTATCACAGGAGCATCAAGAAATATTATGAAAATGACAAAATTCTGCAAACTGTAGCACATATTTTTGTAATCAATGAAACAGTGAAAAACTACATCTAAAGTGCACTACAGAAATTGTTTGCAAAAGACGTCCCATGCCCAAGTAAACCTCATTCTTCCCACTGCGGCATTTAGGGATAACCTGAAGGGTGTTACTTCTACTTTTTTTGAAATACCTATACAAACATGAAGAATATGCAGTAATGTGAATTTGAAACAGATCTTCAGGTGATAACAGTATTGCATTTGCATTTCCAAGAGGGATTGCAATGAACAGAAAAATGTCTACTTTTAATTTTTCATGAAATTTTAGGTCTGACTGCTTAAACAAGTACATATTTCTCATGGGTACTTCAGGACTCTGAGTGTTAATGCTGCTAAAATTCATTCAGTTTCTGAAATTAATTCAGGGGTTTTATTTAAAAAACTAATATGAGGAAATGGATTTCTAATCCATTGCAAACAAATTTAAAGCAAACTTTTCAAACAGATTGTTATTAATATTCTGTTATTAATATAGTTTATTGCTGAAAATATTGTACTTTGTCCTAAGAGATATTATTCAAAAAAAAATTTTTTTCACACAATCTTTTTCATTTTAGGTGCAGATTGAGGTATATCTAAGGTCTTAAATGCCCTAACTACAAAGAAATTATTGCCTTCAAACAAAGAGACTCTTTAAAGACACATTGCTTTATACTAAAGTCTTCACAGATTAACATGATGAGGACATGTGAACACCTACTAAAAGCACATGTGCATTAAGATTTTTTTATTTTTAAAGGAAAAAAATATATGTAGTGACTATTTTACACATACACTTGACAGTAACTCTGTCATTCTGCCACTGTTATTTGATTTCATTGAATTAAACAGATCATTTGCTTACCCTGGTAGCCAATAATGTGAAGAAGAGCAAGCTGGAAATCGAAAAAGGTAGCCCAGACCTACCTTAATGCTTCGAATGGTTCTTTGACTATGACAGAACTGTATCCATTGGAGTCCTTGAAAGTATCTATAGCCCTTCTCTGGATGAGTAGATTAATTAAGAAGTTTATTTAGTGAAGCTTTCAATTTCTTGTCTGATACATTTACTAGATGATTATGTTAGTTAGCTTTTGATCCAGATGTTAGTCATAATTCAGGTAATGTTAAAAGATCAATAAAAATATTAGAAGCTCAGAAGATGTTAACATCAAAATTTTGCAATGTTCATGCAATTTCACTAAAATTAAAATTGCCTTATTTCTTTGATTTAGTGTACCCAGAGTAAAGGGCTATATTAGAGAAAAGCAGCTTGGCTTCTATTTGAAAAATTAAAAAAACTCCTACTACTTCTTTGCTTTTAAATTTTACTTTCTTTCCATATTTATATCCTTTATAATGGTAAATATTGTTATGTAAATGTCTCTCCCACACTAAATTCAGAGAGAATAAACTAAACACTAATAAAATATTTGTTTAAAAAGAGAGAAATAAATAATGAAGAAATATAAAAAGAAGAAGAAAGTAGATAAATTAAAAACGCTAAGAATAAAAGAAATACACTGAAAAGATAGGGATGGAAATATTCCTGAATATCCAATTTTATAGAAATAATTTATAGCAGACTATTGTTATTTGCAGGTTTTTAATTCCAGCTGCTGATAGGAGTTGGATAACATTGGTGAAACAGGTGATTGCCTTCTCTGTGAAAGGGATACCATGCCATAAATCATTCCACCATTCCCAGATAATGTTGAAGGAGGAAGAGTATTTCTAGCTGAAGCAACACACCTTTCTACTGTTCAGGACTGTTGCAGGAAGTTGTGAGTCTTTCATCCTTCTCTGCCTATCTAGTTCATGCCACCAGATGAAATAAATCCAGAATATTTCCAGTACAAGGAACTGAAGCGGAAAGGAAGTGTCTTTGTTCACAAGGTGGCTGGCACATCTTTATGGATGAAGAACTCAAGTTCATTTCTTTGGGACTCTGCTGAGAGACAGTGTAGAATCATCAGTAGCCTTTAGGATATACACATAATTCCTGAGGTTATTCAGTTATAAATCCTTCATAGCTTTGCCTGTCAGATATTTCTTATGCTAAATTCAATAAATTAATCAAAATATTTAATTTATTAATAAAAAGCTGGTGTCGATTGCAATTAATTCAAACTTCGCTTTCAAATCTCTTGTAGAATTGTCATCTTTGTGCATCTGAAAAAAGACAGAAGAACATGAGAAAATTGTCAAGATTTTCTCACATTTCTCTTTCGCATTTTTAAATTTATTTTACAAATTACTAACATTTTTAAAATTAACCAGCTTTCACCAGTACAAATTAATTCAATTGGAAATATTTGGTAACTTACTGTTTTGCCATCTACCTTGCTTATATGTCATGTCTCTGATTGAAAAAAATCTGATAAAACCAGATCACCTAAAGTGTCTATTAATTACCATGGCTAACATAGTGCAAAGATGAAAAAGTACTAAATGAAAGGGAGAAATTGCAGGTATTCACACACCAATAAAAAAATGTCTTTCAATATTTAGCCAGGGTTACAGGGATTTGGTTTCCAAAGATAGAACTAAAGCTGCTCTAATATATTAGTCTAATGTTTAACATTTTTTTTAGTGCAATAAGCCACATTTATTTAGAATTAGGATCCTAAGAGAGTAAACCATTTAATGGACACCTAAAATGGAATCTAGAACCTCAGTTTTGAGTCCTGTTTATTAAACTATATTTTCCCTTTCCATTTTTTTTTATTGTTCCTAATGACATACTCAAAGTCTATGGTGTTTGATAGTTATTTTCCTTTCTATTTTTTAAATTGAGAGGGTTTTGCTTATTCTAGAATATTTTGAAATATGAATCCAATTTGCACATAAGCAACTGGCAACAAGAGTTTTCTTTTGCTCTTGACTGTCTGCAGTAAACATATGACTACAATAAAATTGCAAGAACAGTTACACAAAAAGCAAAATATAACCCATCTCTTGTCAGGTCTGAATATTGACAGCCCAAAAGTGCTTGGACATGCAACAATTAAAAGCTTCAAATTATAAGCACTGAGTTAGGGTTTCAAGCTGCCTGTATGTTTTAGGATTGTTGCTGAGTACCTAAGAGTGAAACATGCAGCTGATGATACATTAAGCAGAGAAATTAATAAGTGAGACAAAAAGCCATGTCTATAACTCTGTCTTTTCTAGACTCTTCTGTAGCTGTAGCCTTCAATAAGACACCCATGGGAAACTGAAAAACCTTTCTGAAAATGCAGGTCTCATTTCAGCTCAGACATTTAAATCATGCCCCTGAGCAGAATCGGCCAACACGTACTTCTTATGAAAAAAACAGTATGAGGAAAGAAGGAGCTGCTGATTGACAACTACTGCCTGATAGGTAAATGTAGAGAGAACTCTCAGTGAAAGCAGGGAGTTGCAATAATCCGTGTTGCTTGGCCTGAGGATATGAAACCAGCTACAGAAGGACAATTTAGCATATGCTACCTAGTTTGCACACTGCCAACTAAAACTCTCCAGTCAAGGAAGGAAGGGTCAGAGGAGAGAGCACAGAGGACATAGCTCCACATTCCGTATCCAAGACTTTTACAATAAAGATGGGAAAACTCTCAGACTTGCCAGAAATATTCCTCCACCAATAAAGCCTGAGCTGAAACAGCCACATCTTATCTGCACGTGTGCTGTGCTGCAGGTATGGCAAGGCAGAGGCACTAATGGGACTGGCCCTTCCCACCCCGTCCCAAGGGCTGTCCCACCCTACTTATGACCCAGAAAGGAGCCCACTTCAGCCAGCCTGTACTGTCAGCCCCTGGCCCTGAAATGCCACAGCAGGACTGGTCTCCAACTCCCCATAGCCTTTCCCTGCCCAGCCATGGGCCCTGCTGAGCCAGTCCCATCTTCAGTCCCTCAGCCCAGGCCGTTCTCAGCCCACCCTGACCTCAGGTTAAATGACTAGTGACCATGGCTGTGGCTGTTCTGGTGCCATTAGCTTCCTTGCTCCTGGCTGGAGTGGTGGGTCAGGTCCAGGTTGGTGTTCGCTGGGGAGCCCTACAGGCCCTGATGGGGAGCACATCTGGACTACTTTAAGTGAAACAGCTGTCAAACACAAGCTGGGTTTGGAATATCCATAAAATTGGATATCGGTAACACTTTTCAATGTCATTTTTGCACCGTTTTGAGAGTGAAAGTTGAGAATTTGTAACT
Source organism: Zosterops lateralis (assembly GCF_965231275.1). Classification (NCBI taxonomy): domain Eukaryota; kingdom Metazoa; phylum Chordata; class Aves; order Passeriformes; family Zosteropidae; genus Zosterops; species Zosterops lateralis. Next base: position 75,658,467 of record NC_139764.1, on the reverse strand, counting down.
CCATGTGCCAAGGAAGGATCTGAGTCATTCTTGCATCCCAGAGGATCATGTCAGCTGCTAGACAGGTACATATAGAATTCCTACATGGACAACAGGCTTCCTCCTCTGGACTTGTCCTTTTGATGAAATTGACTGTTGCAGCTGCATTTTGTATTGCTGGAGTGTGTTAGTCCTGCTAGCCCAGATCCTGTGCTGGGCACAAGGCTGAAGAACTTGTAGATGTCAGGCAGCTTAAGCAGCTGGTGAACACTTACGTACTCACATCTGATAAGAGGCAAATGCTTCAGGGTCTGATTTGTAGCAGAATCTTAAGTGCCTGAGCAATTTGTGAGGCAAAAATACACTCCCATAACAGGATAAGTGTTGGTTTAACAGACTTAAAGATCTAAATCTTGTTTTGGATCTTGCCTTCCATTCATGCCTTTAAAACATTAAATGGTATGTATCCAGGATAGCTGTTCTTCAAGAGGTACATCACTCCTGACAACTGTAATCCTCATGTCCTGACAAAAAATCTCCAAAGAGAAAACTCTCCTCTCCTAGAGAGACATGACTTTAACAAAACTGGCCATGTTAATCACTGTAATTATTCTTCAAAAAGAGTTTACTAAAACAACTTCCCATGGGAAAGAAAAGCTTCTTCTTCAGTCTTCTCTATCTTAACATAAATAAGCCGAGTGATAATATACTTACTAAACAGGAAATGTATTCCTACATATTTGAGTTTTGAGAGGCAAATTGTGAAACAATTTCTAACAGTGCTGTTAGAGCAGTTTCTCAGTTTTTGAACCAAGTGTTCATAGCTGCCTAGAGAGGTTGCAACTCTAACAATTTGTCTGCACAGAGCAGTGATCTGATTCAAGTGTATCTGTCAAATATATTTGCACGTAGCCAAGTACAGGGGTATATAAGAATAACTCTCTGGATGGATCTGGCAGATTGGTGGAGTTAGGATCACAGAGGATACTGGGCAGTCTTTCAGAAAGTTAATTGTTTCAGCAACTATTGTAGGTCCTAGACCATTTCAGGTTTGAGTAAGAGGACAGGACTTAGCCCAGTCCATGCAGCAGTCAAAGAAAAAACCTGTCAAAGCAATGTAAGGCATGGAAACACAGAGAATGGAGCATAGAAAGGAAGTAAATCTCTACAGGATTTGTTTCTTGGAATAAGATACAAACTGTTATATAAAATGAAACTTCAAGCATTTTAGTACTTATTGCTGTTATTGGTGGCAGGATAGAGACTTGATGGAGAAGAGGAATCAGTGAAGGAAAACATTTCTAGCTGAAATATTTTATTTCAAGATATGAAGATATATTTAAATAAGAATTCTTTCTCATGTACATTCCACAAAGTTTATATTTTAACTAAAGTGGAAAGATTTTCTTCCAGTAACCTTTCCTTAGTCATAACCATACCTTATTTTTTAGAGTGTCAGCAAAACAAAAGTTTTCTTCTGAAGCTCCTAACATTTTCTTTCTTCTTAATAAAACAAATAAGAAAATAACAAAACCTTCAACTACAAACAAAAAAAAAAGTATCAGGAGCTGAAATTCTTAAAAAATACAGAAGGATTTTGTTGTAGTAATAATCTCGTGTAAATGGAGACTTGTGCAAGAAAGCCCATTTAGAGGCTGAGTGCTTAGAAGATTTGTGATCAACTCCATTTATTCTTGAAGGATAGATGATTCTCCACAGAATACATTGACCCCTCCTAGGCTCCAGAAGCTCATTCAGTGGTCTTATGACTGCTTGGAAGTTCCTTCCCACCAATATAGCTTAGGGGCTGAGGGGAAAAAGGCAAGGCATCTTTTTCTAAGGCTTCCATGCTCTTAGACTTACCACAATTATTTTCCTATTTAGTTTGTTCGGTTGTTGGATAGCTCAGTATGTAAAGCCAAGGATTAAAAAGCAAGAAAGAAAATAAGAGGTGGTCTGAGATAGGCTGAGCTGTAAACTAAACAAGGAGAGAGTGACCGTGCATTATCCTAATGTGAATGGAGATTCCTGGGATAATGCTTGTGGCTCTTAACTGCAAGAAAAAGACTTTACCAATAGCCACCCATTGTCCTGCTTTTGTCAAGACTGAAATAAGAGAAGACAGGCTTTTCAGGTCCAGTCTGTGAGGATGGCAGGGTGGAATGCAGTTGGATTCCAGCTGAGTGTTTGATGTCTTCATTTTTGAGGCCTCTTCTGAAAAAGAGCTGGCAGGAAAGTGTGGCCTTACATAGAAAAAGGGCAAGTCCTGAAGCAAGTTGCTTCCCTAGTAATGAGTAGACATCCAATTCTATTATAATAAAGTTCTTTCATTGCCACAGTGGAGCTAATAGAGTTGTGGTGACTTCACACCTGCTGCAGCCTGGAAAAAAAAGTCACCATGAAATCTCCCAGAAGGCTACTGCTGTCTACAGGCAAGAGTGCAAGTGACAGATAAAGTGTCTGACAATGACATATTGCTTTTGGACTGCCATGAAATTGCTAGAATGCTGCAGTATAATCTCCAAATTCCCTGCCTCTGAATAATATGAGAAAGGCAAAGAAATGATACATACAATTAAATGTTACCATTTCTTTTCCTGAATATCTGTGGAAGCACTAGTATTCCATGTGAGAAATTTAAGATTTAAGCTCCTCAAGACCATGTATGCCTATTCAATTCCATACCCCTTTTATTACTGTTTATTGTTAGAAAAGAACAGTTACCATCTTACTGTTTACATTCACTTTCAAACGACAATTTGTTTTAAAAAATGTCAAGATCAATGGAAATATTTCCAATGGCACAGGACTGTGTTATTGCTGTTCTCCAGATTCCACTGATAAACACAAGCTTGGTTTTCTTAAACAGCAAGATGCCATCTTTTTGACAGATACAGTATGTAGTTATGTCGCAGCATTATGATAAACCTTATAGGGAAGACACAGCAGGGTCAGAGAGTTTCCACATTCCCAGCACAGCTTCCATGAAAGGAATGTTTACATGACCTACAGAGCAAGGTTTAAATATATGCAGCAGTTTTGCTGTTAACTCCCTGAACTCGCTTGCTGAGCAGGCAGCCTGTGACCAGCAAAATTCTACTGGACTTGTTACAGTCTTAGTGTTAACATTTTCCTGTCTTGTCAGCTGTTTTGGACATCTGTTGTGCTCTATAAAATGACTGCAGAAGGGTGGTTGGGAGGTTTTGTTTGGTCTGTTTGATCCTCTGAGGAACGTAAATATTAGTCTGTCCTTTTGTTTATATTGGTTGAGAACAGATGAGAGAAGAGAAGGAAATCTTGGATATCAAGCCAATGAAAATGAGTAAGATTGTTGCTTGACAAGTGCTGTATTTGCTGTATTTGCTTTTTGTACTCCTTTTCAAAGCTGCAACATGTACATAGAGAAAGCACAGGCTACATATGACCTCATGTTTTGTTAACATGTTTTTACAGGACTGATTCAGAACTCATTGTAGTCATATATGGTTTTCATAATCTTTGTTCATATCTTCTGGCTGAGATGGGATTGCTTTATACATCGGACACGTTCTATACACTGGAGAAATTAAACTGTCTAAAATGCCTTGAATATTTAAAGAGCACTTTATGTTATTCTCAACAAGGCCTAATTAAAGCAAGAAGGCAGATCAGATAGGGTGTTAACCCATGACTGGTTGAAATTTATGCACAGAACAGAGGCCAGACCCAGTTGTGTTTATTCCTTGTGCTACAAAATCTTATTTTCCCCTTAGTTGTTCTGAGAATATTCTATCATAGTTTATACCCATAGCATTTAAAGCAGAGACTACTATTGGTTTTAGACAAGAAAGGCATGGAGATTCACGGAGAAAAGCAGCTAATTTCTCAAATCCCAGTGGTAGACCAAAGAGAGTAATTCAAGACTAGGTCTGGAGTGTTGGCCAGTGTTGGTGTTAGTAAGATCAGGTCCATATTCACTTCCTAGTTTAAAACTGGTTAAAACATTAGATGAGTTTCAAAAGTCCCCATAAATCATGACTGTAAGCTCACGATAGCTTCTTTAATTCCATGGTTAAACTGTTAGAGATACTTGCCCTATCTTGTTTAAAGCTAACTTGATTATGCTTATGACATAATACCCTTGCTTTTTGTGACTGACATTCCAATTACTATCCACAAAAGAATGCTGCTTGCTCAGGAACGCTAATTAGTTTGCAAGTTTTGAAGGACTTTCTGAACAAAACTCAAAACTCTGGGGAACTGCTCATCACAGCCCTAATTTTGTGTCATTGTTCAAAACTTTCAAAAGTTCTTTAAAAGAAAGACTGATTAAGATTGCAAATAACTAACAGTGCATACTTGAAGATTAAAACATTATGGCTTTGATTTATTAGAAGTTATTCGGTTGAAGCATTTGACCTTGCTTAGAAGCTTTTTTTCTCTTTTCTTTTACTTATTGGCCTGCAGTTAAGTCCAAGTATGATTCTTGCCTTTATAAAGAATTATATGATCACGATTTTATTCATAACGTGATGTCTGTTGTCTTAGATGTATTAAAGTGTTACCTCTTTAAAATATTTTGTTTTCAAATACGAAGTAAGTTCTTCTAATTTATTTTTCCTTTGCATGAACATATATGCCAACTGTCTCAAATAAGACAGGCTTCATGCACTTTTCCCTTTTTACAGTGACTGCAATTGAAATGTCTTCAGTAGTTGCAAAGAAACTTCAACTCAGCTATACAAACAAACTGTGTTGATCTTTCTCTCCAAATATACATTTAACTAGCATTGTATCTTTAGTTTTTGGAAACTCTCTTTTTAGGATTATTACTTCTTTTCAGACTTGAGATCTTCAGCAACTTTAAAAAAAATGTTCTATGACTCATTTTTTAAAGGTTTCTGCAAGAAATCAACCATACCTGAAAACAGGAAAATTATAAACGTTTTCCCATCTGAATATAAATTCTTAATGAATGTCAACATCCACCTTCTTCCCCACAATAAAAATTCTAAGATAGCAACTCAGTCAAGCTGAGGTATTGACATGATGGGCTAAAAGCTCTGGAGTCAGATATGGGGGAAATCAGGCAAAGGATATGTCTTAGTCTTAACTGTCCTGCATGAATTTGTTTAGCAACAGTAGGGAGGGACTGGGTAAAATGACAAAAATATCAGAGATGGTCAAAGGAATGATGTCAAGGAGCATTCCTGTGGATGGTGCAGCACAACAGCAGTGACACTGAGGCAACTGCCTGGCCAGCTGCTAATGGAAAGCACAATGGGAAAATGAACATATTTGACACTCACTTTTGAGAGAAAAGTGTAAATGTTCCTCTTGCCCTGCAATATTTCTTGCCATACGCCTATCTCAGACCTGCCAAATTACCTGGATTCAACCTGTGCTCACTTAGATTTGTTCATTTAGATCTCTGATGCTTCAGGGACTGTTAATCCTGGAAAGTCAGAGGAATCTCAGGTTTTGATCTCTCCACCCTTTCAGCATGTCCCACAGATGGATATGACAGCTGTTTGCATCTGACAGATTAAATCCGGTAAGTGAACTTGCTGTGTGTGCGCTCAGCCAGTCCTTGAACCAGAACCCTGGGGATGTACAGAAAGCAGGTTTACCAACTGAGTCAAAAGGGAGGCTGCCACTAATAGCTGTGCTAAGCTTCTCTCAGTTTGAAGTCAGTTATTTTCAAGTCTTACAGCAGTTCTTTAGCAGGGGAGATTTTTTCCTGTGATGAAACAAGAAAAAGAGCAGATATTAATAAGAAGAGAGATGCTATACATTGCCAGAGTGAAATGATGTGTCTGGTTTATTGCAGCAGGCTCGTGGCTGTGAATTATGTCATTAGTGCCTCACCATAGATTTGTAACACGACTTTAGAGGGAGACGAGAGGTTGAAGAGTTGCTTTTTTCCTTCCATATAATTAAATGGACTCAGTCCTTACAGAATTTTAAAACATGAAAAAGAGCTTCTGTCTTTGTCACCTGATAAAATCTGGTCAAGGCTGTGTGAAGCCCAAATTATTGGCTGCAGAGGTGTATCTTGATAGTAGAAATACTAGAGTTTAATATTTTTAAAAAATAGATCCTAATGCTAATTTCCTGAAATTGTCCCTTCGGGCAAGTTTCAGCATCTCTGTCAGAGCTTCAAAGGAGAATATTTTGTTTGACCTCAGAATAGATGTCAATGTTTTGTTCTAAGACCTTCAGTCATGAAATCTGTTGGGTTGTCCATCCTATTCTCACACTTTAGGTACACTGAAAAGCATCTAAAATATGATTCTGTGGCTTAAATTATTCCAAGAAAAATATATACTCAATTCCTGTCAAAGCCAAGTTCCCTTTTTATTTTATTTTTGTACTCACCTCTCTGATTAGGAAGCTACATTTTTGAGAAAAGTAGAGAACTTAACCCAAAAGATTGCTCTCTTTTTTTTCTTCCAGCAGCTATTGCAAACTCAGAGCAGGCATATCTCAACCAGGCAGCTGTGACAGCCATGGAGTCATTCTATCCTCTCCTTAAAGTACTTGCTCTGCCTCACAAAATCTGTGGGAACTAAATCATGCTTCTAAACAGATTTCTGGCAAATAATGAGGTGGACTTTTGTGACTATTTTGATGTTTTCTACTTATTTGCTTAGGAAAATTTCATAGGGGTTTGAGTTTTGTGTTGCATAATGCCAAAACACTAAACTAGTGAATGGACTAATATTTTTAGAGGATTTTTTTACTGATATTAAAAAAAAAAAAAAAAAAAAAAAAAAATTAATAGAAAATGCAGCCTTAATGACCCTAAGGGTCAATAGTGATATACAACTTTGGTAAGAATGATATTAGAAAAATGTATAAGGTTTCAGTATTCACAACCTTGAAAGGAGGTTAAGGGTTGGAGATGAGGTAGCTAAATTTATAGAAATTTTTTGCAGGCTAGAAAAAAAATCTTAGCATCAGAGATGTAAATGTTTTCATGTGTTGACTTTTTTTTAAATGGCTTTTAACTTATCATTGTCATAATAGATGGAAGATAAAGGGTACTGAGGATTTTAAAATATAGTAAAGAAAGAAAGCCATAACATGATTTATGGCTGCAAAAAACATCAAGATTTCAGATTAGCAATAGAGCACTTTTTTAAAACAAGTGGGCCTGATTAATGAATGGAAAACCCCAGAAAAGAAATGAATTTTTGTCTCTCGACATCTTCAAATCAAGACAAGATGCTTTTCTGAAAGCTCTGCTTTTCCTAAATAGAAGGCCAGTTTTAGTTAAACCAGGACTGTTGGCTTCAGTACTTTGTGAAATTTTATGTCCTATAAATAAGTAAGGCTAGATAATCCAGTGTTCCCTCTGGCCTAGTTTTTATTAACCTCTTATTCACTTAAATATGTGTTCAACAAAAAGAAAATCAGAAGACTGAGATCTTCATATAGAAATAATTTAATTTTTTCTTTTATTGTATGACCTTGAACTAGATGAACTTTTTTTGTGTGTCTTTTTGAAAATATGTGTGTACACTTTATTTCAGTAGACGCAACATAATAAAACTCAGTTCTTATTTTCTCAAACCAAAATCATAAAATCCTGCAATTCTTTGCTGACACATAGTGTCTTTTATCTGAAATTTATGGATAATTATTGTCTGTAACAATAAAGGCAAAAAAAAAAAAAAAAAATACAAGCAAGCTTGGGGAGTATTTCTATTTTGTGAAATGCTAGGTGCTTGCTCTCCTCATTGCACTAGTCTTCAAGTTCAGATGTGTGTTCAATATCAGATTACAATTTGAGCTATGGCTGACTTTCCTGTACTGGTTTGAAGGTAAACCCAGCACGGGGAAATTAACACCACACAAATACCTTTCGAGAGATTTCAAGTCAGACTTACAACTTTACAATAAAGGTGATAGTACAGAAACATTGGCTTAAATGGACAGTCAGAGTACAGTCTGGCCCCTGTTGGTCCGGGATGGTGGTCACAGGCAGATTAAGCAGCGGTTGCAGAGCTTGTTGAAGTGATGGTTGTGGCATTGTAGAAAGCGATGGTCCTGTGGAAAACTGGGTTCCCCTCTGGATGTCCAGTGGTGGTGGCTGTCCAAGTCCCAGGCAAGAATGGTCAGTACCTCCCCCAGGGTGAGGAGTTTCACAATGGAATGATGCAATCCTATGAGTCATCGGACATTCTGGGGAGTCCTTGATGGCCCATTGGCAGAGATGGCCCCTCCTTAGGCTCAGTGTAGTTGTCAGGTGAAGGCCAAGAGACCACTACAACGAGCTCACATCTGTTACAAGTGACCAGCATTAACAGTTCATCAGCAATAATGTAGATGCCTGTGAAGCACATAGTTTGGCTACACCTACAGTGGTAGTTTTTCTTCCTGTAACCATAGTACCTGCCACATCAGGTTTGCACACTCATGTAAGAGGATTCAAAAAGATAAAGACAAGGTATGATGGCCTGGTATATTTTGCCAGGTATATAATGCCTGAAGTATATTTTGGCATTGGCTTAACTATGGTTTGCTGGAAACCAATTAAAGTTGTGCTCTTCATTTCACAGGCAGTATCTTCAGGCTGATGTTGAATGCTAGTAATAAGCTGCAACTCTGCAGTATCATTCATATTTTTGAACTGTAGAGTATTAAATGACAACAATGTATTAGAGGGAAACTATGATTAATTGTAAATGAGAACATTTATTGGAAGGAACTAGTGACTACTGGTATGTTGGCAAGCACATAACTCCACACTGCCTCTCTGAGCCTGAAACCTTATTTCAGAAGAGTGTAGAAAAGTGTTTTCCTTTCAGCTGAGTTTTAAGTGGAGGGAGACTGAGAAATTAACACCATTAATTCAAAAACTCCTTACTTCTTTTCTTGCCTCTCTATTGTTCTAATATACAGTGAACAGGGGAGATAATAACATGGAAACTTGTCACCAGGACAAGAAATCCAAATGCTTTTAAAGACAGTTAATAACTGATGATACAAGTCAAGAGATGAGCATTGTCCCATTCCTCTCAACTGGGCTATAGATAACTCTTATTAGAAGCTTACTATATCACACAGCTCTGGCTTTCATCTGTTTTCTAGGTCAGACATTTTTTCTTGTGCTTCTCTATTAATTTTATTATGTCCCAGTAAAATTCAGCTGATTCATCAGTCTTGCCAAATTTAATAAGAAGCAATTATTAGCAATGAGTACAATTTGTTCTGTGTTGGTGAACATGCTTTTTTGCTGCCTACACGTTGCAAAATGGGAGTTTGCCTTTAATGTCAGTTCTGATCCCAGGAAATACTGAAAAGGACTGTGATATAAAAGTGAGAAATTTAAGAAAACATATGCAAAATCTGCATCAACAATAAAAATGCAACAAGAAGAAGAAAAAAAAAATTAAGCTACGCCCATCTGTTTTTGAAGTGTAATGAAGCGTGAAATTTTAATGTTTAACAGTTTACTTATACAGGTGAAGATATTCTGATCAACTATGGTTCAATAGGGCATAAAAGCATAAAAAGAATTAGTCTGCAGAGAAATTGATAACGTGCAATCTATTTAGGAAGAGAAAATCGTTGACTAAGGTCTTGATCATTGGTTATGATTCAGCTAAAATCTAAGTATTTAATTTAAAGGCCAACATTTTTCTCTCAAGATTTTTCTGTGAAATTAAATTATTGGAAGTGCCCAAATCACCTCAAGATTTGTATTTGTTATGCATTTCAATTCAGCATTTTTTTTCTTTACTGTGTCCATACTGACAGCCAAGGACTGAATTCTATAAGCCTTTTGTGATTGTCAGGGCAAATAAAAGAGACATCTAATAGTACTTGGAAATCAATTTTTATATATATGTGGAAGTATAAGAGAACTTTCTTTTTTTCTTCTTTTTTTCTTTTTTTTTTTTTTCAGAAAAGACATGTTTAAAATAAAATTAAAATAATAAGAATATACTGCAATAAAAGGGAAAGAAGCTTCCTTCTGAGCAGTGTTTAGATGAGGCTAAGCTCTGAATCACAAATAAAAATATCTGAATTGTTATTCTGTGTTCCCTTTTCACTGGAATCATGGGAGGATTAAAATATTTCAATCCCTTGTCAGCACTTCAGCTCAACACTTCTCTTGCATCTGCAAACAGAAAGGATAGTAATCATTTGCTTACATGCCCTATCAAGAGAAAAAATATCAAACATTTCCCTGCATCTGGGGTAAGGGGCACAAGGGAGCTATGTATGCTACTGTCTGTTGATGATATTGGGCTGGGCTTAATGATAAATGATTAATGAACAGATTAGTTGAGCACCTATTGGGAATGGGGAAAATACATTTGGAGAAGAAAGATAGTGTAGGTGATTCCTCAAGGTTCTTTCCAGATCTACCTTCTATTGGTCTATGATAACATGTAAGTCCATCCTCCCTTGTTTCAGGCTTTTCTCTAAGGGGATGTCTCTATTCAAGGTCACTTCTCTAGAATGATATGCCCCATAATTAATTGCCCTAAAATACTGCTAAACTGGCTAAAAGTGAAAATAGGCAGGCAAAAATTTCAACTGCTAAGTAAAGTGCTTCTGCTCACTACCCCAGAGCTGCTACAACTCACAGGGAATGAGTATATGGCTCACTTTCTTCAACTTTCACCTCCAAAATCTAGTGAGCTCATTCTCAATATTTAAAGTACCACTGTGGATGAATTCCAACACTGGAAGCACATTTGAACTGGCAAACAGTAAATGACTGCCATCAGGCATAAGCACTTGTTATATCAAAGCTTTGGCACATTATTTATGGAAGACTTATTCTAATGAGTTCCATCCATACCTACCAGATGTGCAATCCAGGATTATGCCAGCTGTTTACCAGAATAGTTGATGTCCAATAATATCATGAGTATAACAAGACATTCAATTTTAATGTTGCTGAATAAGGAAGCTTTGTCTTAATATCTTTGTTGAAAATGAATAAGCAATGTTCTCACATATCCTAATTCACAATGTTGGTGATCCAGCAGCCCCTGTGCAAACACAGGCACTTCTGTGCAAGTGGACTTGCACAAGGCTCTCCAGTGTTCATAACAAATTAACCTCATACATAAAATCTGTTGAACACTAAGTACCAAATGAACAATAAAGGAATCTAAACAACTAGATAGCATTCCCCATTGTCTGTTTTCTCAAAGGTATATGCAGGAACAAAAGCATTATTTCTAATAATACACTCAATCAGAAATCTCACTAAAATTAGTGGTATCTTTGACAAATTCAGGTTTTACCAAATATATATGAGGACAGAAGAAATTAGTTACGCTTTTTTTATTGTGTTAGACTTACAGAAATAAAATTGAAATGGTATTCCATCATGGAACATTCAAATAATTTAATATTAATCATTCCACTTCTTGGGTAGGAGCTTTTAATCTTCAGATTTATAACTTGTAATACATTGGCTTCATGGTAATTGTATTTAAAAATACAATAATTTACCAGTGTAAAGAATAACTCATACTTTTAAGCAAGGAAGGCAACAAAGACTTCTTAACAGCATTAGGTTTTCTGGGATGATAAATGCTTGTGATAATCTGTTTGGTTTTATAACCCATACTTCCCACCACAGCCTCTTCTCAGGAATCCACCCGCTCCAGCACGAGTCTCTTCCACAGGCTGCAGGTGAACCTCTGCATCCCTGTTGTTCTCCTTGGGCTGCAGGGACACAGCTGCCTCACCATGGTCTTCACCAAGGCCTGCAGGGGAATCTCAACTCCAGCATCCATTGCAACTCCTCTCCCTCCTGCACTGACCCTGGTGTCTGCAGGATTGTTCCTCTCACTTGTTCGCACTCTAGTCTCTTCTTCTCTGGCTGCAGTTAGATTTTTTTTATTATTTTTTTTTTCCTTCTGAAACATATTAGATAATATTACCACAATTTCTAAATGGCTCAGCCTTGGCCATCCTGGAGCTGGCTGGCCTCAGCTCTGCTGGACATAGGGAAGCTTCTGGGAGCTTCTCACAGAAGCCACCCCTGTAGCTGCCCCCTGCTACCAAAACCAGTCCATGGAAACCCAATACACTACATAAACCACTGACAAATCAAATAAAGAAGAAATAAATACAATGTGATGATAGCAACCCAAATACACACATATGCTAAAAATTCACAACTTTTTTTTTTTATGTTGTTTATAGATCTTTATTTAGATAATGAAAACTACAAACAATTCACACAATACCTGTTTCCACAGGAAAAAGAAAATATGGCACTAGTTTACTGCAAATTGCTCATCAAATTAGGATTTACTAAGTTTTGATCTCAGAAAATCATCACACAAATTTTTTTTATTATTTTTTTTTCTTTTTTCAAATTTTATGTGCAAGCATTTCTTGCACAGGTCTTTGATTTGTTAAATTACCTACTCCTCTGTAGACATATTTCTAATCAGAAGGAGTAACTCTACTGCTGATGTGACTGCATTAAAAATTCTAGTTTCTGACATCCCAGCTTGCTCTTCCTACAAGTAAAGCACCACAAAATGATGTAACAACATAGCTACATGCTGGAGATATGTGTACTGTGGTTGTTCAAAGATAGGGCATGAAGACAGTTATAAAATATTACGTTGTTTATCTTTTCCTGTAGAACAGTAGTAATACTTGTAATCTATTTTTCAAGTCTTCTTTATTTCCCCTGTGGGCCTGATTCTATATCAAACCTATAAGTTGGTATATTGAAAACAACTTCAGATTAACATTTCCGTGTTGTAATACACCATTCCCAGGCTTTTATCTCTAAAAACGTTGTTAGAATTCCTGCATTTCAATGGTGTTTGATAGATGGACAATACTTGGGAATGTGTATAAACATCTTTTATTCTGCTTCTGGCTGCAAATATATATGTAAAAAAAAAGTAAGAGATCTTGGCATGAAAAATATCCTTCACTGTTAGTACAGAATTGCCTCATCCAATTCTGAATAAGCTTTATTCACTGGTCTTCTCCCATTGTTTCATTGGCATCTCTGGCCTAAAACTTACTATTCAGTGGGTTTTGAAATGATTTTTCATGTTCCAAAGTCATTAATATATTTTCTATTTTTGAATGTCACTATAAAACGAATATTATATATTAAAAATACCTTAAACAAAACAAAAAGTTTGGAGATAAATCCGAAATAAATCCACTCATCAGAAAATTTAGTTAAATCATACTTAATAGTTCATTCTTTTGTCTTCCATGTTATCAACCTAGAACAAGTAGTCACTTCCATCACATAAGGTATCTGTTTGTCAGTCAATATTAAATTATAAAATCACAGAATGTTTGGGGTTGGAAAGGACCTCTGGATATCATCTAGTCTTATTCCCATGCTCAAGCAGGTTCACCCAGAGCAGTTTGTACCAGAGTGTGTCCAGGAGTATTTTGAATATCTCCTGAGAAGGGCAGCCTTTTCCAGTGCTCAGCTAAAGAAGTTCTTCCTCATAAGCAGCCTGAACTTGCTCTGTTCCCACTTTTCCCTGCTGCCTCTTGTCTCTTGCTTGGCACTACCAAAAAAGAGCCTGGCTCCATCCTCTTGGCACCCTCCCTTCAGATATTTGTAGACAGTGATAAAGTCCCCACTCAGTAATTTCTTCTTGAGACTGAGCAGGCCCAGCTCCCTCAACTTTTCCTCATAAAACCCATTCTCCAGTCACTTAATCAACTTTGCAGCCCTTTGCTGGAGTCACTTCAGGAGCTCCATGTCTCTCCTGTACTGGATAGCTGAGAACTGGACACAGCACCCCATACATGGCCTCACTATGGCTGAGTAGAGGGGTAGGATCATTTCCCTTGATCTGCTGGCAGTGCTCTTCCTGATGCATCTTCAGGTACCATTGGCCTTCTTGGCAGCAAGGACACACTGCTGGCTCATTGATAGCTTGTTGTTCACCAGGACCCCCAGGTCATTCTCCACAGAGCTGCTTTCCAGCAAGTCAGTCCCCAGCCTGGATTATTCTTCTTCAGCTGTAGAATCTTTCATTTTTCTTTGCTGAACTAACAAAGTTCTCTTCTCTGTTCAACTCTCCAGTCTGTTCAGGTCTCAATAAATGGCAGCACAGCCTTCATGACAGCCACTCCTCTCCATTTTTTATCCTCAGCAAACTTGCTGAGGATACATTCTGTCTCTTCATCCAGGTCACTGATGAACAAGTTGAGTAAGACTTGACCAAGACCTGACCCAAGGGGAACACTGCTATCTAAAAGTTACCAACTAGACTCTGTACCACTGATCACAATCCACCTCACTGTTCCCTCATCTAACCCACAATTCCTGACCTTAACTATGAGAATGTTATGGGAGACAGTGTCAAAAGCCTCACAAATTTCAAGGTAGACAACATCCACTGCCCTTCTCTCATCTACTCAGCCACTTATTTCATTGCAGAAGACTATCTTACTGATGAAGCATGATTTCCCCTTGCTTTAATCAGTGTTGACTACTCCCAGTAACCTACTTTTCTTTTACATGCTTGGTGATGGCCTCCAGAATGATCTTACCAGGGGTGAAGGTAGAGCTGACTGGCCTGTAGTTTCTTGCGTCCTTCTTCTTGCCCTTTTTGAAGACTAGAATTACTGTTTTCCCCAAGTCCTAGGCATCTCTCCTGCTCTACATTACCTTTCAAATATGACATCAAAGCTTTCAGGCTATTGGAGAATATGTTTTTATTGTTTGTTTTTTGGTTAACCTAATTTGCCTTTTAAGAACAAGATGAGACCCAGAATAATAAAAGTCTGAATAAAATCACAAGGACAGGTTGCACATCATCTTCCTGGTAGACTTGAGAATAGAAAATGAATGAATGAATTAATTCCCAAAGATGATAGCAGGGTTGGAACATCTTTCCTGTGAAGATGGTCTACAACAGTTGGGATTGTTTGGCAGGAGAAAAGAAGACTCCAGGGAGACCTTATATCAGCCTTTCAGTGCCAAAAGGGAGCTTAAAAGCAAGCCAGAGGAGACATGTAGTGATAGGACATGGTGGAATGGCTTTAAACTGGAAGAGGGTAGGCTTAGATTAGATATTAGGAAGAAATTCTTTACTGGGAGAGAAGTGGAGCAATGGAATAGGTTGCCCAGAGAAGTTGTGGATGCCCCAGCCTTGAAGTGTTCAAGACCTGACTGGAAGGGGCTTTGAGGAACCTGGTCCATTGAAGGAGGATTGAAACTAAATGATCTTAAAGATCCTCTCCTGCCCAAACTATTCTGTGATTCTGCAATTCTAATGATGGTTAGGGGGAGTGGGCAGAGGGGAAGAGAATCTGGTTTGCAAGATACTTCCTAATACTATTACTGGTGTGCTCATCTAATGAGTTCCTGGTTGTCTCTATCCATTTCAGCATTTTGCCTGTAGAAAACTTAACCCATCCTAAAGGCCTATATATGATCTGTGTCCAAACACAAAAGCCTCAAACTCACTTCAACTCTCCAGGAATGCTGGCAGACAGTCCTTTTCTGCTAATCATACCATATGCAGGTAAAAAGGTGCCAAGAGTCACACAAGACCAGAAACATCTCCCACTCAATTACTTGCTTGCACATAACTTTTAGAAGCCAAATTTTAATAAACAAATTACTTTGCCATTAGTCTCCATCATCTTTGCTCAGTCTTAACAGTGCAAAAGCTATCCCTTTCCTAAAACCTCTCTTTGGACACATGTTCAAACTTATGATGTTTAATGGCAACTCATTACTTATTCTTGTTTCATTGGCAAGTACACCCGCTGACAACAGCCAGGCAAAACTGGAGTTTCCTGTACTCATAAAATTTCCAAGAGTCTCCTAGAAAGACACCATACTCTCCTTTATTGAGATATTACAAATCATATCCAAGAACATAATAAAAAAATATTTAGCACAACAACAACAACAAAGAAACGGTTGAACCTTATGTGACCATACTTAAAAATTATTTTGCTTTCTTTTTGAAGGGGAATGCAATTTCATAGACTTGGATTTTTTTTTTTTTTTGTCACTTCATAGTGAAGACAAAGTTGACTTAATCAGGGAGGTATATCATAGTGCGTTCAACCTGACACAAAGTTGTTGTGATCAATAGAAAAACATCTACCCTTTTGGCAGTAAGATACATAGTGTGGACATAAATTTAATGCACTTGAAACCTGAAAGCAGGCTCACAGTTTTATAGCATATCTTTATAGATACAAGCAGTGCTTCTAGGAATTGTTACTAGTACCATGTTTATACATGCTTGTATCTTGCTTTTATCTTGTATTTATAACATCTTTATCTTTGTATATACATGTATGTGTGTGGTATGTGTATAGAGAGGAAGAGAGAGAGAAAGACCATGTTAGCTTACAGTTACAGTGAAGTCTCATAATATTTTATTAATATCATTTTCATCTTTCACAAATGTACTTATATGCCAGATAAAACAGCATTAAAAAAAGGAAGCAAGAAGACACATTGTGACAATTTTAGAAAAATTTCAATGAGAATTTGTCTTCCGTAAAAATGAAACAATAATTTTATAGAAAATGTGTGTCTGTTGACACTTAACATTCCCAGGTGAGTATTTATTGTACAGCCACCTTCATTTGTATATTAATTTGCTCTGTCATGAGAGTGAGCTGCAGCTTACTAGGGAAAAGAAACATTGTCTGGCCATTTATGTAGATTGTATTATGCCTCCTTTGTATGAAATGTTGTCACGTAAATATCATAATGGTACAGTTAAAGTATTGCCAATAATTATGGATTGTGTCACTTCTAATGAAGAAGGTTAATGTTTTTTAGAAGAAGGAATGTACTCAGCCCTCCATGAAATCAATTTTAAACACAATATGCAAAGTAATATACCTGAAAGTAGCCTCCCAAGCATGGGGATGGATCAGGGCTAAGTTGGTGCTCTTTCTAGACTTAACCAGCACCCACTCGCAAGTGGGATATACGTGGTTTAAAAATTAACACAGATCCTTCTTCACTATTTTTAAATTTTTTTCTCACATGAGGGGAAAGAATTGAACACAATTTGTTCTGGTTTTTAAGTTCACAGGTGAGAATGATTGAAGATTTTTTACTACCATCTAAACTCTCATTACAATTCTCACATCTTTCATTAAATGTGCAGCTGATTAGAGAAATGTACAACTGATTTAGGAATGCATCAATAAGAAAGTATTTATTTATTTTTTACTTTGCTGCTGTCAAAGACAAAGTTTTGAAAAGAGAATCATGGAAATTATTCAAAAGGAAAAGTATTTCTCTTACGTGATGAAATTTTAAGCTGTAAAAAATGTCCTTTATCATGCAGGTTGACACTCAGACTGCCTAATTCTCTCTAACCTGATACTCAGATAGAATTTAAATCATTTATGTCTCAGACTGTCCCTTTCCACCTGAGACAGAGGTATGAAAATCTGGATGCCTTTGGTTTGGAAGATAAAGTTCCTAATATGCTTAAATCTAAGCTGCAACATATGTTTGAAAGTAGCACCTGGTTCCCACCTAAACCACTTTATGATTCACAGATGGGCTGGGAAGCAACAACTCATTTGGAATTCCCAATATGTAAAATACGATCTTAGCAAGACAATACACTCAGATAGCCTAGAATTTTAATTAAAATCTACAACCAGGTGAAGAATCTTACTGCAGTTAATTCTGATAATTCAAATGCTTTCACTGAGGGCTATGGATGCAGATACTAGAGCTTCAGCCCTGTAAGGGGTGTCAGAGCTATGCATCCTGCAACCATGAGGGGAGTTTAAGCATCAAATAACAAGCTGAACAGAAGCAGCTTAAGCTCCTCTGGGTTGAATTGGTGATTCAGAGAGCAAGAAAAAGTGTGGCTGAACTCTCTCTAAACCTTAAGGCAATTTCTCCAGGTTAGGGATACCTGGACACCAATCCATTTCTAAAGAAAATTTATTTCTTTTAAAGAATTTGCCATAATGCAAGAAAAGAATGATTCCTTAAATAATTAATTCCCTAAATTCTCTAAATTTTAAGTCCTATCTTTCCTTCTTTATCCCACTAAAGTGATCTCTTTAATGCTTTCACAGCCATGTCCAGATTTCTACCTTGGCTACAGTGCAGATAAAGTTATTGTAAAAGGGTAACCTCCTTGGTTTTCTCCTCCTTTGGCTGGGTTTTAAAAGGAAATGACAGCCACTTCTGTGCTCTCCGTAGTGCTGGTTGTCTAATATAGGTGTACAGTGGACTAAATTGGAGTAAAAATTGCTTTCTAGATTTTGATTGGGAGATTTAAAGCTGTTCTGGCACATAAAAATAAAACCTATACTGGGAATGCAGAGGCATCTGAGGAATGTTCATTTCAGGTGCTAACAAGTCTATATGCTTTGGCACTCAATCACGTATCAGTTAAATATATATTTTCAGGATCATAAATTTGAACCTAGACACACTTGTTCCCACTTTATAGCCTTTTGTATGTCTTACCTTGTGAAGATGTTGCCCATAGCTGTAAGGAAAGAATATGTACCTTCCCTTGCATTTATATTACTGTATTATTAGGAATGTTGATTCAAGTGATTTTTTAGTTTGCATTTTAAAGCCTTTATTTTAATTAATTAAAAACATTTACCTTTTTTATTTCCAGTCACATAGTTCTTTTACCCTAGATAAATAGCATGCTGTCTTACATATTTATTTACAAAAATATATTGCTGATCATCTCTGGTTTTGTTATTGAACATTGTTATGTAGTCAAATCTGTAAATAACTGAATTACTTCAAACCAATAGTCCAATTTTGTGTTTAATATCACATTGTGCTTAATTTCACTACTGTGAAAATGTCTTTGATGAAAAGCACTTTGCTTTTTGAAAGCAAAATGCATAATCCCAAATCTTCAATCACTGAAAAATACTACAATTCCATTTAATGCACTTAGTTTCAAAGCTGAAAAATTTAAAGAGATTTCTTTTGACACATTCTATTTTAAGTTAAGACTTGGTCCAATTTAGAAAGCATGAGCATACCTTCAGAAGGAAAAAAAGCATTCAGAGAAAAAGCCCAACATATGCTATGCTCCATTGTCTTAATACCATCAAAATAACACCAGAAGCCACTTGAGGATTCTCTGCTGAGCTGCAGAGGCTTGTTCACCAATCACTAGACATTCAAATGGAAGTAAGAAATCCCCTGTAAGACCAGCTAAAAGGCTGTGAATTATCCCTTCTTTCATCTGACAGACCTGTCCTGGCCACATGTCCTGCACAGAATGCAGAAATTGATTCACAAAATAACAAAAAGCTTCACCCTAACTTTGAAAGTTGTATATATACATACATATTATGTGTGTCTGTATATGTGTATAGTGTATACAGTTATATATATGGAACCTGGGCCAGGTATCACACTGAACTGCCCCTCTGCCTGCCTCACCTTAGCTGCTGAGCTACACAGTGCTACAGGCTTGCTTAAAGATCTTGTTTGTTCAAATACAGAGAGAAAAGGATTTATCCAAAACATGATCTGAAACCACACTGGTACTGTCAGTGCAGATAAAACTTGGTCTCTGCTGCCAACCAGGTGAGAAGATTTGAAGCCAGTATTTCCAGCAAATCAGTCAGGACACAGTGCCTCCCTCATCAGCCCACACGCCATCATTCTGCTCTTGGCTTTGTTTGCTCGAGGCTGGGGGTTAGGGAAGCTGGAGATCTACAGCTTCTGCTTTCCAGCCTGGAGGCAGTCAAATGCGGGTAACTCTGTGGGGAAAAGTGTTATGGTTTCTTATTTCAGTACAAGACATAGTACAGCTATGCATCTTGGATTTTAGATGATAAGTGTGTCACACGTATCTGTAAGGGTACCTTCACAACTCACTTGACAAGTCAAAAGCTGCTTGATGCCTGTATATGGGATACTCTTTGTTCCTTATTTGTGCCATTGGCCTTAATCCAGTTTCCTGCTGCTGACTTTCTTTTCCTTTCCTGCCTGTCGGACAGATATTTTCAGATAATGTCTTCTGATAACATAACACACCAGCTCTTGCAGTTCATTGTAAAGGTTGAGCTTATGACTCCCAGACCGTACAAGCAGTAAAAGCTGTGATAAGGGCAGAGAGTGGGTATAGAACATCAAAATGCTTATGTTTATGATGTTACCTGATTGTTTTTTGTGCTATGAAATTGCTTTTTATACTTTTTCCCTCAATAATTCTGTGGTGAACTTATAATGGAATAATATTCTTAAATCCCCTCAGACTTGCAAATATTTGTCAGGTGTAAGGTTTTTTTAATGAAATTTAGCCAGTCTAAAAGTCTATGTTATTTGTTGGGTTGTTTTTTTGAGTCTTTTTCCCACAGTCACCTTTTTATGGGAGTTAAGACTAAGGAGCAGTGATAGAGAAACCTTTTAATTTTTATGAGAAGGAGAAGAAATGAATAAATTGAATGAATTAGCTTTGCAAACAGATCTCTGATTACAGTTGTTGCTCTGGGACTATCACTAGTGTTACGACCAATAAACAATTTGCTAATACTAAACCAAGTTCTAACTCTCTAGCTGCTAATTTTAGGTAGAAAAATTGTTTTCATTCTTAATAGGCTTTTCTTTCACTTAGATATTTTTCATATCCTTTGCTGAATGAAAAGGTAAAATTGTGCTCCATTTAAGTCTAAATAGGTAGTTTTATTGTATTTTTTCATACCTTGCTAAGTACTTAGAGCCTAATTTTCACCTTAATTATCATTATCTCATATTTGAATAAGAGAAGAAGTGAGAAAAAAAATCTCACATTAAGACTTGAGTTAACTTATATGATCCTAAAGGAAAAAGCTTTTTTTAGATCTCACCTTTTTTTACTATGGGTCCACCTGCTTTTTGACTGGAGTTTGATTTTTTTTTTTTTAAATATAGAATATATATTCAGTTAGTTAGATTTGTACTTTGGGAAAAAAAAAATTAACAACAGTTTTCTAATTTTGCTGCTTCAATTTTTCAATATCTCTCATGAAATCAAAGTTATTTTTCAACATGATGAGCGTGCCACTAACAAAGAAACAAGTTTGTAAAACCTTGTTGTCTTTCACCTTTAAAAATAAGAATAATGATATAAAAATAAAAATAACTAAAAAATAAAATATTCACCTTTTAAAATTTATTCTGCACTATTCAACTAGAAGGTGTTGTTTATATTTAGAATAAGAAATACCCTTGTACCTGGTTTGTAAACTTTTCAATTGTATCTCCACAAGACAGTCAGGAAGATTGGTTAGCTGATAGTTGAAAAGCTCAATGCAGTTGTAAGTTATCTAATTATTCTTAGTTATATAGATGAATTACTGGCTTTAAAAAAGTACAAAATATTTATTAATGAGTCAGCTATCTATTCTAGTAGAGAGACTGGAAGGTAGACCTAGAGAAGAATGATTTTCTGACTTATTTTATATGGACTGAGAAGAACAACACACCTCTAAAAGGAAATGTGTAACCAGGGAAGAGGTTGTAGTGGAAAAAAAAAAAAAAGACAAAATCACAGAGCTGTTCCTCTTTGCATTGCATCGACCAGCCTGCACTGCTGCCCCTGTTTGTGGGAACATCATTGTGCATGTGACAACTGCAAAATTGGAAAATGCAACAAGTGTCCAGGATAGGTTCCTACAGAGAAGCATACAGAACTATTAGACAACCCATAGTTTTGCTTCACCCTGGCTTCCATTCATTGAAGCAGGAATGCATATAATCCATAGATCCAATGTTAGATCTGTCACCTTATGTAAATGTCTCACTTTTCAGAGAGTAACAGTGTACTACATGTCTGATGCATTTGCATGTACATTGTGACATGGAACCTATGGATTGCCACTTACCTGGATGGATACCAGTGCTCCTAAAGTGCCTCTGGACCCCTGTATTTAAACAATACCTAGAAATTTAATCTAAACTTAGAATAACCATTCATCTCCAAGTAGTGTACTGACAAGATGTGCAATGAGTGTCCTGCTATTGATAGAGAGACCTTAAGATAGACACCCAGACCTTGGTCTTGAACCGAATCCCACCCAGGCAGGTTTTTTTCTTGACTAAATGGTGGCATTGCATTCCCAGCACTTGATGCTCACACAGATACAATTGTTTGTCTCATCTTCACTGTTGAATTATGATAAAAGAAAAGGTGTTATTAATAGAGCTCCCCTATGCAGCTTTCCCCACTGGGTGCTGGCAGAGCTGTCCTGCACAGCATTTTCTGTTTAGCTGACCACCTAAGGTTTCTGTGCAATTTCCAAATTTGCTGAGTAATAGAGTTCTTGGCTGCCCTGTGTGAATCTTTTCTTGGTTGAACACCAGGACATGCATGAACTCAAAGGATCTCACAATGGATTACTGGGTACCAGCCATGCTAGCTTAATGTCTCAACACATTATTATTATTATTATTATTATTATTATTATTATTATTATTTTAAATACTGTGTGAAAAATTATTAGCTGTGGCAGCCTTTAGTAATAGTCAAATTGTTTTAAAAAACACTGTTCATATACTTACAGTATTTTACAAGTATTAAAAGTATTTCCAGAGGTTCCATTTTTCTCCTGCTTTTTACTGCTATTTCATAATCTCTTCTGAGTTTTACCTTTTGTATTGGGGCTGCTTTCAAGCTACTTTTATGCTTCCACTATTCAGATAACGTTTTATAGAAGTCTGTTTTCTAATTATTCTCAAGACATGCCAGAATATGATGGCAATCTGGCTAATTCTACAACCATGTGTCTAAAACTACTTGGGAGAATGATAGAATGTTAAAGTCCTATGTTATTCACTCATCTCATATATTATAAGGGACTTGTCTGGCCATTCTCTCTCCGTTGCAAGAAAGAAACCTGGATATACAAGGCCTTGGTACGTTTTAAGCATATCCTCAGAGACCAACAATCTGATCCATCAGAAAAGTTTTCATGATTGTTCCCATGAGACCCATGAAAATCTCAAATCCAGCAGACAGGCACGGAATAGTTAGTTCTAATTGTTCAGATTTGCTGTGGAACATCACCTAACTAATAGTAACTTCTTCATGTCTCTAAGTTCAATTCAGAAATAAAGATAACAGTAAATGCCTTTGCTCAATTTCATGTTTTCTCTGTATTTAAACTGTTAATGTAAGGTTTTTGTATTCAGAAGAGTGTGTATGTGTTTGTGGGTGTTCATGTGCATGCATTGGGATAGAGAAAAAATGCTGCAGTACATATTTTTAGAAACAGAAATAGAGAGAAATATTTACTAGTAAAAGAAACAAACAATTTTTATCCAGTTGTAAAAAGTACTTATGTATGCTCTGTTGCTACTATGGCTACATTAGCTAGATCCATGTTAACAAGCTGAACAGAGCAGACACTAGTGCAGTGGTGCTCAATCATGCATATAGATTTCTAAAAGGCCTTGTAAAGATTAATCTTTACATGTTTGTGGAACTGCATATTCTTCTAATGGTACTCATCTTTGCTTTAGACAAAAACAGTAGGAAAAATATATCTTTTGAAGATTCTTTATTGTCTTGTTTGTTTTCTAAAACATTTTTCCATACAGCCATCACACTTAAAAATAGTAAATTACTGTATTCATACCACCTTCTAGAGGTGTCAGATATAAGCATTACAGATACTTTTGCACCCCAGGTCAAATTGTGAAAGATTTTTGGATCATCTTGGCCAAAATTTGCATACATGGCCAGCTCTACTGTCAGTGAAAAGAACAACACTCAAAACCTAAATTTTGCAAACAGCAAACAGCTTACTTTGGAACGCTAACTTAAGTACCACACTTGTTCTTTCCATTGACTCCAAAGTCAGTGGATAAGCCAAGCTGAAAGATTTTTTTTCCTCCAAATCTATCATCATGATGCTTAAGTGGAATACCTCTGGAAGACTAAATACCACCCATGACACTTTTTCTTCTTGCATAAGGTCTTTTTGAGGTTTTTTTGAACTTATTCTCACAGACAAAGCACCAATACACACAAGAAATACCAGTACATTTATATTTTATTTTTAGTAAAGCAAAGACTTTATTCAATACAGAATAATTTGCACTTAAATAGACATGTTTAAAAATATGTAAACGCCACCAACATATCTCTCCTTATTTTTGATGTAAAATCTTATTTTTAGGAGAATCATATAGCTCTTATGCCCTAATTTTTTAGAGTACACAATACTATGTGCTACTAAAAATATTGGTAACCTAAAAAGAGGTTGAATGTTTGATCCAGCTGTTAAATCATGTCTACAGCGCACATTAAACAGCCAAAAGATATAAAGCAAGAATTTAATTGACCAATACTTGGGTAGTGTGTGACATTATGTAGCTGTTTTAGCTGGCTTTGTAACATCACACAAATCTATAACTTCATACTTCATGAGTCAGAATCAATAAACCTGCCATTACAGACTCCAAAATCAATCATGCCTTACATGCTTCCCCGCCTTTACTTCTTCCTATTTTCCTTCTACTTCCTAGCAAAACAAAACAAACTGCTCTGAGAATTTATAATCTTTTGAGCTAAGTAAAACAGATGAATTAGGAATGTGGATTCTATGGGAAAAATCACTTACCGTACTCTTCAGGGTTGAGTGCACCCAAGCACTGGTATTCCAATGTATTCCCATGCTTCTCTCCCATTATTTTAGATTATTGTGACTTGAGTTTAACATAATCAGCCTTAGGCAAATGAAGATCTTCAGTTAAATTGAGAAGCAAAGCCCTAATTTATCCTTTAACGTCTGCAATTCCTCTATTCTTCTTTCTGAGAACTCATTTTACAATCCTGATCTCCAATATTGTGATTATATCTTTTCCACTCTACTGTACTTTTTACCTCCCCAGTTGTGGACACCGACTGTAGGTGCTAAACTTCATCTACTTATGTACTTAACCACATATTCAGATATCTTAAAGCCTCTACCATACAAATATCATGGATGTCCCAGAAATTTTATAACTTGAATCATTGAAAAAGAAATGTAGCACACTCTTGTCATTCTAAAAAAATTACTGCAGTAAAATTGTGTCACAGGAATAATTTATATAATGACTCTTTGACCTTTTAATGCATGCTGGATCATTTGAAATCCTTATCCTGTCAAGAAGGTGGAACAAGATCCTTTAGATATCCTACAGAGAAAGAAGATGCTCATGGAAGGAATACTTTTGCTTTTTGAAAGTCCAAGAAATCACTTACCTTCATTTTAAGGTTAGTATTATTTATCAGAGAAAAAGGGGGAAAAAATGAATGTGAATACCATTCAAATTTGAATGACCAAAATGCACAAGCTACCCCTACATTTCTTCTCTAGGGGGTTTTGTTGTTTCTGTAATAAAAATATATTTACTTTTATGATAAAGTCCTGTCTTGATATCTAAATGTCTCATGATGGAGGAATCATCTCCAAAGAAGCATATGAATCATATAAAAAAACCCATTTCAACAGGTTTAAGTATGCTAAAAAAAACCAACAAAAAAAATCAAAACAAAACAAACCTGTTTGAACAGGCTAGGCCAAAATCTAAATCTCAAAAGCAGACAAGAAGTGATATGATCTTTGATTTTGTTCATCTTTGTTCACCAAGGCAAGTCTGCTAACAGATCTAAGATTTAATCTTGCAAAATGAATATACAAATACTATGTTTTGTACATCATATACTCCTGGCAGTAATTGAACTCCAACAATCTGAATACTAATCTCTTCTGAGTACAGATTTCCTGTATTTTCCTCATTATTTATTTATATTTCCAAATAGCCCAGACACTGCTCAGGATGTGGTTTAACAACCCTGGCTCATAGTGTTGAGCTATTAGTGCTCTTGTAGAGAGAAGCTTTTTGGCATGAATTTTGCTGTGTCAACCCACTGGAGCACTTAACAAAGGCTGGTAAATGAGAAGTTTGAGAAGAGAACAACAGTTAGCAGGTGCCATGCATTTACTTGCAGAGCTGCATTTGTTACACTGAACATGTAATCTGACAAAGATATTGGCTTGAAATGGCAGGGAAGAATGAAAAAAAAAAATGTATAGCACAATTATTTTAATTATTTTTCCTGGTATTTGTTTCATAGGTTCTGGCATTCTGGCACAATTTCTTCCCATTTATAGGAAGGGCAGTGCAGTTCCTCCACACAAGATGCCATGTCATACTTAATTAGCTTCTCTGATCTTTCTGAAAAGGGGATGGGATTCTTTCCAAAATTAATAACTGTGCATCTGTTAGCATAACAGTGAGGCATATTTGTGATCAATAGACCTACACATGTATCTGAAGAGATCAGTGGCTCTGAATGAATCTAATCATGTAATTACAAAAATGAGGCCATTGTACAAGTCATCTGTGTCTCTTTATTTTGATGGTATTTGATTCTGCTATGATATTTTAAATTGTCAAAGCATCAACCTTCCCTTCCCCAAGAATTACCCCAGCTAGTAAAATTAAATTAAAAATCCCTAATTAATTGCAATAGAACATGGAGGAGAATTTTGACCAATCAGTACTCAGTAAACCAAAACTACATTCTGCTTTAACCTCTTTGGAAGCTGTTCAAATTATAGAACTTTTTAGTACAGACCAAGTTTATTATATTTTTGGTTGCACCATCAAATACTGGTAATACAAACACAGAAAGGGAAGAAAAAGTGTAAAAGTGGTCCTACATTTTAACAGCACCATATGCACCAACACTAAATGAGAATGTTTGTTCTCCTTATTTGATACTATGGTCCCTATATGGATAAAATTGCCACTGAAGTACATGACCTGAGAAAAAATTGCAGAGAACTTTACAGCCAACTCGCATCATCTAATATGAATCATTCTTTTCCTGCAGAGGAGAGGAAAATACCGTCAATAAAATGAGGTTTTGTCCTAATTCTATAGGAATTAACTACTCGTTTTATTTGGAAAAGAAAATAAAGAAGCTTGTAAATTTCAGTATTTATTCTTCCCACCAATGTACGAACCATCACCAGTTATCACCAGACTTCAAAAATTTTAGATTTTTTTTTCCACTCAGGAATCTGAAAGCAACTCTTCAACTTTACATACGTATAGAGAAAGCAATGAATCAATATGGGCAACCAATAGTTATTTAATTTCTGAGATCTTTAGGTTTTGTGAAAAAATATCATCACTTCCTTTTGCACAAAGGCAATTATGTTTTTCAGTCACTGAATGCAAGATAAGCTGCATATGGATATGAATCCTGATGATCCTTGTGAGTTATTTTGGCCATGGAAAAAGGTAAATTTAGGCTCAAATGAATGTGCTATGTCACTAACTGACTTATCTGATTGCAAGAAGCAGTAGTTATTCAAAGGAGGTAAAGACCAGATCTAGCTGGGGATTCTGAAGCTGTTATCACTAATTAAATAATTGAGCTCAAGTTATTTGTCAAATTCGAAAAAAACCAGACAGACAACCAATAAGAAAAGATATGAGATAACTAAAGTTGAATTACAAGGGAGTTGTTTGGGTTTTTCCACAGGACTACACTGGGAGGCTCCACAGTAAAGTTTAATCTTTATTATCTTTTCACAACATGAGAAATGTTTTGTTTTTATGCCAGCTCTACTGATACCTTGTGCCTTGATAAAGCCTTTCAGTAACAGCAAGCGTTTGGCCCCTGAGCATTGGTTTTCTGACCCTGTGTGGTGGCCTGCTTTTAACTTATAACCACGGTTCTTCAAAGCAGCATATCAATTCTGTGTTTGGGGAAGAATCTTGATGAGAGTGAAGTTTCATCATTTCTCCCCAAGGATCTGGCTTCTTTTCCAAAATGTAAACTATAACACTTCACATACTGTCCCTGGCAGGACCTTTTCTAAGCAAAATGTGAAGATTTGCAACATGAAAACAATTTCTTACCTATTGAAATTGCAATGGAGAAGATATGAAAATTATTTTGGTTGTCACAGAAATCATATAGAGAGATTCTCTTTGCCAGTGGTAGATTCAGATTTGTAAGCAGGTGAGCGACTGCTGCTGACTTTTTCTAGTCTGCTCTGGAACTAAAGGTCAGCATGGGTTTATGTGCTACAGGATACAACTGACACCTACCAAGGTAACTAGAGTGTCTTATTTTTTCACTTAATACCTGCAATTTGTAAATTCCATCTTTGTCTTCTTTTTTTTTTTTTTTTTTTTTTTCTCAGAACATCATCCCTGAACAATGTTATCAATAGAGGAATTATCTCTCTTTCTGATTCCTGTCTGGGAGGAGTTAATTTTTTTTGCTCTTCCCCCCACATCATTTTGTCAATGAACCACTAAAATGACATACAAGAGCTTGAAGTTAGAAATGCTCTAAATTATGTATTTCTAGTGCAGCACAGCTGCCTGGGAGATATGAGCTTGATTTTATATCCAGATCTCTTATTCCTGCACATTTAAACAGAAAACCCATGAATAGTAACTGGTAATTAATTACCCTCTCCAAATTGTCATGTCCCTCAAACCCTGAGAATGATACTGCTTCTCCCATCGGCCCAATAGACAATGCAAGGAAATAGCAATAAGAGATGTGGATGGCACTATTTTTCGTGTCATGTTCCTTAACATCAAGTTGCTGCTTGAAGTCCAAGAAATAGCTCTGGCCATAAAATGAGTTAATAATTCCGCCCCCTCACCTTGTTAGGACCCCCACTGGGTCTGAAGAATGATTACAGAACTTTACATATTTTTCCCTGAGGAAGCAGCTTTTATGGACCATTTATAAGAAGAGGCCAGGTCTTGATCTCATTGATCTGTCAGTTCTTAAGTTACAGTATTAGCTCCAATGGCCATGGTATTCTGCAATGATGCAATTAGGTTATCATGGGAGAAACTGTATTCCAGAATTCAAAATGGGCCTGGAATAGATCCAATACTTCCCGTCCCTTCAGAATGGAAAGACCAAAACTTAAAATATGTCAGTGACTGCCCTGCTTTCTGAAGACAAAAAAACCAAAGGAAAGCTTGATTTGATATTACTAGTTCACTACCAAACACTGTTATACTGAATAATTGTTCTTTGTAAAGAGATATAAGCATATTTGCACAGTGAAACCTGATTATTACTTTTGTTTTAAGGAAAAGAAAAGCTTTGTTTTAAATAGAGAGGTTGTTACATATATTAGTTTTTCATACATAAGTATTTATTCTTGTGAATACAGATCACAGGATGCTAGTTCATGTTATTATCAGGCACATTCTCACTGCATTGTCCCTTAACATCCAAATTTTGAATACAATTCTCTGCTGAACATTTTAAGCCATATACTACTCAGTTTCTTTATGTATATAGCAGCATCCCATTGCACATGGAATTGCAGATTTTGGAATTTAATAAATGCATCATGAAATTGCAGGAAATATTAAATGAAAAACCAGTCTTTTCAGAACCATATCATGCCCACAATATTTTATATTTTTGGGAGGAAAATGGTGATTTGAGTATGAAAATACATAATGGTGTAACGTTTTTAAGTATTCTGACTATGAAAAGAGTATGAATAAAACAGATAATACTAAATTTAGCAGCAGCATGGATTTTTTGCAAAAAACTGGAGCAAAGAAAGCAAGTGTACCTTTAGGAATATTTATCACTTCTGTCTTATTTTTCATTACAAGGTCTCAAAGAGCTTTATAAACATCAATTAAATCACACTTGTCTCCTCATCTACTTCAAATGAGTAAACTGAAGTTCAGGGAGATTAAAGGGTTTCTCTATTATAAAATAGTAAATTAGTGGAAGAGCTGAAAACAGAATTTGAGGCTTGGATGAGAAGACCATATTATGCAAAACATAATACAATAAAAAAGTCTTAAATATCATGGAGATTGTTTGTTATAGAGATATAATTGGACCTAATCTAGTGAAAACTACATTTATATTCTACTGGAAACAAAATTTAGCTTTGTGATGGAAGTATTCAAATCACATTTGGGACTGTTTTCCAGTAATAACATGCCCGTTTGTGGGTGAAAATAGATCCTTGAAAATTATTTGTACATCAAAGAATGAGTGAGAATTTATGGGGTTTTATACCAGTATCTTTCTATATGTATACCAATATGTTTATTTTTATAATACATATAGCCAAATAAAATCATATTATTAAAGCTACAAATGCAGGAGGAACAGTAGGACTGAATATGTTACCAGACCATGATAATTTTCAGGCATAACTACACAAAATAAACCCAACAAATTTAATCCAGTTCTAATCCTAACCATAAACACAGAGATAGAAAACAATGTTACATTATTAACTGAAAACTTGTTTCACTTTTCAGATACATGAGCAGGTTTTTTTTAATATCTATGATTTCTTTTTTTTGAATGAGCATTATTTCTGCAAGTAATGGCAAGTAATGGCCCAAGTTAAGACAATGAGATATATTTAGGATATTTATTGTTTTCTATACTGACAACAGTAAGATTCACTGAAGTCTTTGGTGAACTTAAAACAAAGGTTTCAGCACTTCAAAAGGTTCATGATGTTTTTGTTCTGGGAGAATTATTTAGCTATATTATATTTGGCACTAGCTGGTGAGCCACTAACAACATAACACAGTGGTGACTGCATGATGCTGTCTCTGTTCTCACTGTGCGCTAGGCAAAGATTCCTATTTTATATATCTTTAACAATTTGTTCTAGTGGTGGAAAAAAAATATTCTGAACTTGTCACATACTGGCAACAATAAAAGTAGTAGTCATCCAGGAATGTTTCTGTCTTGTTAGTTTTGGAAAGTTATCTGTGAAGTTGGATGTGCAAAGCACACGTCTCAGTGGCTGTGTAGGTTTATCTCACTGAGGCCTCCCAGAGCCAGCTCAGCACCCAAATGTCACTGGCCTTAGCTGCAGATACTGGGTAAGGATTTCAGTGTGTTATACTGCAATCTCCCTTACACCTTGTCATTTCTATCTTTCACACATTTTGCTTGTTTCATAGCTCAGTAGAATTCCAGCTTTGCAGGCAACTGCCAACTGCAGCTGCAATGTGGCTGGCACCTTCCCTCTGATCCCACTGCAGTCAGTGAAAAGTTTCTCACTGATTTTATCAAGAGCTGGACTAAGAGTTTTCTGTGCAATAAAGCTCCTTCGAGACTATAGTCTGTAATACTCCAAGTAAATTCCTCTGCCATACTCTTGGCCAGATAGCAAGCTTAAAATAAAATTCTTGCTTGCCAAACCAAACAGCTGAACACAGACCATTCCATTTCTGATCCACCTGCAAAACTAAAAAAAAAATCGGTAAATTTGCATTATTAGTAGAGGAAAAGTAACAGATGTGTTATTTTTCCATTTTCTTTTTTTTGCGATTGGCTGCAAGACTTTGCCTACTTAATCAATATTGCTATAGGTTATTTGATAATATCCAGAGGAAAACGTTGGTTTATTCTGGATTCTTAGGTGAGCCTTTTTCTACACTAGGCAGAAAATATGTTTATATACATATATATATATATGTATACTTCTGTGACAGTTCTTCCATTTACAAAGAATGGGAGGTAACTTCATAAGAAAGTATTGGAAATTCTCATTCTGAAATTTACTATTTCTTTTGTTCGTGTGGGTATAGTCTCATCTAACCCTAAACCAGCTGCAAACTTAGCCACACCACCTGGCGTTATCTATAGCCAGGAGGAAGAAAAACAATGATTCTAATTCTAAAACAAGCAAGTCAGGTAAGAGGAATGACTCACTTTCTAATGAACCTTGCCCCTCTGCATTAATTATAGTATCTAAATAATTAATTTAGGTGAGACATATATATTCTGTCCCACTATTAATTTTTTTTCAGAATTTAAGTAAAACCTATTTTAAAGACAAACTTTAATCAATCAATCAATCAAAATGAAAGCAAAAAATTTAAGCATATGACTAAAATGCATGTAACATGAAATACATAATACAAAGCCACATTTACAGGTGTGCAAATTCACACAAATTCACATATGCATAGATTTATACACATATTACTATCAAAACTCTTGCCTCTCTCTCACCCTCTCTCTCTTGCTCTCTCTCTCTATATATGTATATCAGGTTCCTTAGATGTCTTTCTAAAGCCAGTCATTCTGTTTCCTTAAATATCACTACACAACCTAGACACAACTCCCTGTGGCTTCCAAGGTATTTCATTAAGAAAATTACATCAATAATTATGAAGTAGAGTGGCCAATCTGAATCTGTTTCTTAATTATTTGATCTTCCTTAAAAAACCAAAACCAATCCAAACCACCACATTTAACACATTTATTTGCCTGTCACTGCATTGCATTAAAAAATAAAATCTTAGAAAGATTTCTTTTCAAATGTCCATATTCAGTACGTTTAAAAAATAATTAGTGATTTTAATAGCTAAAATGTCATTTTGATAACACCTGTGTTTTAAAGCAGCCATAATATTTTAAAATTCGCCTTTTGTTGAAAAAATTCTCATGGGAGTGGAAGAAGCAGCTTATTAGTAGGAAGACAGAGAGGGGCAGCAAATGTACTGTAAGACTGGAGTCATCTTTTTATTCAAACTGAAGTAAATTTCACACCAGAGTAATATGATTCAATTGAAAATTATTTTATTCAGTTATGTATTTGAGTTAGATTTTAATCTGACAAACCAAAGAGGTGATGAGACACTACAGTTAAAATCTCCTATAAATGTATTTAGATTCAAAGTCTTATATCCTTTTTGGCTTGTATTTCTCCTCCAGATAAATGCTAACCTTTTAAGAGATCGTTATCATCACCAGTAATTGTTAACAATAATATTGTTAATACTAATTAGCAAAAATGCTGCTACACACAGAGCAAAAATAGGCATAGATAAAACTACAGAGGAGGTGCTTGTTAGGAAACTGATCAAACAAGCTTAATTATGACCCCCAGATAAAGGGACTGCCATTAAGCCATTAAATTATCACAGATAAGACAGACGCTCAGGCACTGTCTGATGATAAATCACAGCTAAAAACAGCAAGGAAATCAGAGCTTGAACTGCTAATCCTTCTGAGGTTTGTGATGAGCACCAGTTCCCTACTGTTTTGCATCTATTTATATTGCACTTCGAACCCCCAAATGGCCTCTGCTTATCTGCAGCTCTAGATAATTTATGCCTATTGGTGTGTCACCTCACAGCAGAGGCTGTTATCAGGAAAGAGGAGTTTAGGAAATCTGATCCCTTGAAATGCTAATCCTCTGGAGATTACTGCACATAAACGAGTTTTCTGCCATGATTTACTTTTGTTTATTAGTAACAGAGATTAGCACTGTAGGCTTGCCATTTCAGACAACTGCTTAGTTTGGGAATAAAATGATCACTTAATGTGCAGGATTTTCACATATGAAGTTGTCCTGAGTCTAGCAATCAAAGACAAGATAGTAATTTTTCTTTATATGTAATCTCTTAAAAAGATTTGTAAATATTTTTTGGCACATCAAAGGCCGATCTGAAACACCTTATTCTTTAGACCCTAATCCAGAAAAGCACCTACCAACAATTCTGTGCATTTTTAAGCATGGGGGTCATCATAAAGTAATTTTGATGGGATATTCTTGTCCTTATATTCTAGCCGTACTTAAGCACTTTGCTGGATCTCATCCCAGCAATGAGATGCTCTCTGGTTTCATTCAGCTATGATGGATACACTCCATGCTGAAATGGTTAATGACGAGAAAGTGTATGTGAGTAGGAATTTTATTTAAATGCTTTTTCCCTATCTTAATGCTGTTGAACTGCTAAGAAATCTTATCTTTCAGCATTTGATGGGGTTATTTGGTTGGTAGCTAAATGCCATGATTTTTAGTGCTGCAGACTATTCCTGTATGAATAGCTCCCAAAACCATCAAATCCAAACATGCCTATTGCTTAGTATGAAAGCTTGAACAGCAGGCATACAATGCTGCTGAAAATATGTGGACTAAACACATAGCTGCTAAGAGTTTTCAATTTCCTTTTTCGTTGTTGCTCTCAGGTTCAATTGTCAGACTGGATGAGCTCACACCAAGTGACATGACTGATTACCAATTAGCCAAGCACACTGATGTAGCTGTTGGTGGCAGCTACTGAGATACAGTACTATGTGTCAAAGAGATAAGGAGATGCAGGAAATTAAGTTGACCTTGAGATTTCATTACATTTAACACCACCTAATGGCACTTGATATTTTTAAATCCTGGTTACATTCACCAACTCAATTCCATCTGGTAATTATTAAAAAAAAGAAAAAAAAAAAAGAGTTTCAGAACTTGTGCATTGTGTCCTTCCAGGGGAATACTTCACTATAAAATGCATATGAGAGCAGTCTGGAGGGAAGAAAGTGGTGAAACTAGAGTCTGCTATTTTCAAGGGCGACAGAGGGACTATTTCATTACTTTAGAGCACATATTGTATAATTTTGAGATTATTTCTCAGGTCTCTTGTGGGAATGCAGTTAGCAGTTTTGTTAACCTTCTTCAAAAACATGGAAGTGAAGAGGTCGAAAATAAAGCCATCACCAAAATAAAAGCAAAGGATGGATACAAAAAGGCAAGTAAGAATGCAGATTACATCTCTCAGTGTTTGTTTTTGTTGGATTCCATAAAATTACATCTTTATACCCAGGAAGGTTCCTGTGAAATTTTGATTCAGATATTGCACAAAGGCAAAGGTTTGGTTAAATTATTTTATTCTTAACATATCTCTAGTTTCTGAGAAAAGAAACAAAGATAAGACCTTTTGACAGGCTTCTCTACATCTGTTTGTGAATGTGTACTTGAATATCCTTGTCCACCCATGTGTAAAGAGGTAAAATTTGTGGTTAAACGTAGAGACAGAGCTTTTGCCCAAGAATTTTTGCCTAGTTGCACATAAAGAATTATGAACAGCTCTGGTGATAATTAAAATGTGATTACACAAATATCCAAATCCTTGATTTTCTGTTCACCATCAAAATGAATTTGCAGTTTTCATAGCTGTACAGATAAATTATAATTCTGAATGAAATAATGTGACAATTTCTACATTTTTATTTGGATGAGATTAATATTATTATTATGTTTAACTAGCTTTAAACCTCATTTGAATCATCTACAAAATCCTGCATTTATATTTTTTAGTGAGCTTTGCCTACTTTTTCTATGTTAGAAGCCAAAGCTACAAGTTGTGTTTTCAACATACATTAAAAAACATTAAAGCATGAAGTTTTCAGGAAGAATGTGCTCCATATATTTTTACCTATTAATTGGCAAATTCTTGACAATATAAATAATAAGAAATTTATAATAAGAAAAATATATATCTTGAACTGTCTAACAAAATTTCTGCTGGCCTTAGTAACCAAGATCTACTACAGCAGTGTTTGAAATATTCTTGTCCAAATTGGTATTAATTATGGTTGACAACAATGCATTTTCTGAGTTTCACTTAGCTGAAATATTTAATGAAGCATATAACCAACTCCTTGTATTTATTAGAAAAACTGCTTCCAAACTGACCATCTCAATTTGTTTTCCTTGATATTTCAGCTTTGATTAGAATTGCTGTCCACTAGTTAAAAGTTCATTTGTAATATTAACATTGAGAGACTTCCCTGGCTATTCATCTACATCAATGCATGCAGCATGAGCAACAAACAGGAACTGGAAGCTGTGTTGGAGCAGGAAAACTGTGACATAATTGCCATCACAGAAATATGGTGGGAAGACCCACACAACTAGAGTGTTGCAATGGATGGCAAAAAAAACTCTTCAGAAGGGGTAGAAAAGGAAGGGAGTGTTTTGATTGCCTAGAATTTAATGATGGTGATGTTAGGGTTGAGTGTTTATGATAAAGATTGGAAGAAAGGCCAACAAGGAATATGTCATGGGAATCTCTTAGAAACCACCCAGCCAGGATGAAGTGGTAGATGAAATATTCTGCAAGCAGCTAGAAGAAGTCTCACATGGCTTTTGTTCTCATGAGGGACTTCAGCTTACCAGATGTCTGCTGGAAATACAACACAAGAGAGAAGATAGTCTAGGAGGTTACTGGAGTGTGTGGAAGATACTTTCCTCACACAATTTCTGAAGGACCCAAAAAAGGGTCCTGTTGGACCTGTTGTTTGTGAACAGAGAAGGACTTCAAGGTGATGTGATGGTCAGAGGGCTTCTTGGGCACAGCCATCATGAAATAATAGAGTTTGCAATTTTTGGAGAAATAAGGAGTGAGATCAGCAGAGCTTGACCTTCTGGAGGGCAGACTTTGGCCTTCTTAGGAGCCTAGCTGAAAATCCCTTGGGAGGCAGTCCTGAAGGAGAAGGAAATCTTCCTGGAAGGCTGGAGGAGGAAAATCTTAAAAGCACAGGAGCAGGCTGCTGGCACCTGCCATAAGTTTTGAAGGTGAGGAAGAAGAATATCCTGGCTTAACAGAGAGCTTTGAGTGGAAGGACAGAAAGAGAGTTTATGACCCTTAGAAGAAGCAGCAAGCCATTCAGGAAGACTACAAGGATGTCTTGAAATTATGCAGGAGGGAAACTTGAAGGTCTGAAGCCCAACTAGA
The DNA here is from genome assembly GCF_965231275.1 of Zosterops lateralis. Classification (NCBI taxonomy): domain Eukaryota; kingdom Metazoa; phylum Chordata; class Aves; order Passeriformes; family Zosteropidae; genus Zosterops; species Zosterops lateralis. Next base: position 75,622,007 of record NC_139764.1, on the reverse strand, counting down.
AATTAATCTGGCTACTGCCATAAAAGATAATATAAAATTTTTCTATAAACACATCAGCCACAAAAAGGAGGGTGCAGAGAATTTGAGAATTTCCATCCTTTAATGGATGCACGGGGGAATATAGTAATAAAGGATAAAGAAAAGTTGGAGGTAGTGCCTCAGTCTTTAACAATAATAGTAATTGTTAAGACACTGCCCTCCAAGCTGAAAGAAAGGGATGGGGGGCAGAATGAGGCCCCATAATACATAGGGAAATTTTCAGTAACCTGCTAAACCACTTAATGAACACAAATGTTACAGGATCTGGATCCACAGGATGGTATCCACCTGTTGTTACAGGATGGGATCCACCTGAGGGTACAGAGGGAACTGCTAGAAGAGTTCACTAAGCCATTTTCCATCATTTTTTGACAGCCCTGGCTCACCAGGGAAGTCCCCAATGGCTGCAGATTAACAAATCAGACACCCATCTGCAAGAAGGGCTGACCCCAGTGCTGGGGAAGGTCTTGGAGCAGATCAACTTGAGTGAGATCACGTGGCATGTGCAAGACAACCAGTGGATCAGGCCCAGCTAGCAGGGGTTTAAGAAAGGCAAATCTACCTTGACAAAGGTGATTGCCTTCTATGACAGAGTGACCAGTTTAGCGGGTGAGGGAAAGGCTGTGGATGTTGTCTACTGGGACCTTAGCAAAGCCTTTGACACAATTTCCCACCCACAGAATTCTCTTGGGACAACTGGCTGCTCATGGTGTAGATGGTGTTTGCAGAGTAAAAATTGCCTGAATGGCTGGCCCAGAAAGTGGTGGTGAAAGGAGTTAAATTCCATTGGCAGATAGTTACTAGTGTCATTCCCTGGGGTCAGTGTTTGGGCCAGTTCTGTTTAATCTTTATCAATTATCTCAATGAGAAAAATGAATGCACCATCAGTAATTTTGAAAATTACACAAAGTTGGGCAGGATTGTTGATCTTCGGGAGGGTAGGAAGGCTCTACAGAGGGATCTGGACAGGGTGGATCAATTGGCCAAGGCCAACTGTATGAGGTTCAACAAGGCAAAGTGCTGGGTCCAGCACGTGGGTCACAACAAACCCATGCAGTGCTACAGGCTGGGGCAGAGTGTCAGGCAAGGTGCCCAGCAGAAAAGGACAAGAGGGTGTTGGTTAACAGCCAGATGATCATGAGCCAGATGTGTGCCCAGGTGACCAAGAAGGCCAATGGCATCCTGGCTTTTATCAAAAGTAGTGTGGCCAGCAGGACTACGGCAGTGATCATCCCCCTGCACCTGTCACTTGTGAGGTGACACCTTGAGTACTGTGTCTGGCTCTGGGAGCCTCATCACAAGTACATTGAGGAGCTGAAGTGCATCCAGAAAAAAGCAACAAAGAGGGTCAAAAGTCAAGAGAACAATACTAATGAGGAGGAGCTGAGGGAGCTGGGGTTGTTTTGATGCCTTGAGAGTCTATTGAGAACAGAAGCTAAAGAGTGTTAAATGAATAAAGTAGGTGTTTATTAAAAAGACCTTTAAATGATACACCTTGGGCAGTACAAGAGCCTGGACGAGGCTACACCCAAGATCAACAACCGGTTGCATGTTTTTACACTTTTATAAGTTTTGGTCCATTTCCATATTTGGGTTAATTGTCCAATTACAGCTTCAGGTTATGAAGTCCCATCCTCCCAGTTCGCTCTCCTCAATTCACTGTTGTTTATACATTTTGGGCCTGAAGCTGCGACAGTGTCCTTGGTTCTTGGGCAGGAAAAGGATTCTTTTATCTAACTAAACTGCAAAGAGAACTTGCTAACACTTTATATAAAGTTCAGAGTTATATACTAATGCAGTACAGAATCTGGAAAATATGAAAGCTAAAACTTAAAGTATCAGTTTAGTCTGGGAAAAGTGAGGCTCAGGGGAACCTTATTGCTCTCTAAAACTACCTGAAAAAAGGTTGCAGCGACAGGAGGCTGGTCTCTTCTCCCAGGTAACAAGGGGTAGGACAAGATGAAATAGCTTCTAATTGTGCCAGACGAGGTTTAGGTTGGGTACTGGGAAAAAAAAATTTCTTCATGGGAAAGCTTGTCAAGCATTTGAAAAGGCTTCCTCAGGGAAGTGGTAGAATCATCATCCCTGGAGGTATTAAAAAGTTGTGTGGATGTGCTGCTTAGAACATAATCGAATGGTGGACTTGGCAGTACTAGGTTAAGGGTCAGACTCAATCTAACCCTTTTCCAAACTAAATGATTGTCATTCTATGATTCTTTTCTGTGGAAGTGTAAATATATGTGTATGTATTTTTAAGAAAGAGAGAAGTCAAGCATAAAATAAATCAAGGCTCTAAAATGTCAAAGAAAATTCACTATCTCAGGCTTTTCCTTTTATTTTTAAGGATGCCCTTTTATATTTCTTTAGCTTGTAATAAATTGAGAATTCTGGTATATCAGAGGTTTTGAAATCAGTACTTTCAAAAAAGTTTAAGTCCCATAAATGGCTTCAAATTGAAATCCCAAACTTTTGGAAACCTTAGAGCAAAGGTATGTGACAGAAAATGTTTTTCTTTAAGGGAACTAGAAGAGATTTTTTTTTTCCTGAAGAATCAGTCAGTCATTTATCACTTCCTAAATTTGGATTTTGGAATAGAAAAAAAGATTGAAACAGGTCTTTCAATAATGTAAGTGTAGTTTACATGACATTGTAGTCAAAATGCAACCAAAAAGACTTGTTATATGAGTGAGCCTGCCACCAACAACCAATGAAGTCCTCAATTGTGTACTTCATAGAAATAAAAGAGCTAGAAAGGGCTGGTGACCTTTCATGGCCTGTGAACAAGGAAGGGGGAATTTTTCTAGGATCTGGTGTGAACACACAATGTCAAAACTGGCACAAAGTTAACACTTAGATGTTTTTGGACGAGTTTAAAAACAGAGCCTTCTCCTTCATGTCTCTAAGTATATGAGGCCTAGAAAGAGCTTTACTGTTACTTGGTGTCAGTGCATAAAAATCCACTTTTTTTGCCATTTTGGCAAAAAAGTGTTGTGCCTGCCCAATACACACCAGGAGGGACAGGCTGACCTGGGATTTGTTATGAATTTTTCCTTAATCCCAAATTTCTGTTTATTGTCTTTTATTGCTACCTGGCATTCTTATTCAATTAATAACTATCAACCAAAAAGAAGACTCCATTAACATTAATATCAGCAAAATAAAAAATGCTGAAGCACTGGAGAGACTGTGCCAATATACAAATCTAACAAACTGAGAAAGCAAGAAAATTACAAATGTGTGAACTGGCTTGTATTAATATAGATACATAGATATAGATGACAGAGATAAAGATAACAGTCATTCAGTGCTTGTTCTTTTTTTAAAAATCACAGGGCAGATTGATTTGATAGTTTGCAGAGTCTCTTAATTTTTGGCTGATTAGTTCTAAAAGTTCTTCTGATTCTGAGAAAGATTTGCAGGCACCTAAAATGTAAAGGAATAGGTGGAAATTTGTCATACCAAACCTCTGGCAGCTGGTTCACTTCTGTTACTGGCCAAATTAGTATAGCTATATGTTTTGATAGAATCACTTTACAGAAAAATGAGCACAGTACATAACTGTGGTGTGATTTTTTGTTTCTTTGGATTTTGGTGGTTTTTTTTTTTTGTTTTTGTTTTTGTTTTTGTTTTTGTTTTTGTTTTTGTTTTTTTGGTTTGTGAGGTTTTTGTCGTTGTTGTTTTGGTTTTGGTTTGGTTTGGTTTTTATTAGCTTTGTTTTGTTTTTTTAATATTGGCAAGTGAAGATGCTTCTAAAACCAATTAAATAAATAAATATGGTCTCATTTTTTTCTCTCAAATATTCAGCATACAATTCAGCTTGAGAAACACTAAATGTCAGTCCTGGTTCACTTATGTTGCTCACTCCTTTTCCCAGTATGTAAGATTTTTGGTATGTTATGAATACTTATAACACATAGGGTCTACTCACCTGTCTACCTTTACATACTGTATTCACGTGGTAATGTGGGTCATGGCACAATACTTGTGTAGACTGAGCACAGGTTTTGGAGAATTGCAGGAATGCCATTTGAATGAAGGTAAGTTATGGGTTATATAGAGTGAGTCCTTTCTACACAAGCAAGTTTAACAGATCTCCAAAGCTGGGATTCAAATTCTTATCACTGCTTTCACTGTTGTTGCAACTTAGACCCCAGCTTAGACCCCAGCTTAGACCCTTGCACTAAAACGCAAGTGGCTAAACACACTTTTGAGTGCTCATGCTGACAAGGTAGTTCCCCAAAGTCCACTTAGTTGTTGCCTAACCCTGAAAGTTCAACATTCACTGGGCTAGAGAAAGAGGGATTGTGACCTCAGCATTGTAGTTTGGTTGTAGAGCTCACTGGGAAATAGTGGGATCAAGAGAAACAGCTGCCATGGAAGAGATGCTAAAAGTCTTACCTCACAGCAGCCTACAGTCCCACGAGTAAGGCAGTGCTGAAAATGTACCAATATCAGTACACCACTCCCTGGTTTAATTTACCCCATCTGGATATTTCTTCTTTTGATGCAGACTGTTCCCTGCTCAGTATGAAAGAGTTGATGGAGGCTGCTGCTTAACACTCAGATTTCCTCTTTCAATTTGGAGGGATGTGACTAATCTGGGTTTACAGCTTTTGCAAAGGAGACAGGACATCAAATTGTCTAAAGGCATTCCTGGATGCAGTTTATGGATCTAGCCCTTAGCAATTTTTCACTTTGAAGGTTGTATAACCACTCTGTCAGAACCAGAAGGCAATAATAAGGTCTAAAATCTACTTTTAAGGTTTCCAGTTAATAAAACATAACTGACAATAGTCTGAAGTCCTCCCTCCCCCAACCTTCAATACATAGAAATGAATTATAGCAGTTGGGCACTTAAGTGTATGTAAAGATTCCTGGACTGAAGCATGAAATAAAACAAAGGATTTAAGCAAAAGTACTTTTATTAGTAGTAAAGGGAAATGTGATATCTAAGAACTGTCAGATGAGAAAGTTTGATACAAAATGCTTTTTATAAGTTAAATCAGTAAGGAACTGCCTGGAAAGAACTGCAAAATGATTTCACAATTTCCAATGCCCTTGGCCATGAAGGAGGGATGAAATCTGATAAAACAGAAAGAACTGAACAAGGGGTAAATAAGTCTAACTATACACACACAGGCAGGGACTACAAATTAACTATTGCTTGAGAAGAAAAAATAAGGAATTAACATCAGACATCTCTTAAAACATCAAGTCAAGCACCCAGTATCAAGTAAAAATGTGAAACAGGATATTTGGATGATTAAGAAAGAAACTGTAAACAAAATAGAAAACATATATATATATATATATATATCACTGTATAAATACACCGTATCGCTATATCACTGTATAAATACATCATACACTCTTATGTTGAATAATTCATGCAGCCCTGGTCATTCTACTTCAGGAGAAAGAAGGGCAAGACAGAGAGAGAAGATTGACAGAAGAAGGAAGTAAATTCACAGAATATAGGACAAATTCAGACTACTCATCATAGTGCACCGCTCTGATTTGGGAAGCATTTGAACTGTACATATTGGATATAGAGCCCTGAAGATGTCTGGAAGTCAACAGCTGAAGGTGTCCCTATCTGTAGGGATTAGTGGAGGCCTTATAACAGGACTGTATCCCTACCAAGGCACACTGCCAGGTACACAGCTATGGAGGCTTGTGGCTTGAGTCGGTGCAGCTATTCTTACTTTATGCACAACCACGTGTCTTCTTGAAAAAGCTGACAGACAATATCAGGGAAGGATCACGAGGAGAAGTATGGGCAAGGTTAGAAACTAATATGTAGGCAAAACAACCATGCTGTCCTTCAGTCTCAGGATACATTATAATAGTTTGGTTTGTTTTCAATCTTTTTCCTGTAACACCTTGTGGCTACTGAGGTAGCTGGTATTAAATATCTTCCCAAATCATGCATCCAGTTCAGTGACTGAACCCAGAAGGCAGGTCAAACTGCATTTCCCAGAGGTTATGCCACATTTCCCAGTGGAATTTTTTTTTTTTTTTTTTTTGGTAGTAGTGGGTGGTAAGGTGCCACACAGCTGAATCCTCTCTCAGCACCAAAAGGTAGGTATGGATAACCTCCATATCTGCTATCATGCCAAAAGCAGTGGCAAAATTATGCAAAATCTGGAGCTTGACTAAATAAAATTAGTAGAAGTATTTTGATATTGCTTTATGTTGTGTCTCTTATTGCAGAGAGTTGTATGCAACTGAGTTAATGGAGTTCTTTCAAATATGTAAAAATGATATGTAAAAAACCTGTATTATGGGGTGATACTATGACACTACTTTCCAATCCCATTTTTTTAATGATAGATGGATTGTAACAAAACTTTGAGCTACATTTAATTGAAGAATAATTTAGGCAGGGAAGGTTTTGGTAAATTGACACTGTGGCTATAGAATTTAAATCTAGTATTATTTCAATAACACTGGAGAGAAATTACTGAGTGGGAATCATTCTTCAAGAACTGTTGAGCATTGAGTTTACTCTCTATACTTCATATGTTCTTTAGTAGCCGAAGTTTATACATTGACAGAGAAGTCTTGTAAACCTCATTGCTAAAATGGTACCCTGAGATGAAAAAGGCTTAATTAACTTAAGCAAAGTTCAATTTGAAGAAAATTAAAAGAAAGTGCTTGGCCACTAGTGGCATTTGAGAACCCAGTAAGCCACCATTTACCAAAATCATCAAGCAAATGATGGCTAAATACAACCAGTTAAGGATTTTTGGTAATATTTCAGCTATGACTTTCAGTTGCCTCCTCCTCACTCAGACAAATTATTTGAATCTTATCCAGAGTCCCCAAGATATTCTTAAATGAGGCCATTGTCTCCATGAGACAATACTTAAATCATTCCACTACTAGAAGAAACTAAAAATGGGTGTCATATTGATAAGGTGTCACGACAACCAACTGGATATCACTCTGGTGTACATTCAAGATGAATGACTCATGAAAAGCTGTGTTACCCTGAAGGAGAAGAAAAAATTATCCAGTTTTGTCCTCTAAAACTTACCAAAAAAGAAAAAAAAAATAATGTGCAAGTACTTATAATAGCCTAAACACCAATACTTTGCAGTCAGAAGTACCAAGTGAAAAGTGTCTATATATGCCAAGGTAATAGAATACTTCATTAACAGTAGTAGTCTCTCAACTGTCATACCAGTACATCTGCTAAGCTATAACTATGTTCAGAAACAGTTTCACTGGAGATGGAAAAATCTGAGCCTTTCCAGCATGCTTTCTGATAAACCTTTCCAGGCAAAATGGAAGAGCTTTGAGGAGGATTTAAGTGGAGACATAGTCGGCGGCAAAAAAGTGACTTCCTGTAAGTAGATCCAGTTTAAAATTCTTAAAGTAGTTGGCAAAATGCCTTTTCTCAGGGAGACATAGAATCTGGCTTTCCTCTTTGCAGACTAATCATTAGACACGTCTGATCACAGAAGCAGAGGAGAAGGAAGTGAGGAAGAGATTAGACTGGCCATTTTTCAGCTTTCTTAGTCCTGAAGAATTCTTACCTTGGAAATCAGGGTATTTGAAAACATCTCACAGACCTAACATGGCAATTTTCCTGTGTCCTTCTAAAAATACCAATTTAAAAAAAAAAAAAAAAAAAAAAAAAAAAAAAAAAAAAAAAAAACAAAACAAACCAAAAACCAAAACAAAACCACCCCAGAAAAACCAGTCCTACATAATTAAAATAATTCCCAATTTTATCAGAAATTTCATGGAAGGTCATAAAATGTGTTTTTTTTCATAATGAGCAAAATCCACCTTTATATTTTTCTGTAATACTGAAATAGATATTTTCAGTATTAAAAAACCCTGTTAAAATATTCTTCTTTCCTGTTTCCATTTCATTGTGAGTGGTATAATTTCTGTTTCTTTGTATTCTAGAATGAAAGGACATTTTAAAATGTCCCAGATTGCCTGGAGTATTATAATTTTGCTGAGTATTTCTCAACAAGACCTATTTGTAAGCAGAAGCAAAGACTCACATAGATTCATCTGCAGGAGTATGACTAACAGAATGCTCTCTGCCTCTTGCTACCATGAACAGGATCAGTAGGAGTAAATCTTTATCATCCCAGCTTAAATTTCTTCCCCAGCAGGATCTTTAAAAAGTTTAGTTAGCTGTTTCTCCTTCTCCTTTGCTCTTCTATATACAAATTTTATGTATAAGAGGGGAGCTAGAAAGAAGATGGGGAAGCAGGGTTATGTTAGTGTGAGGAGCTTCCAGGGCAGGCTTCCAGGGCAGCTTTGCTGGCTCTTCTCTCCCTAGCAGCATCACCACGTCCTGCTTTGCCATCCTCCTGAAATCATCATGCTCTTCAGATGTGGTCTTTCATCCTTGTCATTAGTCATAATCCTCAGTTTGTCAGATGTGTGTTCTGGCCTCTCCCACACACCTCTGTTTACTCTTCCTCCTGTTGCCAGTCTGTTCCTCCCTTCTTCTCCATTCCTTTCCATGCTTCTTTTCTACATTTCCATTCTCTAATCCCAACTACAGTCTTTATGGCCTTTAAAAAAATGCCTCATAGCGTTCACTGTGCCTCCAAACCAATCTCATGATCTTATGGTTATAACTCTTGTTTTGCTTCCCCTTTCTGCTTCCTTTGTCTCCTGCCATTATGCCATTTCTATTCAGGCTGTCATCTCTTCTGGAAAGGGATTTTTCTTGTTCTCTGTTTTGCAAAGCACCTGGCATGTTTTTGATTCTGTCAAACAAATAATAACAACAGATATGAAATTTGCAGTAGCAGAATCCTGATATCAGGAAGTAATAGAGGCAAATTACACTATCATTTTCATTGCCATGTATACACCACTATTTGACAAAAAATTCTCATTGACTGGCTAGGTAAACATCAATAAACTCGAAAATTCCCCAGCAAACACTTCTAACATGAAGGAGATGTAGTTGTGTTTCACGTTGGATCTCAATGAGCCACAGGATTATACTCGACAATTTCAGTATTGGAAACAAAGGAAATAAATGAATGAGGTGCAGTTTTTCAGATGGGGATTAGGTTATAAAATTAAGTATTGGGAGAAGATGTAAATAACTGTTTAAAACAGAGAAGCAGGACAAGGGTGGAATGGGTGTGTTCAATTTAACTCTGCTTAATTAAAAAAGGCATAGACAAAGTAGATATATTCTAGCATGTAAGCTAATGAAAGTAGACTCTTCCTTAGCCAAATATCATCAGAAGCTCTTAGTATGGCTGAAGAATCTTATAAAACATTTTGAGTGACTCATCTGAGTCATTATATGATATTAGGCATCTGGAGACAATGTTATGTTACTTGTGCTGCTAAAAAAGCCTCAACAAAACAAACCCAGAGTTTAAAAAAGAAAAAGAAAGAATAAGATGTGGATTTTACTGTACATTTAGTGACAGACTAGTCATATGAAATCTCTAAACAATATAGCTTTAGAAGTAATGGATGTAGGCCAGGACAGAATGAAAATTATTTTATATATGTGTAGAAATCTCTTAACTAAATTATTTGAAAATTCTTGGGAGAAAAGCAATTTGTTATAGACACTGAGACAAGCCAATGTAACACTAATGCTAAAGAAAAATAAACCAGCAGAAGAATGACCCCCTGCTATACAAACCAATATTCTTATAGCTGATTCCAAAGTAGTATCTGTCATTCCAGCACATGGATTAGATTATTTAACAGTGTGAATCAAAGGAAAGAGACTCATTCAAGAGAAAAGCGATATTAACACATCATTGCATGCCATACATCTCTGTCATCAAACTAGGAAAAATGGGAGCAGATGTTTTATGATAAACTGAGAAGAGGATCTGATGTTATTAATAGCCATAGTATCTGAGGCTTAACAAACAAAAAGAAGAGCTAGAGGAAGCAATCTCACGGAGTTACAGAAAGTTTTCTTCTGTCTCTAGTAAAGTGTCTTAGGTACAAATTTTACATGAAGGAAAGGTATTAACTAAGCTAAATCTCATTTCTATAAGGTTTTTTTCATCTTGCCTTTGAAGACCTAGTAATGCATGGAATGCATGAGAAAAGAATTTATCAAAAAGGCACTTTGAGGAAAAATGTTTTCAAAAAGAAAGATTTTTTTTACTCTGATAGGTCCTTTTAGTATTTTGAAGACAAGTAAGCCTTTGAATTAGTAAAAACGATTGACGTGAGTTTATTCAAAGCTAAAGGTAAATGGTAGCAAAAAATGGCACTTTGATGCATAGGTATTTAAAACCTCAAGTTATACTTGTCTTGGCTCTCTCTATCCTGGTATTTTTTGGTTAGCACCAGAATGAATGTCTCCAGATCAAGAGATTAATGAGATAGGGTACAGGGCTGCCCTGGATTGTGGCCCAGCTTTACAATAGGCTGCCACTTATTCTCACTGCCCAAGTACCAGTTTCACCAGAGCAGAGTCCAGGTTCAAGCTAGCAAGGATGAAACATCAACAAATGGGAGATGAGGATCCCCATGCAACACATGGCAAGTCGGTGAGATAATTTCCTTGCATCTCTCTGACCCAGCTACTCATTATCACAATGGTTCATTTCTAGTTGCTGTGCTGTTCTTTATCATTCTAGATTTGAATTAGACAGTCTATCTCTCTGGAAAGAGATGGAAACCCAAAATGGTTTGGAGAAACTGAAGGCCAGTCAAAGACAGCAGATGAAGCCTCTCTAGTGAGGATAGGGCTTCAGTTCTTGGTTGCTACATCTGTATGGTTGGATTTAGTATTTATTTATCCAGTCTCTGGTACATGCCAAGGCCATATCTGAAATCAATAATGAGAGAAGACATGCAAAAGTTACTACCCACACTGTGACTCCCACATAAAGGAAACCCTCTAAGAGCTAGCTCTCCGGGCATCCTGGGTGAGCCATCATGTATCCCTAGAGTAAATCAGGATGTGTCAGGGATTCACAGCCCCTAACCTTCTATGCAATCAAATCCCTAAATTCATCCTTTCAACAGGAGATGCATTTCAAGAAGGATCAAAGAGATCACATGCACTTTATCTAATAGTTGAGCAGTGTCAGAATGATATGGCAGTGCAGTGCCTAGGGACCAACATACTAGCTCTTCTGGGAAAAAAAGGCCACTCAATGTCTTCCAAGAAAAATCTCCATTTTACTGAGAACAACAGTCTCCTCATTGTTACAGAAGTGTCATAAACAAGATTTTCAGAGGAAGAAGGGGATTTCTGAAAAGGAAAGGTGCATCAGGAAGGGATTGTACAGTGCAGGAAGTAACATAAGAGGTAAGTTTGGACTCAGCTTACCCTAACCAAACTTTTCCCAGGCAAGCAGCTGAAGCTCAAAATGCCTGGCAACATATGAATACAAATATATGGTCTCTCCTTTCCCACACAGAGGTTGAAAATATCATGTTGGCCTTTTTGTATTAGCTTGTAACTTGTGGCCTTCCCACAGCTCTGTATTTTAGAGTCAATCTTAATCTTTCTATGCCTTTCTCACCCAAGATGTATGTAAGATTGCCACAAGTTCCAGAAAAGCAGGCCATTCATCAAATCACAGAAAAATAAGGTGAGCCTTATCCCTAAGGATGCCAATCAGGTATTACATGTCCATTCATCAGCATCCTAAACCATGGATAGCCATGATTCAACTCTCAATCAGCATGAGAGAAATCAGTCTGTTGTCTTGTTCTGGCATTTATGCTAAAAAAGGAGAAAGAGTGAGCCCAGTAACAGCTGGACATCATCCCTGTGAGATATCTCCCTACTTGCAGCAAATGGCTTCTACCAATTTACATCATATTTGTCTGCTTACTAATGCTCACTGACCTTAGCTGACAAGGACTTCCATCACTAAAAGGCTTTAAATTAAAAACAATAGCAACAACACAATAGAACTTATGGTCTAAGTACTGCCAAATATACTGTTTTGCAAAAGTATGCTGCAATGGTTCAATGACTCATTTTGTACATACATAAGTCTTTGCTAAGATATCTGGCATCTGTTTCTGTGGTAGCCAAAGTGAAGGTCTCTTAACTTAGACCTGAAAATTCAAGCTTAAATATCATGCAACCACTTCTGAAAGAATTATGAAATATATCTACATACATATATATAGATATATGTAATATCTTAAATTTAAATAATTTGACAGCATCTGATGTTAAAAAAAAATACATTCAGCTTTTCACAATCCTATTACAAATATACAGGTGTAAAAATGGTATTAGCTACTTTAAAGGCTTACTTTATAGAGATTTTTCTTCCCTTTTCAATAATTATTAAGATACTTTGCTATAATGAAAGCAGGCGATATTTCTAATGTATATCTTCTTGCTTTTTCAGCGAATAATTCAGAAACAGATGACATAGGTCAAGCATCAGTTGTCATATGATTTTCAACAATCCAGGTATATTAATGTCCTAAAATCCATAAGAAATGTTTATAACAGTACAAATGAATGTGAAGAGGCTTTCGAATGTGAAGAGGCTTTCCCCTCACTCATTATGAGAAGTGTAAAATCACAAAAGGTAACTCTTTTCTTCTGCTTTCCTGACATAATTCCTTCACTAGATAGGTTTGGGTTTTTTTAAATTTTTTTCTGCCATTCACCTCCCTCTTAGATTGCACTGCCAATAGAAAGATTTTGACATTATTTTAAATACATTCCATTAGCTTGTAACACTGGTGTTAACTGGGCAGTCCATGTAAGCCTGACATTCTGATCTTCTGTATTCAACAACTCCTCCCACTTTAAACACAGTTCTTTTTCTTGTTTGTTTTGATTTGTTTTTACCAACACTAATGACTTCTGCACTTAAGAGTGGTCTCCATGACTCGTAGCTTGTTGGTTGTAAATAGACATTGCTTTTGTTGTTGCTGGGGTAGTAAATATTCCTTCCTCATGATCATCTTCTACTTACCCTGCAGGGAAGCATGGGTACTGCTAGGTAAGTATTAATGACCGATGCCAGCTGCGGAGAAATTGAAGTAGAGCACAGTGCTGCAAATAGCTTCCTACCTAATGGCTGGGAAAATATCCCTCAAAGGCAGCTCTGCACAAGGAAACAAACATGGACAACTGCAGAGGGAATTCGGTGTTGGGAATACTCAAGTAACTACTGCAAGAAAGGTACTGTCTGGGAATCACCCTCCTGTTAGGAAAGCAGTTTCATGGAATAGGAGGAAGCTTGTGGCTGAGACTTGCAACAAAGAACACACAGTCTAATTGGGATGCTTTTGCCAGCAAGTAGAAGGCATAAAAGAGGATTCTCCTCTTGCACAAATTTAGGTAATGTAGGCATTGAGACAATTATTTCTCTTGAAAAGAGCACTACAAAGAAATGCCTGAAAGCTATTTTTTTCCTTCCCTGCCCCCATTCCTGCTATTGGCAGTGGATGAACTGAAGTGTAGGGAAGCTATGTAGTAAAGAGCAGCCTTTCCCTCTGCAACAGCAATGAATCATTTCTCCACAGCACTAAGTGGTTAAAGCCCAGTAACATTAAAGGAGAATCCTCATTAGGAATACCTCTCAGTATCTTGTTGGCCCAATTTCTTCAGGTAGGTATATTGGCCTGGATTTAAACCTAACTCTGTCTTTTTCTCCAGCAGTGCTATTTTGTATAGATTGATATAAGGGATGACTTACAGGCTACTCCAGTAAACAAACCAGGAGAGAGATGTGGAATGAAATGGCCTGAGGGCTAGAGCTCTGCAACTCTTTTACTTTCTGAATAAAATCCTAATCACCCAATCACTTAAAAAATGCCATTTCTGAGCAGCCTTCAGGAAGTATCTGGGTGATGTTACTAAGTTTCTTCCAGGTAAATCAGATTTCTCATGCAATGTACTATGTGAAACATCAGGGGAATAACACATTTAATTTATGACTATGACTGAAAAGAACATGCTGGTGTGAACAAATCTGAGATTCCTGCACCTTCTTGCTGTTAAGCTACACATGTATTCTTGGCATAGGCTGTTTGTCCCTGAGAAAAGGAAATTAAAACGTTTTACAGCAGATATGTTAAAAATGGACATGCAGCCCTTCAGGAAGCCAGTGGAAGTTGGCATAGTAACCCAGGTTGAACAACAGTCAAGAAATTGCCTGAGTAATGTTTCTACAGACAGGAAATGAGAGGAATCAATGTGCATACATTCTGTCTGTCTGTCTGTCTATCTATCTTTCTATCTATCTATCTACCTATCTATCTATTTTTCAGTCTAGCCTCCTGCAAACCAGGTTTGAATGTTCTAGTAAAAACAATGGATGATTTTTCTTCTCAATGAGACAATATCTGTGGATCAGGAAGTTTGTTCCTCAGTGTAAATTCATGGTTTTCTTCATAATTCTAATGAAAGAATCACAGAATGGGTCAGGTTGGAAGGGACCACACTGGGTCATCTGGTCCAACCTCACTGCTCAAGCAGGGTCATCCTAGAGCACATGGAACAAGATTGTGTCCAGATGGTTCTTGAATATGTCCAGTGAGGGAGACTCTACATCTCCAGGCAATATAATCACAAGATAATTTCTATTGCACTTCATCGATCCTACAGACTCTCATCATTCCTTCTGTTTTGTTTTGGCACAAAAGAGGAATGTTTTAGTTAATGTCTTGGGTCTATAATGTCTCCATTTTATAAATAACTTGACATACTCAGAATCATGGAACTCTAGTATCAGTAGCACACATAAGTCTTTGGGCATAGCTATGGCTCAAAGCACTGTGTGCCTTTTTCAGTGTTAGCCATGTTATGATTCATCAGATAACCTCTAAGTTGTAGTTTTTAATTATTGATTATTATTAGCAGCACTGTTCTACAATTGGATATTTGGTTCAATTAAATGCAGAAGCCTGGGTCCATAGATGAATAAATTTTCTATTCCAGATTTAGCTCTTCTGGCACCAGGCATTATGTCTTGTTTTGTCCAAGATTCATTTGGCTGGCTACACAAGTTTCGCCTGGCTGTATCACATCTTTTTTTATAGTCTATCAAGACATCAGTTATTTTTTAACTTGTGGTTCTTTTTTGGTCACTCTAATTAGACATTAATTTCACCCAATTTGTATGGAATAAGTGCCAAAATCTGCTATCATTATACAACACTTAAAGATAACTACTCCAAAATCATCTGAGAGTAAATATCATCATAGTTCATGTCTTATTTTCAGGTTTTTATTGTAAAATTCTCCTTTCACGTCTCAATTTCAAGTCTGCTTGAATGAGTTGTGTATTACCAAGTTGCTTTCCCATCTGTCTCAATTTAGTCTCTTTGACAAATTCCAATCTGGCCTGAGGAAAACTCAGAGTACTGAAACCACTCCACATTACATTATTAGGTATATTATATTAACAGTGTCTCTTTACTTAAAAAATCTTCACACTCCTTAACTCCCTGCTAGCAATATTTTGTGGAGCTCTACAACTTAGACACTGTGAATGACTTCACAGCTCTCTTTCCACTCCCTCCCATATTCTGACTTCTCACCATGTACCAAAGCAAGGGTTTTCATCCCTAATTTCTAACCTTTCATAATCTTGTTGAATGTAACCTATAGGGTGTACACATCACTCCCCTTTCACTTTCAAACTGCCTAACCCTCACCCACCCTGAAAGTGCTCTGAGAATTTCATAGATGTTACAGCACATTAATTTTATCCCTTAGCCTGTCCCAACAGATTTGGCTCTAAATGCATGTGTCAATTATTGTAACCTAAAAGTCTCAAAAAAACAAATCCAGAGGAAAAACTCTCAAAAAAGTAACTTGCATTCTGCCACTACTCTTTCATCAGGATATTGCAGATTTTATGCCTATGGTTTAATCCTTTATATTTTTCAAATCCGTATATGGAATATGTTACAAAAATGGGAAGCCCTGTTATACTTTGGGTTTCACAAGCCATTTGTTGGATGACATTTCTTCTGGATGAGGTTTCTTTTTTTTTTTTTTTTTTTTTCTTTCTTTCTTTCTTTCTTTCTTTCTTTCTTTCTTTCTTTTCCCCTAAACTGTTGTATTCCATCCCCAATCCATTTTTGCAGGAACTTTAATTGCAGAACTGCCTATTTCAAAGTAAACAGAGGGCTGCACTATGCAAACAATAAACATCTCTGTTTAAAAGTAATTGTTGACTACATTTGAAACACTTAAGGGAATAAAAGAAAATATACAGGCTGCAGCCCAGGATTTCTTGTTTTACTAGAAATTTGTTTTCGACTGAGACTTTTGAGTACTTCTGCAAATCTTAAATCTACCATATACTGGTCCATTACAAGTTAGTGGGGGGAAAAATTCACTTGTTTCAATTTATCAGTTAATTGATCAGAAGTACAATCCAAACAGGTCCTGAAGATGGAGAAAACCTGGTGTAATGGTTGCTCAGCAAATCATAGCACCAACTCTCTGAATATCCCTGCAGCACCTGCTGCCAGAATGGCTCTTGGGCAAGAATTTGTACTGTACTTTTCTAAAACAGCACTTGTCATTCTGCATGGGATCTGTTCTGTCCCATGAGAACTTCAAATGTCACTTGTTTAAAATAAAACTTTAAGAGAAACAGCCCAACCAACAAACAAAACCCACCAAAGACCAAATGCATATCATGAGCACATCGGTTTTAAACCACATGCAAGGAGGCAATGAATTAAGGATGTTTTAGCTCTAACATGTCACAAACATACTTTTAAAAGGTGAGATGACCATTTTTTTGGCTGATTTGCCCTTCACTCCTTTCACAGAGCCAGTGCTTCATGCCATTACTGGGCAACAGAATGTTGGCTGAACCTGCCCTTGTGGCAGGTTGTCTCTGTATTGCCTGGCATTATGGCTGTGGTGACACGATCACCCTCTCAGCAGTAACCCCAAAGTCATAGAATTTTAATAATTCTCAAAATTTCTATATATGAATTACTTAGAAAGTTAAAGACAAATTATTATTTTTTTTATTTCAACTACTAACCAATAAATGTAAAAAAATATCAACAACAAAACAAAAATAAACCCCTTCATCCCCCACATTAAAGCAATAGTTTTTTTTAACATTCAAAACAATGGAAACTATTCATCGTATATTACTATTAGTGGAGAAAAGCAAATTTAATTTAAAATAATTTTTTCAAACTCCCTCAGTGAATGCCAGATAGTTCAAGCTTAAACAAATATAAAAAACCTCATTTTAAATTGAAAATAATACAGACAGAGCTCAATTATTGAGATATTAAGGGCAACATTCAATTTGAGATACATTTAAGCATCTTTGCCTCCTGGAGATTTTACATGACAAGGCTTTAGATAAACATGGTTTTGCAAACAGCGGTTATCATATCTGATCACATAACCTCTGGACTAAAGCAGTATGTCAGCAAATATTTCTGATTTTTTAAAATATTAAATAACTGTAATTTACTAGGCAGGTCTTTCTCAGAACAATCACAAAAAAATTCAAAAATTGATACTCACATACAAAAAGCATTTAGATGGCCTGTTACAAGTCTCTGAGTAATAATAATAAAAAAATCACCTCTCTCTGTGATAAAGCCCAGTTTAAATACATTCTGGGATATACCAGTGGTGGAGGAGCTGCCTTTCTAGGACACTCAGCTTACAAGGAAAACTGTAGCAGCCAATGACAGACAGGGTAGGAATCACTTTACCTAAGTTTAGCTACATAGATATTAGATGCCTAATTTAAGCTAATCATCTGGCTTCCCTCTACATCTAATGGAGATAAGCATTCCCAGAGGGAGATTCATCCTGCTTTTTTTTAGGCACCTCTCTTCTGGATGCCTGCACATGGATAAAGTCAAGATCAGTCTCACTGACAGCCTGATAATCTGTCATTAACAATGCACAATGTCCAAATTCTTTGAAATGAAGCCAGAAGTGGATTTTTTTTAATTATTTAGCCTTTCATTTTCCTTGTGACCCAACTTTTTCTTCAGTTCCTCCCATGAACATCAACTTTCTCTGGCACTTTATTTTTCTTACCCTGGACCACGTTTTCTGAAACCTGGGGAATTGTAACCAATGTCAATATTTTGCTGCTCTACCAGTTACAAATCCATTTACATGCATGTGCTCTAAACTGCAGTAATGATCTGAACACGTAGATAAGTTATCTGATTGATTGCGGTTGATCGCGATTGTGCTTTCTGGGTCTACTCTACCACTTTCAAATGTGTAAAAATCTGTGGCAACATTAAGGCAGTCAAGGTATATAGATGAATGCTAAAATATATTTACTATTCAAAGAAGATGGCTTAAACCAAACCAGGAAAATTAAGGAAGAAATACCGTTAGGGCCCTCACTTGTACATGCGTGAGCCCAAGTCACCACACATGCTTAGAGGCCTCTGTGCTTCAGAATATTGAACAAGTCCTAAAGGTGAAGCCTGACCTCAGTTCTTCTGCATTTAGGGTTTGTAGGTTCTCAGCAATACCAGCATTGCTGCACGGCGCCTTTGATGACCAAGCCCTTAGAAACAGTAGCCGAGATTTATAAGGAAGCAAGTGTCTGAACTTAAAGACTCTTAAATTCTTAGCTGGGTGCCTAAAGCAGCAACAAGGCTGACAAGCACCCTGCCCAGCTGCCCACAGATGCTCACCCCAGTGGTGAGGCACCTAGCATTTGTTATAACACAAAATGGATGTTTATTAATTGTTTATTTATTAATTGTGTTCTAATGGCTACTTGAAGTGCCTTGGCCAAGTGCTTGCATGCACTAATTCCAATATTGGGCATGCAGTCTACTCTGCATCTTACTCCTACAGATTTTTTAGAAAATT
This sequence comes from Zosterops lateralis, assembly GCF_965231275.1. Classification (NCBI taxonomy): domain Eukaryota; kingdom Metazoa; phylum Chordata; class Aves; order Passeriformes; family Zosteropidae; genus Zosterops; species Zosterops lateralis. Next base: position 75,603,178 of record NC_139764.1, on the reverse strand, counting down.
AATTTTAATATTAAAAATCCATCTTGACCTGCATAAGTGAAAATAACTCTGTTACTACTGAATGACAATCTAATACGAAATAAGAAATAGTCACCTTTTTTTCTTACTCTGCCCAAATCCAGGCAATAAATTAGGCTTCTCAGCATGACTGTAAAGTGCTGTGAATTGTATAAACAATCATATATGGACACTGAAAAATAACCCTTATGCACATTGCATTATAGTTCCAAAAATATATTTACAGTCTATTACAAAGATTACAAATGGAAGTGTCTATGTATCAGGATTATGCTAGTTAAAAGCTTTTTTACAGATTTTCTTCAACAAAGGTGGGTGGGGACAAAAAATTAGTATAACCAGACTGATTTTTCTAGTGAAACAAATAAATAAAATGACAAATATAACACTGTACAGTGATCTAAAAAGGGGGAGAAAAAAAGGAGGGGGAAAAATGATGCATTTAAGTTTTTGATAACTATCTTTGGTCCTAAATGTGGGAAAACACATTATGTAGCACTGAATATACATGTTTGTTTGTGATGCTCTGCAAGTAAAATAGAAAAATATAGTGCATTTTCAATGTATTCAGAGCTCACTACACATAAATGTGTGTACAAAACAAGACAGTATAAATAAAATTTACAAGTTTTACAAAGGAACATTTACAAGGTTTTTCTTTTGTTTTTGTGTTTTTTTCATTGTTGGTTTTTTTTTTTTCTTTTTTTTTTTTTTTTTTTTTTTTTTTTTCTTTCTTTTTTTTGTGTGGATGCCCACATTATCAAACCAGACCAATTTATGACTGATCCCTGGGATCTTTCTCTATCAAAATCAATAGAAGCAGCCCAATTCTCTTTGGAAGTACAGCATTTCATTGCTGGGGTAGTTCACAATTTTCAGATTTTTTTTTAAAGCATTTCTCTCTGGTTCATGTACATTCTTGCAATATCTGTAAAGACTCTGTTCATTATTGCTTAAGGTAATTAAATATTTTAATCAAAGAAAATTTATATATATTTAAATGATGTGAAAAGATATTACATTGAGCAACTACCTTTGCATCTCTGTTCCTGATGAATGACTGTTACAACTGTGTGACCATGCACACACATGTTCATTCAGAGCAGTAAAAGCTTGTAAAAAAATTGAAAATTTTGAACTGCCCCTTGTCTCATGCTCTACAGTTCTCATAAAAAAGTTATGTCCTTATTCTGACAGCTGGACTGCATACGGCTTAAACTCATAGAAAATATACACCAGCTATTTCTCTTAGATTTGCTAATGCAGAGTACTGAAAAAAACGTGATGTGCTCAGATTAAATGGTTTAGGTAACACTGGAGAACTGCACCCATATTCTGAGACACTCCTACAATCACTTGTCCATTCAATGCTGTGTCTCAGCAGGTTTACAGTTGTAGATCTACGTCTTAGAATATATCTCAGTTTAACTCTAGTCCATTAAAATCATCTTGCAAACAATTTGCTAAAAGTGCCTAGAACTACTTAGGGGTCATTATTGCTTTTCTTTTTCTTTACTTTTTTTTTTTTTCTCTTTTATTTTCTTTGAAAAGATAGCATATGTATAACCTTAAAAAATTCTTTAAAAAATATCAGAGCTCTTGGCAACTTGCATTTTCCTGACTCCCTGCCAATTAGCTACCCATGTCAATACGGTGTTGATTTAACAAAAGGAAATGGCACAAAGGGATACCAAAGTTCGGATAGATATACATTGCTTGGTCATGCTTCTTAAATCTCTAGGAACTCAAATAATCCTTCAGAGGTACCCAGTGTAGTAATGTGTCATTGAATTAGCACTAAAAAGGTCCAAAGATATAAACATCATACTAAAAGAAAGTCTTTATGAAGAATAAACACAAATGATTAAAAAAAGATTCAGAAATCACAGATTTAAGGAAAATATTTTGTTGAATTCAACAATAATATCATGATTTTATCTGACAAATATATTCTTTTTTAAATTTTTATGTACATTTAAAAAGTCTATTAGATAAAAAGGAGGTTAGAGAGCTCAAGGTGTTTGTATGTTTATTCAGGTAGTACTTTGTTTATTGTCACTGCTGTTTTCCTTGCCACCACTGGTGGATCCTAATTCCCTTTTCATAAATTCTGGTGGCACTTAGGAGTTCAAGTCTGTAGGTGCTTCTTGTAGCTCTTCTATTCACTGCAGGAAGGACCCAGGAAATCAAGTGTCTTCTAGCAGCACTTCATATATACTGAAGGCCAGTGCTGTTCTCTCAGTCTGTCACCTCCCTCATAAGGGAGAAATGTCTATCACACTTGGATGCCAGTGCCGTGTAAATGTAGCATTTGTGCTCTCATAGTCTGAATGCTGCTCATGATTTTCTTTTGATGACCAACCAACGTGATCCCTAAACTCATCACATCCCTGGGGAAGATAAATGCGTACATTGTTAATTTTTCAACTTAGACTGCTATTGTATGGTATTCAACTGTGAGTCAAAGCTACGCAGTGGTTTGGACTACAGGGTTCTGACATGGAAGCTACGCCGTAACCTCAGCTCAGCACTGGGGAGTTCCTACAGGCACTGTTCAACCTCTCAGCCTTGAGTGCAATTACATGACAAGTGTCATGTGATTACACTGTGTGGGTCTCCACATCTGAGAAGGAGGTCAGTAGGTTTTACATTAAGATAACCTTTTAGTGTAGCTTTTAAGAATGCCCGAAGACAAAGACACTCCTCTTGTAAAATACTTTGGGTGGTTTTCAGGACAAAGTTATGTATAAATACAAGATTTTTGGGATCATAGTCTGTTTCCTAAAGAGATGCCTAGCTGCTTTTGCATATTGACACATACCCATCATGCAAATGAGTAAGGAGCAGCAGTTTCAACTGCACCCCTACTAATGCTAAAAGCTTGTGGACTCTGATGACAGGTCCCAAGCTATAGGCCGAGACCCCTAGTGACACCAGGCAGAAAAGAATAGGGTTGAAATCTTGTGAATATTGGGTTAGAAACTTGTTTTGAAACCCATGGCTCTCTAAGAGGAATTACATGTGTTTGGCAACCACCAGGACAAGGAAGTTGCTTGCAGGGTGTCAAGAAGACCTGTTTTAAGATGATAGTACTGATACAGGCCATGTTTGCCTTCAGAAAATTGTTTTGCTTCTACAGACTTATCCTGATGCAAAGTCCTGTTTTGCAGGACACAGACAGCCCCCAGTCAATTAGAAGAAAATGCCACATCTTCCCAGAACACATTGGGAAAAAGGTACCAATTAGGTGGTGCAGGCAAAGTGGTTATTTTCCTATACATACATACTTCAGAAGGGGCCACATTCTCCCTCAAATTCTAGTCCCTTGGTGTTATTTCAATTGGTCTGAAAAGCAGGGAAAAAAGTGATGCCACACAGAGGTAGCAGGGTATTTGCCCTTTCATGAGATGCTGTAATGCAACATCATCAGCTGCTAAAATGGCTGGTTTGACCCCAAGTACTGTGTTAGTACTCAGGGTAAAGTTTTGGAGTTGAACATTGTGTATTATTGTACCTAGAAAATCCCTAAATGCAAGTTAAACATGCCCAGTACTAACTTACTCAATAGTCATCCTGGCAACTGATTCAAGAGAGTTGTAGCCTGCTGCTGTGAAATTATCCTTATATCTTTCCATCTTAATAGCTTGTAACCATTCGCCTACGGAGCAGAAAGTGGTAAAATCGGGAGTGTTCTGGTCCAGAAGAGGGCTAATTGGTCTATGGAGAAGGAAAAAGGAAAATAAGTTGTTTCCAAAGAGAGTAAAACATCAGGGAGTATTTAGCAAGGTGAGAGTCAAATAAGGTTTGGGAATAAAAATGTTGAGAATAGAAAGTTATAGGGCTTTATACACAGTTTAGATTATTCTGTGAATAGCTCTTGACTGTTCTGTGGCTCACAATATGTACTTCCTAAGCTTATTGACATAAAAGATGAAAGGTCAGAGTAAGCAAAATCAGCCTAATGGACTACTTTTACCAACAGAAAATCAACCTTATTACCTAGCATGACAGCAGCTGTCTCTATATTGCTGAGTAAAATAAAGATGCTATTCTTTTATGCATCTTAGAAAATATACTAGTAGCTATTCCCATTTTTCAATTGGATGGGACAAAACAAAGACAAGGGAAGAGCAGAGGCACAAAGTCTTAAGGTCACAAAGCAAATCAGCCAGTAGAAGAATCAGGAGCAGAATCAACAGCAGTTGATTCCCTAGTACAGTGGTCTAGCTAGCAGATCAAAAGATTACCATGATTAAATAATTCATCTGAAATTTATGAAGAAGCCATTAAAAACTACATCATGAAATACAATGAGATGCAATCACTGAAAGGAGTTAAAGCCAGAAAATGAAAGATAAAAATCTAGAGTGTAGCATGTCAAGGTACATTGGCCAAGCATGAGTATTGTTAATTACTATTTCTACTGTAGCAGTTCCTAGGGCAAGGGATGCATCATATAAAACTACAAGAGACAATGATCCTTGCCCCCCAGACTTTATGATTTTAAGAAACAAGGAAAACATAGACTAGTGGTGAGAGTGTGGAAAGAGTTATGAGCAGGCAGTAGTTTACTGAGAAATGTGTTAGTTCCACAATATTTACTTTATTTTGGATTCTACAGAAGTCCTTTTTTTTTTTTTTTTGCTTTGCTTAGCATGGTAAAAAAGAAGGGCAAATGAGGGAAGAGAACAGGGAAGAGAAAGAAGGAGGAACTGAAAGACAGATGAAGTAAGTGTGAACTGGAACCAGCCACCAAGCAGAACATCCAGAGCCCAGCCATGTGCACCGTCATAAGAACACACACTAAAGCTTTTTCTTACCTGCTACAGGTTCCCAGTGGGGTTTTCAAGCTGTTTGGATTTCTAATCATTTTGTCCAGAATGCCAACTATCTGCTCAAACTTTGGCCTTTCACCACGTTCCTTCTGCCAACAATCCAGCATCAGCTGGTGCAGTCCTGCTGGGCAATCCATGGGTGCTGGCAAACGATAGCCTTCTTCGATTGCTTTTATAACCTAGTAGCCAACATAGTTAATCACTTTTCATCAACAGTAATTTAAAGAATATGTATTGCTACCCAGTTCAAATATCTAAGAAAAAAAAATAAAAATAAGATTAAAATAAAATAAAATAAAATAATTAATAAACTAAAATTTGCCATTGGTGTTGCAAAAATATGAGTCTGTTGTTTTGACACTAGCTTTCAGGTTTTCAAATAATTTCCCCAGCTTTATCTTTGGCCTTATTAAGCATACTGTTCGATATCTGCTGAACATAGCTATATTACCTAGACAAGTGAGTAGTGGGGAAAAACAATTAAATTCACCAAGGGAGCAACAGATAGATTGATAAATGGAGTTATTTCAGAAAGCATTATTACTAGCCCCAAGGTTTTTACCAGAGTGTGTGGTAGAAGCAACTGACTTTTAAATGGATGGATATCTGTGCATGCACATACAAAATACAAGAAGCCTGAAGGTATTATAAAAGGATCCAAGAAAAATGTTTAGCAGATAGAAATTGTTAGGGAAAAAGTTGTATTCTATGTCTAGCCATGTTATATTAATGATAAAGCAGCAGAACTGTGCCACGTGAGAGAGAAAGGCCTGGGTAAATGCTATTTTAATATATCACAGAAAGTTAGATTGAATAAGAGATGATGCTAGATGATGACATGATTAAAGGACAGCATAAATGTCTGAACTAAGAATTACACCCACCCGTTGACTTCCTCAGCCAAGTCCATTTGGATTTAAGTAAAAATAAAAATGGATAAAGTAAAATCACAGCAAACTGCTGTAAACCTTGAGGGCAGAATAAAAAGAGCACATCAGGAAGCAAGGCAGATAAGAAAAGCTAGTGAAAAAAGGCTAAAACACTGTTCATGGGGGATTTCAAGTATACTGACATTGACTGACACAGCAGCATTAGAATTGCTAAGGAAGGGTGCTTGTTCCTGAAGAGGAGTGCATGGGACTGTTTGCTCCCTCATTTTGTATAGAAAGCAAGATCAGAAACTGTTCTAGATATAGTTCTGGAAAGTAGATCTGGTATGATAAACAAATTTGGTGACTATCCAGGTTTTAGTAAAAATAATAACCTCAGAAAGAAAATAATCTGTAGGTTCTGTGAGAAAATGTAAAAATAGTGGACTGCAAAGTAGACAGAACTGCAGACAATACAGAACGACCTTCAAAAAGCTGGCTGAAATCCAGCCAGGTTTTGTATCAAAACCTTTTGCATAAAAGAATTTTTGTGAAAAGAGAAGGCACAGCTCAGTGGTAGGGCACTGACTGCAGTTTTGTGTCACAGAATGTCCTTCTGACCTCAGGGAAGTTGCCTCATCTCCCTAGGCCTCAGCTTTCTCTGTGAACATTTAGAATGACAGTACTGTCCTACAGCTCAAAAATGACTGAGAAATATTCAATTCCTGCAGAAACATCCACACCTTGAAGAATGAGTGCATTGACCTTTTACAAACGTTGAAGTTGTCTGTCAGAGAGGGTGGGGAGAGAGGTTTTCTGCAGAAGAACAGGAAAATTGGAAGAACAGAGCTATATAGTAAAGAAAGCATTAAAAGTAAGATGTAGGATCCTTTAGAGGCATATTAAGAGGAAAAAGAAAAGGACAGCTCCTTAAGCTTAGAAGTAGTAGTGGAATAAAAGTAAAAAATAACCTACAGTGTGTACAGGACAATTGCTGTGCTGTGAAAAGTAACGCAGAAATTTCTAACCTTCTAAATGGCAAAAGGTATTAAACACTTTGAGCATGCTACGTAGGATTTACCACAAAAGAAGTAGTAGTTCCTTAAGAGGTCAGAAGGCAGAGATGATCAGTGAAAAATGAAAAAGTAGGTGTCAGAAACAACAGCGCAACCACCAAAATATCTAATACCATTAGAACTGGCAAATGATCTACATAAGACTATATCCAAGAATGTAAGGGAGAGTGAAAACATGAATGAAGGGATCAGAACAGGAGTTTTCCCCATGCACTACGAACTGCAGAGAAACCTAAAGAAAATTGTGAATAAAGTGGTGATATTGTTTTTGAAAGGCTTTGGTGATACTTCAGAAATAGTTTCTCTGATGTGTATTCTAAGCAAAAAGGGTGAAACTGGGAAAATATAAAATAATGAATCAGCTAGACATGGATGGAATTGCTGCGAATATCTAAAACATTGAAAAAATATTCTAAAATATTGATAAGTAAAGTACAACAAGGGTCCACTCTGCTAAGAAAGGAGGAGGTGGAGTTCAAAACATCGGTACTCAAAGAAAAAGAAATAGATGCAGGATATTTTGGGGTTTTTTTATAAGCAAATCTACAAAGAGAAAACATTCTTTTTTCTTACTAATAGAATTGATTTATATCATCTATCCCCTCCTCACAATTTGTTTTTGAAATTCTGCTTTTGCTGCAAAAAAGAGTAAAAGGGAATACTGTTAAGACTATGCTTTTATCAAAACCAGGCTATCTGAGGTTGTAAAGCAGGATACAAAAGGACTGGGTCTGTTCACTTTATATACTGGATGCCAACAAGGAATTATTAAATATGGGTAACTGGGCAATGTAATGTTGGAACTCTGACTATGGTGATAAAACAATAATACAAATTAATGATTATAATAATGATAAAAAATCCAGAAGTGTAGCCTTGCCCTTTTCTGAAGAACTAATCTGCACTGGGGTCAGAAACAAAATGAGACCAAGAACACCAGCAGTCTAATAGGGGAATGGGGGTTTGAGGGCTACTGTTACAGCAAGGATGAAGCTGAGGAGAGCCCACTGCTCAGGGAAGTTGGGACAACCCTGTCTATCATCTGTGCCCAGCCTGCTGTGCCTCTGCAGGGAGTTTGTAGGATGAGTGTTCTTTTGGTGCACCCTAGCTCCAGGTGATTGCTAAAAGGAGGCTTTTGCTTGAAAAGAGTTCACAATATGTATCCTCCATCAGTCTACAACAATGACTTAAAGGAGGAAGGGCAGAATTAAAGAAATGCTGTCTAAAGCAGACATGCTCCAAAGTCAGGGAGGCCTATTATTTAGGAGATCTGGTCTGCTCTATGACTACACCCACATCCACTTTTTAGGCAAAATGATACACTTAAAATACATAAACTGAGTGCAGAATTAGAACACACTTAGAATTTTTCATTACCATTAAATACTCCAACTCATGACTTTGAAGGAAAATAAATAACAAATCATTAGGTGATTCTAAATTTTTGCATCATAGATTACCTATGGGATTGGTATATAGTATGGGAAAACATGCCTGAAGATCACAACATACAGGAATATTTCAAATTATTTTACCAAGCAATGGATCCATCTTTTAACTATGTGCTATTGAAGATTATCATGAAAGTTGCTAAAAAAGGGATAAAATTGTAAGAAGCAGCAAATAGCTGTTTTTTGAAAGAGACTCATTCATGTGCTTTACATGAAGTTTTCAATAGAAAGAATACTTCTCAAAATCTAATAAGAAGCATAAAGATATCAAAATTTCCTCTCTATTTAAAAGTTTTTCCTTATTGTTCCTTGAAAGATAGGTAAGGTTTGCCTTTGAGGCATCTTATATTCCTGTCAGACTTCTTTTATGTTTGAATCTAGTACAGAAGGAAGGTGTCAAAAGAAATGAAACTCTACTGGGTGTCTGGGGAATGTAAATATTTCTCTTTCTCTGCCCCAAGGACTTGTTTGCCCATATTTTGACAGTCCATGAAATCTTTGACACTGAGACCTGTCAAATATTAACAACTTTGCACTGTGCCAAACTGACTCATCATCAGTTTTATCTACACTTTTATCTTTTTTTTCAACTTTGATGTTGATCATTCAATCAAAAATTAAAATAACAATTAAAAACCCCACTCAAGCCCCCATCTGAAGAACTTTAAATTAGACTCTTTCTGACATCTTTCACACCTGTATGGCTTTTTCCTGTGTAATTTCTTTATTAATAGATACTCCTGTCAGAAGTCAAGATTAACACCCATCTGCTCTATTACTGCTGACCTGTTGCTCTGGATCATATTTTATGCAAACAAGGGTACTGTTAAATCAGCATAATTAACTCGAAAAAGCCAAAGTAGGTCATTAACTGCCACTCAGACTTCTAACAACTTTTTTCAAATGATTAATCATTGCTCTAAGGTCAGAAACCTCAGAATTATTTTTTATTGGAAAAAAAATTAATTCTTTCCATGCTTAAGCATAGTAAAGTAAAGAGCCCATATTACTATTTTTGATGTTCCAGTTCTAATTGATACTGAGGACAGAAATCTATGATATCCATGTGGCAAAAAAAAAGATTTTGATTTCAGTAAAAAGTGAAAGTGCCGTAACTTTTTAATTTTGTGACAACCACACAGTACCGTGATAAATGTCATTTCTAAACCAACATTTCATTCATTTATAGTGAAACACATATGTATATGTTTACAGTATGTAATTTTTGTAACACATTTGCACACTCACGAACAGACAAACCTACATCTTGATTTGACATGTCCCAGTAAGGCCGTTCTCCATAAGACATCACTTCCCACATAACTATTCCGTAACTCCACACATCACTGGCTGATGTAAATTTGCGGTACTGAATGGCCTCTGGAGCTGTCCATCTCACTGGAATTTTTCCTCCCTATGAAAAAAAATAGAAAAGGAAGAAAGTTCTCTTTTTCACTCACAGAATTTTCGTGTCATCTTCCATAGAATGCATTTATGATTACTTCCATCAGCATTAAGAACAGCACTTACACTATCTGCTATGGTTGACCAATTGCAGAATTTTCAAAGGTGCCTAAGGAAGTTTCGTAACTTAAAACACTTGGAACATAAATACTTAGATACCTGTATAAGCTAAGTCGGATGAATTTCTTTGGAAGTGCTTATCCTTCCACTGATTTTAAAGGGCAGCTTAGATGTCTGATTTACACTAGCCATTTAACTCCTGGCTGGCTGAAGCTAGGTGAGAGGAATCCCAACCTGTGCATATAAATCCCATTGCCTTGTCATATGTCTCCTCTGAAATCTTGGTCTGACATTTTTAAACCAGGAGCCCACTTAGAGCCCAATGGCAGGAGTGACAGCCATGAACACCGCTGTGGTTTCCTGGATCCCTGTGCCTGTTGGAGCAGATTCCAGGGGCCCCTCCTTCCCTCAGCATGGGAAAATAGGTACAGGCAGGCCCCATGGGTGGGGAAAGTGGAACTGGCTCAACAAAAGAATAAAGAGCACAGTGTGCCTGATGAATGCATATTTAAGAAAAGCGTCCCACCCAAAAGCAAGTGAAAATATAGGAGTGGAGCTTTGTCACAGACTAGCCTCAAGCTAATCAACCCTTTGGTGAGATAAAATCTAGCCTGAAAAATAGTAATAGTCTACAAATATTTTAATTGACTCATAGTAAATGAGATGTTTAAAATTTTTGTGGGCAAAATTTCCTTATTTGTTCAATCAGAAAATCATGAGGAACGGAATAATGAAGATACCGTACAAAAGTTTTAGAACTTTGTCAAATAAAACGTACGTTCTTACAAAAATATTATCTCCTAATTAGAGACAGATTTCTGCAGAGACTTTTACTTTTGACTGGTTAAACCCCCCCATCAATTAATGTATTTCTCTTATCTATACTCTTCAGAAGATGCACTTCCTCTAAATAACCATATCTCAAAACTATTAAAACCCATTGATTTATCTTACGGTTGTAGTGTAGACAGCCTCTGGATCATCTTCTATAACTCTGGAAAGGCCAAAGTCTGATACTTTACAAACAAGGTTGCTGTTGACAAGAATATTGCGTGCTGCAAGATCCCTGTGTACATATCCCATATCGGCCAAATATCTCATTCCAGCAGCAATTCCTCTCAACATTCCCACTAGCTGAATGACAGTAAATTGCCCATCATGTTTCTGGAGGGAAGAAAGGAGCAGCAGTTCTTGTTAGTATAGATGAGAGGAGAAGTAAGAATTAGTTTTACGACTTCAGGTTTAAATTTATTTACTCCTTCTGTGGCAAAGAAATTCACTTCACACATACTTTCTTCAGAGATAAAGCATCCAGTTAAGAAATGTGTGAGTAACAAAGTACCGATAGTAACAAAACTTGCTAACCACTGTATATGTCTTGCTAACTCACGGCAAGTCACTTCTAAGAGAGAATATCTATTGAAGATTTTCTAACATTCCTAGAGCTTGCTTCTACGCTCTTCATCTCTCAGAATAATTATTTGTAGCAAGAAAATGAGAACTATCTCCTTTTTGTAACCCTAGCTACAGATAATTTTCATTCAGAGCTTGGAGTTTATTAAAAAAAATCTGTTCTCTATATCATCTCATATGTTTACATATCATCTCACACTGACATATATACCTGGTAAGGAGTTAGAACTAATGAGTTCAAAACACACTTAAAAACCACTAAATTATTCTGAATTTGCTTTTCTTTTTCTTTGTTCATCTCTTAAACAGAATCATAATTCATTTAGGGATTATTTTATGCTGATTTCCACCATGCTGACACAATAATATTTTGCTCCCAAAAGGCAAAAGATTGGGCTTCAGGTATCAGTGGTTTTAATTTCAACTGGTGGCTATAATAAAACCCACCATGTCTATGCCACACTAAAACTCATAAATTCCTACAGTGTCCCCATATGATCCTGTCTGATACTCTCATTTCTGATCTGGTTTTGCTGAAATAACATAGAGAACCTGCTAGTATTTGTCAAAACTCCATTTCAACCTGAAAACCATTTTAATTATATTTAATTGAAGATAATAAAAAAATATAGTTATAATTAATATTTTAATTATATTTTATTATAAATGCATATATACATATATATGCCCACAGGTGTATGACATATTTTTAAAAGTGTCAGTATATAATATATGTCCCTTTAAATATATGTTTATATATGCTTTCATTTTGTTACTCACCCTAAGAAATGCATCTAAGGCCCCATTCTCCATGTATTCTATTACGATCATGACTGGTTTCCCTGAAAGAAAAGAAGACAGATATTTGAGAACTGTAAAACAAATGGAGTCCCTTTTTTTTGATAAAATGCACGCTATTCCTTTGAAGGACTGAATCATTCAGACATTGAACATTTCTGAGCCCTCCAGCACTGTTACAGAGCTCTAATTTCTTAAATAATCTGCATGGAAAGTGGTCATGATTCATAAAATTGAACCATACAAATCAAAAAGTCAGTGTGTTCTCCTAACTCCTGCTGTGTGAACAGGACTCTGGAATAATGACACTTTAGATAATATGAAAGGACATGAGAAACCTTATCTCTTTGCATGGTCTTTGAGGCTAAATGAAACTAGAAAAATAATATGTTTCAAAGTACTTCATCTTTTAATCATGCATTCATCTAAATCTTTTTCCTCAGGTTGTAGCATAAAGTAAGTATTGTTTCAGTTAGTTACGCATCAGGAGAAAATCCATTAGGAGTGTGCAGTCTGTTTATAATTTGAGTCTTTACCACGAATAAGGCAGAGAAATTTCTGCTGTTCCGTTGTTATTTGACTGACAGGCCAAGCTGCTGCTTACCTCTGGTAACGACTCCTTCTAGGTGAACCACATTGGGATGGTCAAACTGTCCCATGATACTCGCTTCACACAGGAAATCTCTCCTCTGCTTTTCAGTGTAGCCAACTTTCAGAGTTTTTATGGCTACTGCAACGTCTCTCTTGCCAGGAAGCTTTAGACGCCCACTGCACACTTCACCAAACTCTCCTAAAATGAAGTAGATCAATGCTGAATTACTCTGTATGCCAGTATTTCTTTTAGTCCTTGATTCAAATAGCCACCTAAGTGTGTGTTTAAATTTAATGTGTTCATATTTGAAATGGATTACTTTGGCATGCAGTTTAAATGAATTGCTGACCCTTATGGAATAAACACTTCAGTTAAGCCAACTGACAGGACTGTTATTTGAATATTTTAAGACTTGTTGGTAATTTCTTGCATTTTTTTTCAAGAACAGAAAATAAAAGATGAAGTGGCTTTCATAAGAAAACACTATTATTGAAACAGTAATACCATTCCTAAGTAAAAATGTCATACTGCTCTACATGGTTTCATTGCTATCAGTTGCAATGGGCTTTTTTTCTTTCAAAAGGAAGCTCTTGCAGAGCTGCTTTTAATTTAGCATCCTTATGGTGTTAAATGAAGCACTACATTATTACCTTGAAGTAGGATAATTTACTTTACAGATTATGAAATTAAAGGTGTGACTTATAACAATTTTGTTACATTAAACAAACACAAGCAAATGCTGCAAGTTTGTAAAAGGTTCTAAACTAACAGAAAACTGGAACTTTAAGAAGCCTGTGATAAAAAAGACCAAACAGCCAGCAAGAATACAAAAAAAAAAAAAAGCCCCAACAACCAAATCTGGAAGGGAAGTAATTGGATTCCATCAGACAGGAAAGAGGATGGAAGCATGTGAGGTGTGGAGCTGAATGGCAATATATCTACCTCACTACTAACGAGATTATGAAAGATTTAAGTATTGTCCCTTGCCTCACAGCTGTGTCAGCAGAGAGCGAAAGTGAGATCTCCAATTCTGCAGACAGGAAGAAAAATCTCCTAGTATACATAGAAGAGGGTAGTAACATATGTTACTGAATAAAAGGCTTTAAATCTCTTTAAAAAGAAAGATTAACCACAAAAATATTTAGTAATCTGGCACTTCACAAATTCATCTGGAGTTTGAGAGTTATGGTTCCAAGTCCCTCCTCCAAATCCAATCAAGTCAGAAATTTATTTTCTGCTTACCTGTGGAGTATCTTAACATTAAGATATCCACAAGTATGCCGACATACAAAGACATGTTTTAGGATGAGTGCTGAAAAAATGACTGAACTAGACAAGACCTACACAGCGAGTTTGATTAGAGAATCCTTTTGGGAGAAACCTTGTGGGGTCAGGACTTAAGTGGACATGCACACTAGCAAGGTGTCTGGCTGTCAGTGGCGAGAAGCATGTCCAGAAGTTGGGCTGAATGCCTGAAGAGAGAGATGTTGGGACATTTTTAAGGATGGGCTGCAAAAGGTCTTGTTTATGACAACCGTCAGTATTTGAACCCTACTGTTCTATCAGCCTCAAATCGAGTTTTTGGGAAAGAAAAAAATGAGTACCTGGATCTTGGCTTTACAGTTTATCCAGAAGGGTAGAACTTTGACCATGCATTTGACCATTTTTAATTGACTTGTTTGAGCAAAACTCCATTCAGTATAGCTCTTTTCATGAACCTTATAGGAGATGACTGAATATAGAATCAAATTCCTGTCCCTCACACTCTATGCTATTGAACCAAGGCTAGCTCAAATCAACTCCATATACCCCTGTTAATACCATGCTGTACCTAAGCTAACTGACCACACGAGTGTTCCTTCCTGCATATTATCCTCAACCATCCTTGGGCACTGAGCTAAGAATGCCACGAGGTATAGCTGTTACATACACAACAACTAGCTGCTCATGCCCCTAGCTTGGTGCCTTAATCTCCCACCTACACTTCATTAGCAACATGGATGACTATTAATGAATTCAGCACTCACCTCACTCACAGCTCCTAGCCATAAGAACTTCCTAAAGGATAACAATTTTCTCTAGCAGTACTTTCCAAAATTGTTTCATTCCATGCCGAAAACAAGACATGAGTATAGGAGTGTGCCTGTGTGCCTGTGATATTTCAGAGCCAGGTAATTAGGATACTTGGCACAGGAGACACCAAGGCTTAACTCCTTTCCAGCTCTCTGTGATCTGATTTTGATTGACTTCCAAAGGCAGATCACACACACTTGGGCAAACCAGAAACTTCAACTTGTACGTTATGCATTTCAGCCCAGGATTCTAGCCAATGACTTTTCTTCCCAAGAAAATAGTATATTCAGTTGAAATGATTCCCAAAAATAAACCAGAAAATATGACAACAAGAGAGGGAATACTGCACAGCTGCACAGCCACTAGCTCAGCATGTCAACAAAGCAGAGGCTAAAACAAAGGATGTGTGGTATGAGCAACTTAACATAGTGGACACCATATTCTTTATCTGACAGGTGGCCACAGCGGGATGGTAATGAAAATGTTGGCAAGGAAAGCACATACCCCTCATGCAAATTGAGCACAAGCATACTTGCACCCTGTTTGTGTCTGAGAGATGTGGCACTACTCAATAGTTGATGTGGATAGCATTGATGATGCATATAGAGATTGCTAAGTGGCTTTTCTGGTGCTGTCACTAGCAGAAATTCCATATTCTTCTTTGATGTATGAGTTTCAGCTGCTGTTTTGGGTCTGTTTGCTGCTGTTGTTCCTGGACTGCATTTCATTTCACTCCTGTTTGCTATTTACATCAACAGGTTAAAGCCATAGCTAAACACGATACACAATATGCTTTCACCACTGCACTCTTAATTAACTTTCTTCAGATTGACTACTGACACACTTTAGTTGTTTTTGCTATCAATTATGTTCATTAAAATCAAGAATAAATTCATCTGCAGTCAAGAAAATTAACATTCTGGAATTTGTCATAACAGTGAAAATGCATTTTAAACTCTGCAGCTCAAGTGTTTTCAGCATTTTTCTCAGAAGGCGTTAGCAAAATCCAACTGAATATATCTTTGTGCTCTGAACTGCTGCTATGCTGGTAGCTTTTTAACTCAAAGCAAAAGATAAAGCTCAGCAATTTTTCTATGCTAATCTTGCATATTGTGTATTTATTAGAAGAGATGCTGCCATTCTGGCATCACAAAAATTACTAGTTAACAAAGGCTGAATTCTTATGCTCTTACTCATTGAAGGAATAATTTGCTCAGCAGTGTGGTTAATTTCAATGGCACTACTCCTTGATTAAGACATGATTCAACATGACTGAGGTTACTTTAAAAAGGCGTTGTGAATTCTAAGTGTAAAGATTTTTTTACAGGTAAAACCACTTATTCTAGAGAAATTTCTTCTTCTGTTTTTAAATAACACCGCAACATGTAATTTACAGTACCAAACTACAGGGTGATTTTTAAAGTATTCTACTAATACTTACATAAAACAACAGGAAAGCAAAAGAACATTTCCTCCAGGAATCTGAAGTATTTGATATTTTTCTTACTCATGGAAACTTAATTTCACTACATGGAGTAGTGCAATAAAAATGTCACGTATCTTATTAATGCAAACAAATGAAACTGCCTTTT
This sequence comes from Zosterops lateralis, assembly GCF_965231275.1. Lineage (NCBI taxonomy): Eukaryota > Metazoa > Chordata > Aves > Passeriformes > Zosteropidae > Zosterops > Zosterops lateralis. The sequence goes on along the minus strand of NC_139764.1, from coordinate 75,586,937 downwards.
TAGAGCATGAACACCATGGCTTAAGTAGGTGGTAGACAGTTCAAGAGAAAAAAAAAAAGCAATGTAGTGCTGGTGCAATTACAATCAGTCATAAGAAGTTAAACAATAACTTTTTGTATTCATAAAATATCAAAAAGAAAAATGGTAGAGGAAAAAACAGCCTCAGGGAAGATTTTGTTATACAGAAACAAGACCTTCCTACTCTCTGTTTAAGATTTTGTGCTGCAGCCAGTTTTCCTTACTCACATGAACAAAGCTGCAGAGGTCAAAAAGCCCCCTTGCAAAAAGGCAAGCGAGCACAACTTGCACAAATGCCTAACGCTTTTACTGTCACAGTAAATAATAGGCAGCACAACTGGCCCACTCCCCCCAGTTCCAATTTTAACAGCAGATACTTAATTAAAAACATATAAGCTCTCAATGTCAAGCAAGACTTTTAATTTACTCATTTATTTGGGTTTTTTTTAGCTGTTGTTGGGCTTTTGCCCCTGTTTGTTTTTACATTTTGGAAGCGAGTGCAGCTTCATTGCTCTTAACCACTCTGGCAAATGCAAAAAGTTCTTCTGTACCTGAGGTATAATTATTTGCCTGTCATTATGATGTATGAGTTTCGATCCCGGCTAAATGGAACAGTTGAATCAGGAAGCCACGGCAGCCTTACCTGCGCCAATCACACGCTCAATTTTAATACAAGAGGCATCTAGCTCCTTGGCGAATTGATGGACAGCTCTATTTGGGTCCTCGTAGGTTTCAGGGTCAATGTAGGTTTTGGTGCCTGGAAATTTAACTGTAATGATGTAAGAAAGCATGACTGTGATGAAGCAAAAGCACTTATTGTGCAGTCAGCCCAGGAATTTCATTATGCAGAGTGCTCCTTGGAAGAGTGAACCTGTTTCCATGCTGCCTGAGCCAGAGCTGCTCTGAGAGGCAATCTTAGTTTTAGGCATCATCTGCAAGCATACTGACACAAGTATACACAATCCCATCTCTAAAAAATGACTAACATTAGCATCTGCATCTCCTCTTGAACTGAAAGAAATAATAAATATTAAATAGTGCTTAATGGAAAAAAATGCAAGGGTTGAGTGGGAGTAAAAACAAAGCGGGGAAAGGGTATAACACCACCAGAGGAGGTGAAAGTTTCTTTTCCGTGTAAGGACATCTTACACTCTTCACCCAGGACATGTAAACAGCATTTCTTTATCTTACTTCTCCCCTCTAGAGGGATTTGAAAGGCTCCTCCACCTCTCTGAATTTGCTTAATCTACTGAATAGAATATTGTTTGTAGACTCTGGTAGTAGTCAAACTATTCACAGCACTCAGAAATTACATCCTTAGGTGTATTTCTTGCACTATAATATGAACATGAGAAACACCGGTAGCCAACTTGTAAAGGCACAGGAAGGGAAAGCGGCCTCTGTGGCACAATTATCTCTCCTTTCAAAGACCTGAGTGAATAAGACAGCAACTTGTTTTTTGCCCATTCTTTCTTCATGCTTAGTGCAGCTCAGGCAGCATAGTGCTCTGGACAGCATGCAAGTTTTTTCCCTCAGTTTGCTGATGATTCAGGTAAATTATTCTTTGCTATTCTGGTCAAACTCCTGGTGATAGTAGAGCAACCCTGGAAATCTATTAATCAAGCAATTTTTATGAAGTAAATTTGCTCACTAGGATTATACTCTTGAGCTTTAATTAAAGGAGTGAATTAAAACTCAATATGAAAATGCAAAAATGTTCCTCTGTTAATTGATATATTCACATACAAAAACAGGATCAAAAATTAATACAAAACATAAATAAATTTCAGTTGCTTTGTATTCTTTTAATTTCACATAAAATATATTTAATTTGAAAATATATTGAAAAACAGCTTAGTAATCATGTGCATTTATGTTTTGGATGGTACAAATGACCTAAATCCACAAACCATAGGAAAAAAAATACCCAAACCTAGAGAAATTGTTTCAGTAAGATAATGAATTTACAGTCAGGGAAATTATTTGAAATGTTGTCCAGATGTCATTATCTGTCACATAATGTATTTAAATGGATCTTCTTTCAGTTGTATTAGAAATTTATATGCTGAGAATTTTTAAAATTATTAAATATTTATTTCTTAAAACCAAAAGAGACATGACAAAATGAGAATTAAGTAGTAGGTTGACCTCTGGTAGTAGTGCTTTAAGGCAAGGAGATGGAGGAGACATACTCTTGTGTTTGTGATAAAGGGCCTGGATTGGAAGTAACCTTGCGAATCTCAAGTGGGCCTCTGATGGTTCTTTGTTCAAGCTGTCATAAAACATTTTGACAGGCCAAGGCTATCCTGGCATAGCAACGTGAAATAATGCTGGCCTGCATTTGCAGACATTGTTAGATGAAAAAGGGAGGAGGAAACCAAATATAAATCTGAATTGCTTGACTAAACTCCTACATTGTACTTGTATCTTCAAGTGTAGCACTTGAGGTCAAAGAGAGATGAAGGGAACTGAAATGAAATATATGATGGTCCATTAGATGCACTGCTTTAGAATTCTGCTTTAAAAAATGTTTGCTTTTAAGTTTTTGTTCTACGTGAGTGCTTGTTGCAAGTTACATTTTTTGAAAATCCCATCTGGTACCTCAGTGCAGAAGAATGTTGTCTAGCTACTACAGAGCAAAAGGCCACCAAAATGGTGTTCACAGCTCTGTGACAAAGCTGGTGACCACAGCATTAGGTTCCATCTTACTCTGCACCTGGCTATCAAAAGAAATTAAATGCTACACCTACAATCAACAGATGAAGGAAAACTAGTTTGGCAAGAAGTGACTTTTATCTGGTGCCACAACTTAAGAAAGACTGTGTATGCTCAATAATCAGGCTAATTTTCTAGATATCCAGACTTCTTGAAAGTAAAATGAGGGAAAGGCACATTCATAAAATCTCACCATTCCTGGATCAACTATCAATTATTAATTACCAGCTTTCAAATTAATTAATTTACACTTTTACTGAAATTAAAAGAAATTTCACCAATAATGGAGATAAGAAATTATTTAGTTAGTGTATCCCTTTTGTTTATACACTGACATACAAGAATACATAGTTAATCTTTTCCTTCAAGGACATAACAGGGATTTTAAAAATAAAAGTAGTAGCTCTTCTGGAGATGTGAAAAGCGTATAATGCATTTTGAGAGGCAAATTCCAAATCCATCACTCCCAGAAGAGTAGCATTTAAGTAAAATGAGATTTTTGACAAACTCTCTAGAATTAGCTGCACTGCAAAGTGCATGATACATAATTCTTATCTCATTATTATTTTCAGTCTTTCTGGCACAGTTTACAAATTGATTGACTAAAACTGCAATGATGTCACTCCTTACTTTGACATTCACTGCATTTAAACAATTTAGATAGCCACACACCCAAACTTAGGAAATGCGACCAATTTCCAGCTGATTTTTTCAGGGAAGAAAGGTAAAACTGATTTTGAGTGGAGCTTTGGCTAGAACTATTCGTTTAAAGAGGAATGCATTGAGAAAAATGCTTCGAATTTATGCCTAGTGGCTACTTCATTTTCCATGTGACATTACTTTTAGATAATAGCTCATGATTTTAATGTATCTAAAACAAGCCTTATTGCTTTCATAAAAAACATAATAATCTGATGGATTTAAGCTACAACTGCAATTATTGGTAGACAACAAAGGCTAAATACAGCACAGCATGACTAAATAGCATGTGAGAGTTACCAGGTATGGAAGAAGACTGGAAGGACTGGCATGGTTCAGCATCAGAACTTACATTCACTTTAATACTGTGATTTTTCAATTATAGTTGCTCAAAATAATTTTGCAACTGAGTTTAACACACTTCCTGAATTAATGACTAAAACAGGTTAAAACATTCCTCTCCCCTTACATTTTCAATTGTCATTAAACCAAGAAAGATGTGTTTTATTGAGTTTTCCCAAGGTTCTAGTTTAAGTTGAAAAGGTAGATGTAATTTTAACAGTAGAGGCTTTAGGTACTATTCTTAGCTAGGCAAGTGATTCTAGATCACACAACAGTAATGAAGTGGCTGACCTTTCTTTTCATATTAAATATTCTATTTTTAAGGATACTGTGTTTCGTAAATATTGATGGTGTTACTGTAGTCACAGTAGCAAAACACAGCTTTTGAGCAGAACAGCTTCATTTTAGGGTGATGCAGTGACTCACACATTGTTAATCTGAAGTTTGCCTAAGGTAACGATCAAAAAGTCACTTAGGCAAAGGTCTCTTGAATACTGCACCTCAGAGGGATCATTAGGACAATGTGAAACATGTATTCAAAGCAACCAAAAGAAAACAAAAAGTGCAGAATGAAAACAACAGTATATCATAGGCATCTATAGCAATAAAACCATCTGTGTGAACAATGGTGACTTTTATCTGCATTCTTTTTGTGTAGGTCACATTTTTACAGTGTTTAACTTCCCACTTGCTATTTACACAGCATTTTTGAATTTCCTATGGCATTATCTTTCATGGAGTCTTGGTTTAGTATTGTCTACACTATTGCAATTGGGAATTTTTGAAAGGGAGAGAAAAAAAGCAAAACACTTACAATGAAAGTAAAGTTCTTCATCCCCTTCTTGATCTGCTTTGCTATAGCCACAATGCCTGAAAAGAGGAAAAAACCAGTTTCACTAGTAAATAATGATTTACTTCTCACATCTAAAGTCCTGACAAAATCAGTTCTGCAGGCTGGGATTTTCAGGCACTGAGCACCTAACTGCTGTAGGCCCTTTGAAACTTTCACCTATAATTCTATTGACAGCAGAGTTTTAAATAAATCATGAACAGTTGCAATCAAAAGGCTTTTGTATCAAATACCAGTCGGGACAGGTCCTAGAGAAAAAATTCTACTTCTTATGAAAGGCTTCTACAGATAAAACAGAGGATTAAAGAACTTGAAAGTAGAACACTGTTTTACATGAGGTTATTCTTAAACTTACTGCTGTGTCTCTTTTTCTTGAATGTAAAGTCATTTAAAGGCTGATCAGATAAAAATGTCAGACTTCTCCATGTGAGAAAACTGAACAGAAAGAGAGACTTTGAGGAGTAGAGGTAAAAAACCTGCTAGGGGTTCCTTTTACAGCACATTTACGTAGGACAAAAAGAACATCTTGATACAAGTATCTCTCCAAAGTAAGAGGACAAACCGTATAATTGATAACGGGATTTAAATGAAAACTGTCCTTACTAAGAATTATTTCTGTTTCAGTTTTGCAAATCACTATCCCAGGTTTAACTGCGTCTCAAGAGTTCACAAGAGTAGTGTCAGATGTGGTTATGTCGATCAAAGATGCAATACCTTCGTCCGATGATGAATCCAAACACCATGAAGACCAGGATGATAGTTCCTGCCACAGCAACCACAGCTATGATAATAACAGGATTCTGTTCACTGGAAACAGCTGTGGCTACAAACAGAGCACAAAGCTGAGATTAGTTAAAAATTAATCCCTGCTAAGGGACTTCAAAAATTTAAGTCGATCATCATGAATTGTAGACTGTCTACCATTGTAGACTGTTTTTGTTTGAAGCAATTGCATTGATAAAGTAAGTTTAAATAAGGGCCTGTATTGGAAATTCAACTAAATGCTATATGGGTTAATGATTGTCTACACTGATTAAAAAGAAGCCAAGATGGAATCTCCTTAGCCAAAGTGGTACAGCCATTAACTGAAAGCCAGCACCACTAGCATCAGTCTCTTCCACTCTCTACTACTGCTTTGCTGCATCTGTTTTGACTCCCTCCTAAAAGCGGAGTCCTGGATATCCCTGTAAGGAGGGATAGTAGGAGGGTAATCCCTAACTCTGCTCCTAGCCTCCCCTCTAAAACTCATTGATATGACTTTGAGAGTTTCCAAGGAAATAGTGTTTTTAAGAAAAATGTTTGAGCTGAAACACTATTAACACAGATTTCCTAGGTAGCGTATTTCAATCTCTTACTGCTATTAATCATTGTAAATGGCTATTATTACTTACCATTTGTTTCTGTTAGCAACAAAAAGGTGCTTCCACATTAATACAAAATGGAATTCTCCATGCTTCAGAGAATTTACATGCTAAAATATCCACACATTATTGCTCTTTTTATTCAGATATGCCAATTCTATTAATATATGCAAATGTATACATGTCACATTAATGTAAACTGAGGATGTAAATACTTAGCCTGAGAAACCTTGAGGCTTGTTAAAAACATTGCCTGGCTGACATCTAATAAGGGTGGCCATGTACTCAGAGACACATTAAATAAGCACAGCTCTCTGGAACTCTGTGGAGATGCACTGGTTTGTAACAGAGAGGATCTGAACCAGGAGATGAATAAAGGATGAGACAGGAGGGATCGTGTAAGTGAGAGTCAGCTGGAATCACAGAATCACAAAATCATAGAATCATTTAGGTTGTAAAAGACCTCCAAGATCATCAAGTCCAACCTTTGACCAAACACCACCGTATCAACTAAACCACAGCAGTAAATGCCACTTACATTGGCCCTTGGAACACCTCCCTGGGTGGCCCTTCCAACACCTAACCACCTGTTCAGTGACAAAATTCTTCCTGATATCCCCTGGTTCATCAAGAGGCTCTGTCTGCTTGTCCTGTCACTAATTGCCTGGGAGGTGAGACCAACCCCCACCTTACAACAAGCTCCATTCATTATAGAGTGGCTCCTCCCTGAGCCTCCATTTCTCCAGGCTTAACAACCCCAGTTCCCTCAGCTTCTCCTCATCAGACCTGTGCTGCTGCAAGTTCTGTTGCCCTTCTCTGGACATGCTCCAGCAACTCAATGTCCTTTTCAAACTGAGGAGCCCAGAAGTGGATACAGGACTCATGCTGTGGCCTCACCAGTGCCAAATATAGAAGGATGATCACTATCCTAATCCCACTGGTCACAGCATTCCTGAAACAAGCTAGGATGCCATTGGCCTTCTTGGCACCTGTGCACACACAGGTTCATGTTCAGCCAGCTGTTTTTCATCATCCCCAGGTCCTTTTTCACTGGGCCAATTTCCAGCTACTCTTCCTTGGGCTTGTAGTGTTGCATGAGGTTGTGACCAAAGTGCAGGTTTCAACACTTTGCCTTACCAACCTCATACAGCTGTCTTTAGCCCATCAATTCAGACTGTCCAGATCCCTCTACAGAATTTTCCTGTCCTCCAGCAGATCAACACTCCAGTCCAACTGAGGGTCATCTGAGAGCTTACTGAGGGAATCCAAATCATCAATTATATTATTAAACAAGACTAGCCCTATTACTGAGTTTAGGAGAACCCCACTAGTGACCATCCACCAGCTGGATGAGGCACCATTTACTACCACCCTCTGGGCCTGGCCATCCATCCATCTTTTAGCCAGCAGAGTTCACCTGTCTAAGCCATGGGCTATCAGTCTCTCCAGGAGAATGCTGTGGGAATCAGTATTGAAGGTTTTTCTGAAGTCCAGGTGGACTACATCCCCTAAGCAGGGAACTTTGTAATAAAAGGAGATCAGATTGATGAAGCAAGACTTGTCTTTCCTAAGCCCAAGCTGGCTGTGCCTGATCCATTTGTTGTCCTGTATGTGCTGTGCTGTGTAATCATACCCAAGATGATCCACAACCCTCCCTGGCACCTGGTAGCTCTCCAGACCCTCCTTCCAACCCTTCTTGTAGATGGGTGTCACATTGGCCAATCTCCAGTCATCGAGGACCTTCCTCAGCCTATTCCTCATCCTTGGTTACACTCCACATCAAGGAAAGGACGGGTATTTTCCTTGATACTCTTTTTTTTATTAACTCGTTTATAAAAACAGTTATTATCTTTCACAACAGTGGCCAAATTGAATTCTAGCTGAGCTTTCACCTTCCTAGTTTTCTGTCCACATGACCTAATAACATCCTTATATACTTCCTGAGTTGCCTGCCCCTTTCTTCCAAAGGTCATAAACTTTCTTCCCCCTGAATCCCAGTGAAAGTTCCCTATCCAGCCACACCAGTTTTCTTCCCCCCGGCTCACCTTTCAGCATACAAGGACAGCCTGTTACTGTGCCTATAAGATTTCCCTCCATCTCTTCCTGTTTGCTACCCATACTGTGTGTATTGGTGCAGATACACTTCAGCTGGGCTGATTTCACCCCCAACATTGGCATGAAACCCCTAGACTCACCTCAAGTGAGCCTGGTCTTACCCCCTTTCCCTTTCAAACCTAGCTTAAAGCCCTGTCAATCAGACCTGCAAACTCATGGGTTAGAATCCATTTCCCCTTTTTAGACAGGTGAACCCCATCTGTCTCCAGCAGGACTGGGGCCATGTAAACTGTCCCATGACTGAAATGCAGCCAACAGATGAAAGAGAAGAAAAAAAAGGAAAACAAACTGATAGCTGAATGATGAAATTAATGGCATGATAATATGGTTTACTGCTGATACTGGTAACTGAACAGGAATGTCTACACCAGGATTTATGAACTCCACAGAACTGGGTTCCTGTTACAGACTTCAGAGGTTCCCATAGAAACAAATAACCTAGACTTTTCTTGGGAGAAATAAGCCAATCAACATGATTTATTTTGTCACTGACACTGACCTGTACCAATTGTTTCCACCCAAAATAACAAACCCCTTGTTATACTACACAGATTTAGAATAGTCTGCACTGGAGGGAAATTACACACACATGCATACACACACCCCTCTAATTTTATTTCCTAAAAAAACTTGTAATTTTTCTGTATTTTCTCTAACGCATATGAGGAAATGCACACTATTCCTGTAAGTCTTTAACTAAAAATGAATGCTTATCTTTAAGTAACTATAACCTTCTGAGATACACAGGTCAGTAAGATGCTACTGCAGACTTGCCTGTATTCCACTTGTGCACCTTTTAAGAAATCATTGCTGACTGTCTTGTGCAAGAGCATAGGGGCACAAGTCATACAACTTAGTTCCTGCAACTTATCTAGGCCATCAAAACAGACAATCCCAAGGAATGTCAAAATTCTGTAAAATGCAGCATTTCCTCAAACTGTTCCCATCTCTCTTTGAACTTCACTGAAAATCTCACTTGGAAGTGGAGGCAGAATCCTGTCATAATGGCCAGGGTGTGAAGCTTCACCCATCCAAAAAAGCTTGGAAAAATCCCCAGCCCAGCCTGTCACCTAGTCCAGTAGCCAAGATAAGTGCATAGAGGCTGACATATGTGAGTGGGTTGCTCTAAGTGCCTCACAGATTTTGGGTACTGGCACATTCTGGAAGCAAGCAGACAATGTTTTTTGGGCTCTGGAAAATGTTGGGGACACGGTACACTGGCCAACTGGTTAAGACAGGTGGGATGCAATGTATGATTTATTTTTGTATCTTTTTAAAAAGAGGGGAGGGGGCAAATTGTGGGCAGGTCTGGTATAAATTCAGCGACAGCAGTGTAAGACATCTGCCTGTGTTCAGGTACTCTGCTGCTTCTCCTGTGTGATGAACTCAGTCTGCTGGTGTGAGAGTAAATCAGAACACAGCTTCTGGAATGATCCCTGTGGCTTGGCAGAAAGAAAGATGCTAGAATGTTCTTAGGTGAATGATTTTGGGATGCAGAAGGTCTTTTCAGGGGGTGCCTGCATGGCTACCTGTCACTGGTGATGCCACAACAGTGATGACAGGCAATCAGCCTCAGGACAGGAAAGTCCTTACCTCTGCTCAAACTGTGCTCAGGCTCAGAGGGCAACACAGGGAGCTGGTACTTGGGCATTCAACTACAGCTGACACCTGATCTGAGCTATGAGATGTGCACATCTGATGCACAATGCTTAATTTAAGGGAGTTACATTGAATCCAGCTTTTAAATACATGGTTGTAGGGATGGGGAATGCATATCTGAACACCCTGAGGATTTAAAAAAGGATATCAGCTGAAAATGCTCTGCAGCTGCGCCAACAAACTTTTCTCACACAAGCAACTTCAAGCGCATGATTCCTGGAAAAGAATTCTTGGCGAAGCTCATCATGAAAGCCTCAATAACTGGATCCATGTATGCCAAATACTACTTTCTTAAGTATTATGCTTCAGGCCTTCTAAAAAAATTTGTAGTAGTGATATTTCAGACTTTAGAGATCAATTTTACATATGCATAATGCTTCAATCCTGTTTGATTTACTCTGATTCACGCAGAATGGAAAAAGCAAAGACTTCATGCCAGGTTTTGTCAAGTGCTTCTACTTCAATAGTGAGAGCTGTAAAGGAGTCAAAGATTGGACTCGACGACCTCAAAGGTCTTTTCCAACCTAATTGATTCTGTGATTCTGTAAGTGAAAAAATCTGCTTCCATTACAAAAAACAGAGGATCATCTTTAGGTCCACTTGCTGCAAACCACTTAACTTGACTTTTAAATACTTCAGTGAACCAGTAGATAGAATTTACACTTAAGTGATATTTTATACATTTGTATGTTTTTCCAGAGGGGCTTTTTTTCTAATAATCAGCCAACAAAAAAATACAACTAGAGTCATTGATTGAACTGTAGCAAGCACAGTGTAGAATAGAAATAGTCTGCCTTTATAAAGTATGTTTACTTCATAATTTTGATTTTTTTCCATAAATATCTATGCAATACCCAACATGTATAATATGATCCAATACAAATATTTTATATATATACATATAAAACATATCAGATAATATCAATATAATGGATATAATTCCTCAAATATTGAAAAGTGGCTATACAGTTTCTATCACAATTCAGTAAACAGCACATGATTCAAAAATTTACTTAATTAACAGCACCAACCAAACAGTGCCAACCAGTGGAAGTGCCAGGACAAATCCAGAAGGCAACATGACTAACTGAATGTAGTGGTCATTACATATACCCTTATATAAATGTATATGTGTGTATTTTCTTATTAAAAGGCTTTGACATTTTTAAAAGCTGAATTCAGAAATCCACAGGAATAATTAGAAGCCGAAGCCTCTAAATTGTATCATAATACAGTTTAGTGTTCACTTGCATGGTACTGCCCTTGAGGTCCAAAGTACCATGCAAGTGAACAAAAAAAAACAACAATTGTTTTTTCCAAAAACAATCCATTAAAGGTCTTCCTTTAAAATGCTAACAATAGATGAATTTGATGAATCTGTAAGTTCTGATAAAACTATAAATAAAATAGAAGAAACAAGTACTTTATTGTAAAACAATTTTAGAAGAGTTTAATGGAATTTGCTATCTTTTAACCAATGTTTTTGTTATTTCTGAAAACCATATATGGGAAATTTTGGATGCTTATCCTTGCTGGGAATTATATTTTATAATGTTGCCTCAAGATAATGGAAAATATGGGAATTATATTTTATAATGTTGCCTCAAGATAATGGAAAATATGCTACTTCTAGAATTCTCTTTAACAAAAACACAGGACATTTTTCATGGTATCTCAAAGCATTTAGCTGGCCTGTGACAAAAGAAACCTGCTATGCATGCTGGCCAAGAATCTTTGTGGTTTACATGGATATTTTCATCACCTGAGCCAGAAAAGGAGTACAGGAGAGTGGTCAGTGATGCATTTATTATAGGATTTCCTAATCTCCCATATGTTGACCAAACTCCAGTCAAAACTGTTTATCTTTGGAATCATCTTTGCTAATCTTAGCAGCTACCAGTCTGCTTACATTCAGTATGTAAAAAATACTCAGATAATTAAGGGAATGTCAGGGAAATATTTTGATGCACTTATTTTAAACCACTATGGACAATAAATTATCTAATTAGCAGAAACTTATTATGACAGACTTCTAATTTGTTTTCCAGAAAACTATTCAAAATAAGAAATTACTTCTGGCTGTACCTCAGGTTCCCATTCTGCAAAATGGGGATTCTGCTACTGGCTCTTTCTACAGATGGGAAATAAGCTATTAGACACTGAACTAATAATATTAGTAATAACAGCTTACTGCTGCTATTATGATAATTACTGTTTCAATTATGTCTATTAGATATGTGGTATTATTTATCATTTATAGTTTTTACATCCTGTGTGGAACTAAGGTGGAATCAAGACCTAACTACTTCATATTAAGAATAACCACAAATTGTTCAGGTGACAATTAATAGGATGCAATAATGTGTGCCAATACACAGTCTTGGACAAACTGCTGCATAGGGTGCATAAAGGGTATGGTATCCTTATCCTTTGAACTCATAGGCTGTGTATTCCTATAGTCCCAAATATATTCCTATAGTTCCAAATTCGGCTGACCTGATGTCAAGGTCAAGGTGAAGCAAATACTCTAAACAAGGGTAACTAAGTTTAGGTGTGCAACAGGGTGGTGGAACTGCCAGGGACACAGTTCCTGTGAAGGGGCTCAGGACTACCAGGTCTGACTCATGGAAGAAGTTTTTTTGGTATGCAGCTTACAACTTATTATATGAGCCTGAAAGTAACGTAGTATCTTTGAGATTCCCATTTCTTTACTAAACTGAATTACCAATGGATTCAAAATACACTAAAGATGGACTTACAGATGAAGAAACAGATATAATCAAAACTACCAAAGATTTTTTTTTTTTTTTCCTTTTTTTTTTTTTCCAGAAAATCAAATGGAAAAAAAATAGCTGGGAGAAGTCTCTGTGGGTTGAAATCTCCTTCCTTCTCCTCCCAGTTTCAGAAGAATCTAGTTGAGTTGTTCAGCTCACCACTACTCACTTCTTTTATGGGAAAAAGTAAGCATGTATTTGAAATTAAAAAAGTCTTTGCATATTAGAAGGACAGCAAAGGAAAAAAACCTAATATGTAACAAAACTCCTCCAGCCAATTATAGGACTAATTTTCACTTCTATGGTAAAATAAATTATAGAAGCTTATCCTTCAAAATACAATGCCAAAAATCCACCTTCTTGTAGAACTGAATTCTTTCTAATTAAAATTAAATTGCTTATGACTCTTTTCTTTCTTGCTTTACTTACTACCTCTACAGAAAGGGTTAATTTCCTGTAAACTTGATTGCTTACCTGTGGCTTCTTCCAGTGTGGCAACATCCAGTCTGGGGCTGTAATTTCCATAACCAGCAGCAGTAAAAGCACGAATCTGGAAAACATACACTGTTCCTGGCTTTAGGTTATTAATAGAAGCTGAAGTGGACTTGGTTTTCACTGTTGAATAGGTCCTCTCCCTTTGATCCTGGAAATAATAAGACAAAAGATTAAATGACATTTACAGATCTGATTTTATCATGATTGCACAACAACAACTGACAGCCAGCCTGGGTAGTTTATTTCAATTTGCTGAATGCTCTTTTTCCCCAACAATAAAAAATAAAGCATACTCTGTGGAGTATTACAAAACATTGTCAATGCAATGAAGAGCTCTAAGTGTAACATAAAATTCAAATGGGATGCTCATGTTGTTACTCAGTAAACATCCTGAAAAAAAAGATTGCTTTTTTGTCTCTGATTAAATTTTGTGAAATTTTGATGAGAAATACCCACTGCTTTCCAGGAGAATCTGTGAGATCTAAACAGTTCAAGGACAGGGAAATTTTTCTTTCCTGGTCAGAACATGACAAACATAGAGTTGCACAATCTGCCTTCATTCTGCATTAATTCAGTTCATAGCTGTCAGAATTTTCTTATTTCTAGAGTACTTCAAAGTTATCATGAATTAAGTCCTAGACATTGTGAAATGAATGGAAAAACTCTGACTGACATCATTACTTTGGCATTGTACCCTTCCATCACCTCTAAAAAATACAATATCACCGATATATAATTGGCTGGATTTTGCATAATTTCTGAGGTCCTTAACTCAGTTTTCACTTGAGATTTTTATCTCTGGCTTTTAGTCTTTTCTCAGTTTTAGACTCTAAGGCATAAAGAGGAACCCAGGGAAAGAAGCTCAGTATGACACTCCACAAATTTGAAGCTGAAAGATTACAAACCCTATGAGTAATAACTCACTTTCAAATAGTACAAAAGCTGTATCACAGATCATTAGAGTATTCAAAAAGCTCTACTTATTCATCACATTTACTGACACAGATTATGTTTCAGCATAGATATGTGAAGCCCTGATGATTTTTGGTGGCAGATGCAACCCTGATTTGAAGGGCAGAAGAGATGAATTAACCAACCATCTGAATGCACCACATGACCAGAGAAGCATGAGCCGTACGCAGCAGTGCTAATGAGACGGATACAGAGGGAAGGAATAAATCTGTAACTCATTTCAATAATACTTCACCAGTGAAAAGTGATGGAGAGCCTTCCCTGTCACAGCCAGTAAAGTAACAAAGGCCTTTGCTAAAATACAGGGCTACACAGAACATACATGATTTCTTTTCTCATATTCAGTAAGGGCTTTTCTTGGTTCTTGCCCAGTCTGTCACTTGAGCAAGCCCACAGTCTTGGCTAGCAACAATTTTCCACATCTTCTCCAAAACAATTTAAATCATCTGTAAGTGAGGACCATGGTGGAATGTATGTTGGTATATGAGAAAGAACAGGAATGCTTGAGAGATGAGAAACAAGTGTAAGGAAACCATAAACAGTCAGGTTCAGGACTGTAAGCCACAGTGGGATTTCAGTTTGGGTTTTGATGCATAAACGAGGCTTATTTGAATTGCCAACAGTCCTTGTATTCAAAACTAAATAAATAACAAAAAAATAAAAGTAACCTGAGTTAGAAATCTCACAGGACAGGCTTACTTCAGAGATTTCAAGCAGTTTCCATTCCAGCTCTAGCCAGAAGTGAGAGGTGAAAAAAACACTTATCAGAGTATTTCAGAACTACAAAAATGTTTGATTTAATTTGGCTCTAAAAGGAGCTGAAAGTTCAAAACCTTTTATTTTTCTTTTCTTTTAAACTAGTGGAACAAAACTTAAACGGTCTCTCTTGTTCTGAGCAAGAAGATTATGAAATAATTTTAAAGCTGAAATGCATTTTTTGAAGGAAAACAACCATTTCAGTATTCATGCAAAAGTTGCCTCAGTTAAAGTTATATAGTCCAGTTTATCTGTGACTGTTAGATATTTTTTCTCTTTTATTAATTTCACTGTATTAAGTATAACACTGGAAGATGTCTTTCCATTAAAAAAACAAACTTTAACATCAGTATTTCTCTTTGCAAACATAAAAGCCTGGCAATGAAATTTGGTTATTTAAAATGACTAATAGAGAAAATAATAAAAGCCACATTCTTAAAACTATCATTATATAAAAAGCTGAGTATCTTGGTAATTTTTCTGTCATTTTACACTACCCATTTAAATTATTTATATTATTTGAACAGATTAGAAACTGCTCTGCATGTTAAAAAATCCAAGGTTTTTTGTTCTCAATTTTATTTTTTGTTTGTTTGTTTTGTTTTCTTTTAGGAATTTTGGTGGGTTTTTTGTTTGTTTGTTTGTTTGTTTGTTTGTTTGTTTTTTTGTTTTGTTTTGTTTTGTTTTGTTCAGAGGACAGTTTTGCCCTTGTGGAATATGTAAAGTTTTAAAAATATCTGGACTTTATTTGCATGCGTATGTATACATATGTGCTGGAGGAACAAAAATTATCTCCTAAAATTATTAAAATTTCTTCCAAAGGACTATTTAGCTATCTGTACCTATCTGCTAGACTTTATTATATGAATCATTAGTGTGAACAAGTTAAACTGGAAGTTAACATCAACAAATAAAAATTTCATTCCTTTCTGAAATCAGATAAAGATCTTTTGATAAGTATATTTGTGTAATTCAGCACTGAAAATGAAACATGACTCTTGATATTACATCCAGTCTGGGCTGAATTTACCTAATTCTGTGTTACCTAGTAAGCTGACATACTCCTTTTGATATAGGAGTACTGTTACCTTGCCTGCAGAAATGTTGTCATGAGTGACCACAAAGGAGCCCCTTTATTAATTTTTTTTTAAACTTTGATTTATTTTTTTTTTCACAGAATGTTTTATAAAAATTAAGAGTATGTTATGTTATGCAATAACATTAGTCAATTTCCCAGAGAATCTGGAGGAGCCAAACTTAGTCCGGGTCCCGTGACAAACGCAGAGCTGCACAACCTGCCTTCACTCTGCTTTCATCCAGTTTACGGTTGTCAGAATTTTTTTATTCTGCAGTACTTCAAAGTTATCATGAATGAAGCCCTGGACATGCTGAAATGAATGGCAAAACTCCGACTGACATCAGTAAGATTGCAATTTCACTCTACCAGAAACAGAGATCACTTCATCTACTATTGAAAAGCAGCCTTCAATTCATTATTGTGTTGAAAGAACAAGTGAAAAATAAATTTCATAGTCCTGGTCCTTTTTAAAAGGAGAAATAAGGAATATTTATTTTCCTAAAAGTCTAGAAAGTGTTTTGAAAATTTTCAGACATCAAATAAAAGCTGCCCAATTCATAAGGAAATACAAAATGCAGTCAGGAGTTGTGCTTGATACATCATTTCAAGACTAGAATTACATTGATACAGAAGGAAATGAAATAAGCTTCAAACTCAGTGTTGTGAAAACAGCAATATAATGGTAAAAATATCCAAGTACAACTTATCAATTAAATAAAAAAGGAAAGAAAGGCAGATTTCAAGTATATTTCATTTTTAGTATGCCAAAATGAAATATATGAGATATGTGATAGCAACAATAATTGCAGGATTTAGCTAGTTATTAAAAACAAGCAAAATCACTGGCTTTAGAGAGACGGGTAGTTGATAGCTCATGACTTTAACACTGTTCCACAACACAGCAAGCTAACATAAAGCAAACAACACATTGTTGCACATTACAGATAATCTTAGCACTTACTTTCTCATAATACTTGATTTCGTATTCAGTAATGACTCCATTGGGATGTTCTGGTTCCTGCCAGGAAAGCTCCACACTCCTCTGCAGCACTCTTTCTTTCATTACGCCACTAACTTGCGAGGGAGCTGTTTGGACGAGATGTGTCAATAAATAAAAAGCAAATTTGTTGGATGCCTAAAACCAAATGTCATTACTGATCCACCCCATGCTGAGCCACTTTCATTAAGGTAAAAGAAAGCACCTTTTCATAGCTCACAATTCAAAGCTAATGAATATTCTAGCAGATCTCTATTACTGTTCATAAACTTAGAACAGAAATCGAACTAAAGTGCAAACAGCAAAAGGTGTCATTCTTTGAGTTAGTGCAAAACTGAGATTGATGAGATAGGAAAAACAATTAAGCAAATTAATTCTGATGGTGATGGCAAATCAAATTTTTAGATTGATGTGTAGTAAATTAAGAGTCTAAATATTTATTGCATGTGTTTCTGAAATGCATATGAAAAGAGAAATAATCTTTTAGAAACAAAAATCACATTTTAGGCTGATTTGATATGACTAATTCCAGTTCTGCTTAGAAATAAACTCTCACATTATCTAATTACTACATGACAATGATGAAAATGACTTTGTTAAGACACTAACCCCACTCATTTTCATTAGTTCAAACCTTTCCAGGACATTTTCTCTTTAGAGCTACGTTTCCATATTTCATCTTAGCATTTTTGATAGTGAAAGACAATTTAAGGGAACAAAGGGGACACTGTCTTCATCCGCCTCACACTACAGAGATATAAATAAATGTGCACTTCATGTACACACATGAACACACACTGAGTTTTCTAATAAATATCTCCTACAAACAAGGACCTTTTGGAATTAAAAAAAAAAAAAAAAAAAATATATATATATATATATAAAAGCATTATGGAGACACTGACTCTTATATAAAAAATGTTTAAGAGAGAATGTAAACTGTGAGAGACTGAAAATACCCTTACTTTCTCCATTTATTTTTAATGAGAAGGATGGCAGATATTTTGCTGATACGCAGCATCAAAGGAAGCCAAACATCAGAGTCTTCCTCAAACATACACACTGAATTTAAAACAAAAGTCCTGTAAAACTGTAGCACTTTAAAAAAGAACTATGGTATTGGAACCATGCAGAACTTGATCTTGTTCTCATTCAGTTTAAAGGAAATCAATTTTGCTCATGCAAAAAGATAAAGAAAGAGAAGACCTGACCCTCACGCCCTTACAATTAAAAGCTAAAGGCCATTTACATGGGTAAGGACTTGGTCTTGGGGCAGACTCAGACACAAGTGTCTGAGATAAATTTATTAGAAATAATATACTAGAGATAATACTAAAGCTATTAAATTAGAGATAAATTTGTATCTTTTTCTATCACAGAATCTAATACTAACGATTTATTGATTTTTTTAAAAAAACAGAAAATTTTAATTTTTTTAGGTAAAAAACCACCACCATATTTCAGAACCATGTATAAAGCTTTCACTATGTAAAATTATGTAGTCTTCAGATAAAACACAATTTTTATCCCAAGCAACAAGGTGATCTTCACTTTCTCTAGTTCTTTTAAAATAATGTAAAACATCTAAAATGCACACTCCTATATCATTAAGTATAAAGACATAATGATACAATTAAAATACCTACAGCATAATCAAGAAAATAACCCTCTGAAAAATTAAATTGGATTGCTAACTTCTTATTGTAATATCGAAGTTTCTAGGATTTTTTTAAAAATTACAGCATGTAGGTTTTAAAAATTTGTTTACATTTCATTGTAGACTCTAAGAATACATGAAAATTCAGGATTGAAGCCATGCATGATAATATTCATTGTGAACTATTTTGCTGTATATAATCAATATAATCAAAGTTGAAGATCTCTTACTCTAGGCTGCCTAACTGATAAAATCATAAAATTGTATCAGACAAACACCTTTGGGGGTTGCTGCACAAAGCCAGGGTAAGTTTCACTCTCCTTGCATTTTCTTTCTAAAAGCTTAGAGTATTTTCACTCTTTAATTAGTGAAATATATTCTTTTTCATAGCTAGGACTCCAGAATGCAGCAAACTAATTTACTGTCTAGTTTTCTTTGACATGATTAACTAGTTGTCTTCTTTGCCTAAATAAGTACTCCTGCATCCTGAATGAATTTCAGAGAGGTCATTATGTTTCATGTATAATTTTCTATCTCATCCAGATAAATGTTTCTCAAATTGCTAATTCTACATTTTTAGATGTCGGAAATTGTTACTGTTGGTACTTATTATTGAACCATTTTATATTACCTAGGTCACTGGAATTTGTTCTCCATGTTTCTTGCTTTTTTGTTTTTGCTTATCAATTTTTTTCATTCCGTTGGCCACAACATTCATTTTTCTTAAAGCAGTGAAGCAAAATAAATTTGATGTTAGTTAACTCTGTGTATGTGGAGAAGGAACAGGAATGTGAAGGAGGAGGGACTGAGAGAGGGGGAAGATTTTAGTTGAGGAAATGAAATACACTATGTGACATTCCTACTTAATACCTGTACAAAGTACATCAAAAACAGGCATATTCCATTCTTAAAGAATTTCCATTCAAACTAAAATCCCAGTGATTTATCAACTTTGCAAGATTCAAACTGGTTTGGTTTGGGGTTCGTGTGTGGGATTTTTGGTAATTTGTTTTTGTTTTGGGTTCTTTGCACCCAAAATGAAGAAAAGTTGCACTACCTTTCATTGTTAGAGGAACCTCATGAGGAAGAAGAGAAAGTCCAGATCTACAGTCCAACCTTGCATACGCTGGCAGCTCTGAAGGCAATTATGCTGCATGAAATTCTCATACCTCATGAGATTCCTAAAATGCAGCATGCTACCTAACCTTATTTTGAGTCCCCGTGTTTTTCAGGGGAAGAAGGGAATTGTTAAATTGACTAAAGCCCGAGAACCCTCCTCTGGCAAGGAACACCAGTTTGTTTTCATTGTACAGAAATCTCTTCAAACTAGAGCAGCCACATGAACCAATCCATTGATGTGAGAGTGTAGGCTATCCTTATCCTGCCTTTTGGGCTGCCTTTCTTGATCTCTGCTTAATGAGAATGCACAGGTAGGAAGCATTTTGTTCTTTATTCTAGTATAATAATTTTCTCTGTGTTCTCTTTATGGCTTTCTTATAGATGGCTTTATATTCATGTTTTATTTGTTATGGCTTCCTGACGCCTCCTTTTAAACCTTTAGCCAACTTCTCATTGCCTATCTATGCTAATTAATTAACAACTTTTTATGGCTTGAAAACAACTATATTTGAGCAAGCTTGAAAATTAGTTAAAGAATAAAATTCATACTTAACTACAAGATAAATTAGGGAATTAAATTACAAAAAAAAAAAAAAAACCTCTATAAAAGCAGAATTAAAAATAATAAAAATAACATATTTGTTCCCATTTCTAGCTAAATCAATAATGATAATAGAATAATAATGAACTACTTCAGGCTGTTTTTCTTCTAGTAATCTACTTCTTGCCACTGCATCTCTAACAAAGTCTTTCATGGCAAAGAAACTTCTTAAGCATTTCTAGACAACTATATACCCAGTCCTGAATGACTTGAGCATGCATAATCCCTACTGTATCACTTCAGGTTACAAAGAGGCATCACTTGACAGAATCATTATTTCCATAATATATTACACGGAGTGGGGGGTGGGGGGGGAGGATACAGGCTGTTCAAAACACCATTTGCTATCAACTTTCTTTCTGATATACCTCATCTCTTCTTTTTCTCCTTCCTGCTGACACAACATCCAATGCATCAAACATACACAGCCTCTCAGGGCTAACAGGCAGATGTACCTACACACGCAGCATAAGAAAGTACTTTGAGAATGACAGGCCCTCAGCATACTCATTCACCTTTTTTAAATGCTTCAAATATACCATTCAGCAAAAGAAAAAATTGATTTTCCCCAGGTTTCAACATCACAGCCACTGAGAAATATAACTGTGCTGGGTTTTACTGATAAAGTCTTCAAGTTATATAGATTTCAAGCTGGTCATCATTTTCAGATCAAGTTATAGAAAAAGTTAAAACTTAAGTGACAAAAAGAGCAGGATATTCCAAGGATATATTCTGTTCCAGAGAGAATATTGCATCTGGTAGACGAATGTGTTCCATACTGCTAAGCCAAGCATATGGTACATTATTAATATGTGCAAATATTAAGGTATAGAAAACTGCAGCAATTGTTTTGGAAAGCACCACTTCTAGTCCAGAGTAATTTGAAAATTTTATAATATAATACTCTTCATGCCTTTAATCTCTATCCTTAGCTATTCTCCAGTTCTCAAGATGAACATTTTCCTTGATCCATAGTGTGCTTTCCAGAAGGCAAAGAGAGGAGTATCAGAACACATGACACCAAAAAAACCCAAAGAAAACCAACAAAAAAGTCCCAAAACAAACAAACCCCCAAACTAATCAAATAAAAAAAAATTCAATCAAAAAACCCCCAATAAGAACTGAAAAATTTAAAAAATGTGAAGCTGGACTTCAATGTATAAGAGGAACTAGGCATAATGTACCAATTGCTAGCACAAAATCAGCTGCAAACATCTTTTTACTGAAAAAAGATAAGTCAGCAAAAGGAACATACCTATCAATTTCTCAGTGATTTCCTAAAGTCCTGAATATTGAATGTGTCTCAATTCCATCAACAGCATCAGCTATACAGACTTTTAATTTCATACTTTTTAAAAGTGTCTCTAGAAGCAGCATCCTGTGTATTTAGTAGTTCATGTATATGAAACAAAGTACTTAAGATTCTTAGAAATAAGGGTTTACAACCCTGCAGTCACACTTCATGCAGAAAAATTCATAAATGAACAGGAGTACATGCTCCATGTGCAGGACTAAACCCTATATTAACAAATGCTACCAAATCTATGCTTGCAATTCTAGTTTCATGACTTGTCATACAAATTCTAAAGAATGAATGGGCTATCAGACTTCCTTAACCTTTTTTTTAATTTCCTTATCTTACAACAGCAATAATGTGCTGGAGTCAATCTGAGCTTCCTCTTGTACTTGTTGAAGTCAAACAATAGCACTGGCACTTTGATAGCATCCTTACAGCACTTCCTAAAGGACAAAAACTTGGCTTTTGGACTCTTCTATTTTCATATCCCAAAGATGTGCAAGAATCATCCAAAACCACCAGCTTTTCCTACAGCAGCAATGAGATCAATTTTACATTCCTTTACAACTGTATCTTAGGGCCCAATGTAAGTTTTACATGACATAAACCATTTTTCTGCAACAGTGTTCTACAGAAGTTGAGGGGTGGTTTGAGTATTGAGCCTGAAGGGGACATTGCTAAGAGATGCAAAACATAGAAAAACAGAGATATTGGTATCCCAATGGTCATAACCTACTCTGTTATTTCTTTCTGTGTCTTTGCTGTGTCCTTTTTCAGCAGAAATCTTTGGATAACCGAGTTGTCTTGCCTCTACATCTATTTTAAGTGAGACTCTAATCTGGCATTTTACCAATAACAAATGTAAAATTAACCCGTGTGTATGTATGTGTATGTATGTATATATATATATATATATATATATATATACATGCATATCAAAATAGTAGGAGAAAATTATACTGTTATTAGCTCTTAAATGGTTATTCAGGAAGAGAATACAAAACTCCCCATACTCCATTACAGTTCTGCACCCAGATTACCCAAAGAGCACCTTTCTGCACTGGCTTTTGCACTGATTCACTCCAGGGAGAAAGAGTGCAAGTGAAGGCATAACCTGGCCTGGAACCATGTTCTGGTTTGTACTCAAGGGAAAGAGGCATCAGAATTGCCCAAATTACTAAATAAGAGTGGAAGGCAAACAGATTATACACCTTGAAGAATTGCAGCTGCTACTGTCAGGGATCTGGGGGTCAGCATGTGGCACCACACTGTTTTTTGTGCTAGTCTGAAACAGAATACCTCAGGATACATGCCCTCCCTTGCTTCAGGACACATGCCCTTGCTTACTTCTAAGGAGCTGTCTGATGTAAAAAGAGTCTTCACCAGGTCTGCTGGTACTGGGAAAATTTTAACACTTTACTGTATAGCTATTTCCCTTGGTTATGAATTTTATTTCTTAGAAAGATACAAAAGCTTTTTCATGAGAGAGAGAGAAAAAATAAAGTGTTTATTATATTAATTATTCAAATTATTTAAAATTTCACAGCACCACAATATAGCACTCATTCAAGTGCTACTAAAGCCATGATAGAAAACTGCCACAGCTTATCGTTGAAATGCTTGAAAAAAAAAAAAGCGTACATTTCACTTCATGTTTACGCTAATATGTGCAATAATTTTCATGTTATTCTGTATCATAATTCATGCAAAAAGATAACAGAAAGGATCCTGATAGCTCTTAAACTGATTCAATGTATTGATAAAAATTCACAAGATTTTCTATTTTGCTACAGGGTATTTCTCTCCCCTCAGTTAAGCCTCCACATGACAAAGCAGCCCATGATAAAAGGTTATTGAGTACCACTGTATTATGCCATTAGTACCCATTGCTTTGGATCAATGGCAGAGAAATTCCCCACTGTGTTTACAAGCTGCAGCATTCAAAAAAAGACCCAAATAAATCAGATATTTTACACTAACAATATCCTACAGAGAAACCATTTTAACCTCCTCGCTGACACACTTTACTTTCCAGCTCATAAATATAACACAGTGTGCTTACAGTGCTGGGTAAGCCATCAGCAGAGGCACACACACAGTTGCTCTGAGCCACTTGGGGATGTCATGAGTACATGGGAACAGGTAAGGTAATCAAGTAATACTGGACTGCATTACTTCATCACATGTTTTGCCATTACTTTTACGGCTGAGAAACTCTCAAAATACTTGCTGATCTAAAGAGAGGAACAGAAGCAGTAGTTTCCCAAACACTACACTGTTGAATATCAATTCAAAAATAGAATTATAAAATATGCTGAGTTGGAAGGGACTCATGAGAAAAAAACCAACAAATACATTCTGATCTCCTCTAACATCACTAGAAAATTTATAAGAAAGCTTATGGTCAAATAGCATTATTACCAAATATATAGCGATTTACTAATTGTCCATACCTTTTAAACATCTGATGCATTTAAAATACACAATGGTTTGGTAATTCCTTTATCAAACTCAAAACTTAGCAGCTGGATCAGTTCTGTATGCTGCCTACTCTGGCAAAATTCTGGGGAGGGAAATCAATAGAAAGAAAGAAAAAGAATATACCAGAAAGAAATGAAACAGTTTAGAAAGATCGGGCTGACAGCTTGTCTATCATGTTTTGAAATTTTTTCTGGTCACAGTCTACATCTAGACCCATTCTATGAACTCCCCTGTTTCTTCTGCCTGACATTTGGTACAAATATTACTGTTATGTCTGCATCTCATTTCTTTGAAAACTGGCAACTTGGGCATCAATCAGTGCTGAACGGATGCTGAGTTGCGTAACAAGTGACAACATCGTCTCCCAAGATATCCACAACTCTTGTTTTGTGAATAAGTTTTGACATGTCAGGCACAAACCTGATTCTTACAAATGTGTTAGAGTAACAAACCAGCCTTACAAATAACAGAGAGGGGCTTTTGTTCTCCTGGAGCATTTGTTTTCCTTTGCAGAAGAAATATATCTATGTTAATTAGCTTTTTCTTTTGTCTTGAGTTATTTTGTGATTCATCTTTCATAACTTTTTCCTTTTTTTTTTTTTTTCTTTTTTTTGAGAAACATCTGCCACCAGCCTTGCTGTAAATCCTTGCCACACAGATATTATTCTTCATTAAAGAAAACAAAACATCATCAAACTCTCCAAAGATGAGGATACTCTTTTCCCTGGTGAGATACTCAGACACATAATGTTCTCCTTCTGTCTCCAGTCATCTCTGCTGGCAAGTGTCAATTACAGACATAGGTTTTAGGGAACAGAAGGATAAAAAAACAATTTACAAATACTTTTCTCTGGAAACAGACAGGTGTAATGACTGAGACTGTTTGCTGTAATTGAATTTCATGCTGTCATCTATTCAGTCACAAATAGATGTCAGCTTCAAGGATGCTACACATGGGGAAAAAGTAACAACAAAACTCCCTTAATACATTCTTATTGCTACTGTATAGCGAAGTTTGCCACTCTAGTTTGAGTTTGCCACTCTAGACTTCAGCAAAAGTAATGTTTATTTTTAGAGAAGCATATGAGGTGATTTACAAAAGTGCCTTTGGAGGCCTGTGGAGTAGTTAGATTATGTTTATTTAGTGTAAGATGTCCGAGACACAATTGAGTGAATTCCAGCCCCATAACAAAGCATTTTGTTTCAGACACAGACAACTAAACTCTGGAAACGAAGTGCCATGCCAAAAAAAATTAAAAACAGTTGATCAAATATTAACAGAAAAGCATATAAATATCCTATAAAGATGTCAGCACAAAACAATAAGTACGTGCCAGAGGTTTGATCAAACTGACGCTTCCAAAGATATAATTGTTCTGTGGGGAAAAAAAATATTACACTACTAGCACTCCTCAAATGTGTAACAACTTCTGTTCCAGCCCTCCAAATTCCTGTGAAATGTATCATAAGGGCACTGCTAACAATGGGGATATTTCTGAAAGCAGCATTCACAGGGTAGTATTCACAGGCAATACAGGAAGAACTCCATGCTCAAACAGTTTGCATTTTTTCTCATGTTATGAGCTGTTTTTCTCCCAAAGAGCAATAAATCTCTAGAATTTAAGAAGATGGATAAATATCCATCTGGGAATCTCTGCGACAGTGATAAATATCAGAAGCAGTAAGGCTGAAGTTATTGACTATGCACAGGAGGGAAAGTGATGTCCATGAGGAGAAGGTCAGGCACAGCAGACAGTCCATGATTCCCTAAGTCAGGACTTGTAGAGGAAGAAGTTTCACTGGCCAGAGCGAGGTTACCACTGTGGAGAACTGCCACTGACATTAACACAATATTCAAAATTTCACCTGATATACAAAAATTCATGTATATTCTGTCAGCTGAGAAAAAATCAATTTGATACAACATTGATCATCCCAAATGAAGTAACTTTAGATGTTTGTACAAGCTATTTGAAAAACACTCTTGTGCAAAAGCAGAAGGAAAACCCTTTATCTTCAGGGGGCTGTATTTTGCAAAGTAAAGCTATTTGATTGATTTGAATACACAACAAAAATTAACATCTCACTATTCAACTGCCAAAACTACTTTAGACATAATGAGCATATTTACTTAAAAATAACGCTAACAAATTTTATATAAAAATATATTTTATTTTTTTTATTTTCTTTTTTTACACTAAAAGTACTAAAACTTGCAATACATTTATAGGGCTTATGTAACTACATATGATAAAAAGCATGACTTTAAAAAAATTATCCCTCCCATCTATTACCTTTGAAAAACTTTCTCCACTGGCTACAAAGTGAATTTAGGCAATGATTTTAGAAGAAAAAGATAACCTAGTAAAGCAAATAAAGCTAACAAATTTTGTATGAAAATATCTTTAATATTTTTTTATTTTCTTTTTTTGCACCAAAAATATTGAAACTTGCAATACATTTATAGGGCTTATGCAACTATATATGATAAAAAGAATGATTTTTTAAAAAAATTATCCCTGTCATCTACTACTCAAAGAGTAAACTCTGTACATAATTTCAAAATAATCTTAAATATTCTTCCCTTTGAGTAGACATTGGTTCCTTAAACTCCTTACTGCTAAAAGTAACTTTGGATTTCTGGGGATTTTTTTTGTTTGTTTTTGTTATTTGAGAGCATGCTACAATTTAATGCTTCTCCAGGTTCTGTTCACCAGAAAACTTTCCTCAAAGATTTGTGTTATGCAGAAATGTATTAAGCTGGAAACACATCAATCATTTAATGAAAGAATTTACTATGTGGTTTTAAATGCTGTACAGAATCACCTTTTTTTTTTTTTTTTTTTTTTTTTTTTTTTTTTTTTTTTTTTTTTTTTTTTTAACAGGCTTTCTAGTGGCTTCAGTTCCCTGAATACTATGAGACTCTAAGGGAAAGCAAAGTTCTGTATCCAAAGGTTAACTTCTTGGAGATTTAGATTACGAAAATGTCAATTGCACAAATTATAAACCCATTTAGTTTTCTGATTAGTTCTACTTTTAGCATACAATTTAGGGCTCAATTTTGACCTCTCATCAATTATATTTTACTTTAGCTGCATTGATTTTATCTAAGTTATCCTTGCTTTATACCAATAGAAACAAGATCAGAATCAGGTCCTGAGGGTAAAGTAATTAAAAATGTAATTACCACAACTGATTATGCAACATAGCTACATCATTAATTTGGTACAATTTTTAATATATTTTTAAACAAAATTATTACAATTACTTGCCAGTTTCATAGAGATTGGTTTTTACTTTTTTTTTTATTTCAGAAGTAATTCTAGATGAGATAACGACAATCTAAAACTTCAGCACCTGGGTGCACTTCTCCTTCAGGTGACTAGAGCACACATAAATTAAGTGCTAAGTTCACCCCAACAGGTTTGCTTCCTGTGACAGAGAGGTAGGTGCACTGGAAAGATCCAAAAAGAGACCCTGCCTGTTTAAACTGAGACCTGTAAATTTTAAAACATCACTTTGATAAACTTTCTCCACTTACTATACAGTGAATTTAGGAACTGATTTTAGAAGAAACAGATAACCTAGTAAAGCAAATAAAACTGACACATAACATTCATGTACTTTTTAGGTGAAGTAGACCCCATCTTTCTCACACACTATCTACAATTTCTTCCTTCCTCCTAAATTTTCCTTTGAATTTTAAGGAGGTATTCCATTATCCTTAAAGCTCTTGAAGGTAATTACAGGAGTTTGCTCTGACTTACCTCTCATGCAAATTTTGTAGGATCCAGGTTTCTACATACAACAGTGTAAGTCTAATTCCTGGTGAGCCTAGAGGTATTTTAGCAAACTAGTACTTAAATACTGTGACTACTTATATAACTCTAGCTTCACAACTGCAGAGAATCAATTTAATGATGAAAATACTTCTATGAAGTATTGAAGTCTGAACTAATATTTTATAAGGAAAAAAAAAAAAAAAAAAAAAAAAAAGCCCCACAAAACAACAAGACCAGAACAACTTTTGGGTTGGATTCT
Organism: Zosterops lateralis; assembly: GCF_965231275.1. Lineage (NCBI taxonomy): Eukaryota > Metazoa > Chordata > Aves > Passeriformes > Zosteropidae > Zosterops > Zosterops lateralis. The sequence goes on along the minus strand of NC_139764.1, from coordinate 75,558,910 downwards.
ATTTCAATTTGTAATGGTGTGAAAAAGTAGTGACTGCATTGACTCCTTTCATCCTGAATGTTGAACTTCAATCAATATCCAGGATGAAGGAGATGAAAATGGAGCTCTTTGCAGTAACACAAAACCATGCAACAATAAGTCAGAAAGGCTAAACTTAAAAAAAAAAAAAAAAAAAAAAAAAAAAAAAAAAAAGGCAACAAAAAATCAACCAAACAAAGCTGGTTCTGTTTTATTGCACATTTACTCAATACATTGGAAAGAAGCAAAATTGCATAAGTATCCTGAATAGTTTATTATGGTTCTACTGATCTTAAATAATAAACTTTATATCTGATTCTCCATTCCCTTACTCATAGTTTTATGATATTGGTAGAGAGTAGGGCTGCTCTGTCTTTCAGACGGCATCCAGAGTAAGCTGTTCTGCTAAATCAAAGTACGGAAAATGGTGTCTACATATCTAACAACTCCTTCCAGATTGTAAAGAATACAGCAAAAAGGCCATAAAACCAGAATGTCACAAAAGCAATTAAACTTGAGTCTCAACAACAGCACCATCCCGTGTTTTAATAAAAATTACTGCTTTCCTACACAGACTGCGCAGATCATTTTTCAATTACTATTTTCCTATGAGACCCTCCAGGGCTTCAGTAGAAATTATTGCTACCTACATGTATATATAGCCCAAAAGTTGCACTTGCCACCAACAGCAAGAGACTCAAATTTAGTGATTTCAAGGCTCATCACAAGCACAGCAACTGAACCAACATGAGTGAGCACAGTGTACAATATGGGTCATATTTAGATCAAACAATACAACATAACTTAGACCAACAGTGTATTAAATAACAGAATGTGCAAGGTTGCATGATATGTAAACAGAAACAGGACTACATCCTCTGAACAACAGTCTAATATCCTATTCATTTGAAAAAGCTCCAGTGTAATTATTTATACTCATGAATGCATTACAATATATGTATTAAGATGGATATACATCAGACTCATAAACATCTATAGCTGGTTTCCTTAATGAACATGGTCTCAGCACTGCTTACCATATGAAATGAAAAAAATAAATTATTGGTACTGGAATTTCTCACGATAATAAATATACTGAATGTTCATTACTCTCCCTTATATGTGCAAGTAAAAACTCTGACTTAAAAAATAGCTGTGCTAAACCACTTAGAAACTCCTCTTCTGATCATTCAATGACAAAAGTAGTCAATCTACTCATTACCTAGCCATGAGTTTTTGAAGATCTTTACCTGAGCACTGCTAGAAAAGGGAAAACACTAGAGATTACATAACTCGCAGATTACTTAGCTAGTAAAGCTGTACTGCACACATGTTCAGGCATAATAAAAACAGCAAAAAAAAAAAAAAAATCCTCCTTTTTTCTGTCTGGCCAACAGTGATCAAATTAGTCACAAACGAAAAGCTGGCAATGATATTCCGAAGTTTTATTTTAAATTTCTACTTGAAAGCTTTTTCTTTTTTTAATCTTGTCATTTCTTTAATCCAAAATAAAGTTTCATGAAATACACATATAAAGTCAGATAATATAGAGCCTCATGGAACTTTTTTTAATAACACCTGTATCCACAGTAGCCAATCAGATCTTTATACATGCAGTATGTGTGCAGATTAAATAGAATAACTATCTTCAAAAGGACATGATTGCAAACTTATTTTAAAAGTGGAACACACAACTGGCTTATCTTTTTTAAAAGAACTATTACTGCATATATTACAGTCTTTAAGGCAATGTCCAATTAAATATAATTCTCCTTATCTGGATTCAAATTTCACACCTCAGTGTGCCATACCTGCCTGGATTGATCCAATCAAATTTTTCACCAGACATACTAAAATCCAAGTTCAGGGTCATTAAAGTTCTTTGAGTTAGTGGAGAAGGAGATCTTGATGGTCATTTTGATCTCAGGTAAGCAAGTCTCAGGTGTGTCTTTAAGCTAGATTGTTTCTACAGGTATGTCCTAAGATGGAACCTACATCACTTGACTGGCAGGATTGTTTTCTCATTCTACATCTTTCATAAGGTTTGTGGTTTTTTATAATTTCATTATTATTATTAAATTTTAAATCATTAATCTAATGTTTGTTTTCTCTGATAGAAATATAGAGATGCTAATATCTGGTATTTGTCTCAATTTATTACCCACAGCTGGGAACTAGCCTTCCTAAATTAATCCTCTGAATCTATTTAGTAAATGCCTAAAAACTTTCCCAAGAAGAAATCTAATCAAGGAAAAGGGCTGCCCTAAAAGGCCTACAGAGAAGCATCCTCTCTGATACAGCTCAGACACCCAGCTAGGGGGGCTGGACTCCCTTCTGAGGGATGGTGGAAGCATCTGCCACTCTTCAAGAGGTAAATGAGGCAGATCCTGTAAAGAGTCTGGCTTACTCAGAGTTTAAAATTTGTGTCGATACGCAACACACAGCCAGGTTTGGCAGACGGAGTCTACCACCTACCTACCTTTCTGCTGCAGTCATTAACTTTTCTCCAGAGTGCCTAGAAACCACTCTCACCCCCTAGATACAAAGAGACTTTTGAGGTTTTGCAAGTGATTTCCACAAGACTGTGTTCTATGAAACATGCATTAAAAAAATATGTAAAAAACCCATGATAAATTAGGATTGTGATGAATGCAGATTTTATGTGAGGTTTAACATGGGAACAGCTGGCCAGCTGACCTAGAGCACAACAGCCATATAGATGTGTCTTAAGTGACTCAGCATGGCCTGAGGTTACAGGATCACCCCAAATTCTGTTTGAACTCTACACTTTACTGTACAGCCAGACCACCCAGATTACATTCTCTAGTGCTAAGTATGTACTTCTCCCCTTTTCAGTTCTGTGGTAAACTGCTTGCTAAAGAATTTAAAAGAATAAGAGACCATCAATTTGATTTTTATAATACTTAGAATGTGTTTTTATATTTGCATTTTGTTAATATATATATTTAATATCAAGACAGGTCTCAAACCTCCCCACTCCCAAGCAGGAAAGAAATTCCACATCTGCAATACTTTTGAAGAAGATGGATTAGATTATTGTGAAATTATCCCATTTGATCCTTTCCTTTAGTTTTCATACTAGTCCATAGCTCAGTGCATATGGTTCAAGAAGGAAGAAGGGAATATGGTTCCAAGAAAAAGAGAAATGGAAAGAGAAAGGCTGTAGCCTTTTTATCAGTGCATTCTTTCTGAAAATTCAGATGTCTGCATCTCTTTCATTAAATTTAACATGAAGAAAGCAAAATATGGAAAAATTTTGGCCCAGTCCAGACTATGTAACAGTAGGTGAGGTGCCATGACTGGTCTCAAGTACTGGCTCAGAAGTTCCAGAAGGTCAGGAATGAAAGCAGCTGGCTAGAGTTTAAAGGAAGCTTAACTGTTGTGGGAGAAAGCCATTTTAATGACTTACCAGAGGCTTACAGAAGGTTAAGCTGTCTGAATAGATACAAACAATGACAATAAAAACGTTAGACAAAAGAAATTCTCCTTACCTATAGAATATCAATGCTTATCAGAGGAGCTTTATCTTGCTCTTAACAAGTTGAATCATGCAAAAACAAGATCAATAGGGGAGGATGCCTTTAAAGCTCCATTGTTGCATAATGAAAATTACTTTGAAGAGCTGGCTGTGTGTTCATGGAGTTAGCAAACTGTCCCTGCAGGCGCTGGTGATATTAGGCAGCTCAAAATACAGTATTTCACTTGAAGCACATCTGACTCATTCTATTGGCATAAACATCACATGTTTAGCATTAACTGCTTTTACAACCAGCTTTATAAATATAGTTTGCTTCCCTTTCCAACGGCTGTCTTCTCCTTTCTTTTGTTGCAAATATTTTTGCTTGTTACTTTTGCCTCTGACAGTTTGACAGTTATTACCTTAAGACATTGCAGGTGTTCTTTAGTTCTTTCCAAAGAATCATCTAGGTACCCAAAGCCTTCAGCACATTAACTGCTGACTAATTTTTAATGATACACCTAAAAGAATAAAGCTCAAAGGCAGAAAATACAAACAAATATAAAAGGATGACAGGAGTATTTCATGTTTTTTAAAAATCCAGCAGTATTCTCTTTATGAGAAAATGAAGAATCAAACCACTCGCACTTTATAACATGGCACTGTAAAACTCAGGTTATAATAAATGGAACACACTACACTCTTAATTAGGCTATTAATCAGCAGAGTGAAAGGTGGATCGACACTGTTGCCATTTCCTCAAGATACAGATTCCCAGATTGTCAGCGGTTATCCAGATAGTGACAGTTTTGCCGGAATGCTGGTTTTGCTTAAACAGCACCTTTTTCCCCAGTCATTCTGGGACTGAAAGTAAATCTCCCTTATTTCCTTTGTTTCCACAGCAAAGTCCCTTTGCCAGGAATCAGGATACCTCCTGAAGACGATCCAGAAATGTCCCCTAGCCTGTATCGGCTTTTCCTGGACAGAGCCACAGGCTTCTCTGAACAGAAACTGATATGGGCAAAACTGTTTCTCCTCCCAGAATAAGGTAGACAAGAGAAGAAAGGTCAACCTTCCTTCTATATATCTGTTATGCTATTATTTCCTTCTTATAAATGTATGATGAGACTGATTTGAACTTTTTTTCTCAATAGAATTCCTATCTTCCTTCCACCTTCTCATTTTGTTTGTACTGAAATGTAAAACCAAAGTCCTTCTACTTCTTGACTCAACTATGATTTATGTTGTTTCATGTATTTAAATGCACTCAAAGTTTTCAAGTGAAGTTGTGATGCTTAAATAACAAAATAGTAGAGTCTAATGAAGACTTTAAGTGTCTCTACTGTAGAAGAACCAAAAAGAAAGGAAAAGATAAGCTTCTTAAATATAGCAAAATAGAGATATTGTAAGGAAGACTATATACAGTCATCAAAAGGATGGGTAAAAGAGGTGACTCAAATTTACAGTTTAGAGCAATCTCTGGAAGTTATATTTCTAGGTCTTCTCTAATATTACTACAGAAAATCTTTGCTTAACTGTAATTTAAGTGAAACCTACATAACTTAAACTTTTCCTTAAAACAGAAAATCTGACTACAGCAGACTGTGATGTTTGCTGTGGTGTTTGCCCATGGCAGATAAAGTGGAGGATTAAAAGTTACATATGTAAATCAGGGATGTACTAGTGTTGAGTGGTTTGTTTAAGAGACAATTATGTTTGAACAGAGATTGTCAAAATTGGACTCTTTTGTACATCCTACAATTATCTTCCATCCTTTTAATTGAAAATGGTAAATTCTCTTCAAAATAATAAACAGGATATGGTAAACCTTTCCATCCCTCTTCGTTTTGGAACAATGATCTGCATCTAGTCAGTAGAAAGCATCCGTACTACTAGCCTGCATCTCCCAAAGGACCGTAAGGGATGTTATGCAGCACATATCACTTGAGAAAGAGGCCCCAAGAGTAAACTGCTGCTAAGGGCTGGAAAAACAAATTATGTCTTTGCATCACTGGAATCATCCAGCCTTGTGTTAGATCACAGATATAATAAAAAAAAAAGAAAATTATGTGAGCAGAATAAAGAAGCGACCTTAATGAAATTAACTTTTGTCTTCTTTCTTCCAGACTCTTTTGTCATAGTATTCCAACACAGTTTTCTTCTAAATAAAATTAATGTGTCCTTTTGTAAATTCTCAAAAGATTTGTTTTTTCGAGGTAGCTATTTCAAAATTGCTGTCTTAAAAATGGTTTATTTAATGCACTTTATAAAACTACTTGTCTCTTAGACATATACTTTTATATACTAAAGTAGTGCTTCCATCTTTCTTTTTAACTTTCTAAGTTTATTTTACTATTTGCATTTTTTACAGCTTTGAGGTAAACAACCTCACCTATGTACATCAAGATACAGCTCTTAAACTCTCTGCACAATGAAGGCTGCACTATGGTCTTTCAGTCAAGATGTATCACCTGGTACTTTTTTTGTTTGGTTGGTTTATGTGTTTTCTGCTCTACCTGAGCATCAGTTGTGAATAGAAGCTAATACATCTGCTTTGTTTTCACTGCTCACAAGTGAAGTCTGCTCACCAGAAACAATCAATACTACAAATGACTTGTGCATTAATGAATTAATGACATAAAATAAACAAAAAGTGTTAAACTAATGACCTTCTAATTATCACATCTTTATTGAGGCATTGCCTTGCCTATTTATAAATGCTGTTGGACTTTTATATTGCCAGGGCATTGATTTTTGCCCATTAATGAATCTCTGTATCCTGAAAGAACACTGTTCTCTCTTGTGCTAAATACAGATTTCTGATTTCACAGAGATTTCTTGGGAAAACACTGTAATTTTTCATTTTGATAGTTTTTGGGGTTTTTTTGGTTGGGTTTTTTTTTTTTTTTTTTTGTTGTTGTTGTTGTTGTTGTTTTTTGGGGTTTTTTTTGTTTTTTTTTTTTTTTTTTTGTTTTTTGTTTTTTTGGTGAGAAACAGCACACTGAATTTGCTGGGATAATTATCATGGCCAAACCAACCAATAATTAATATCATAAAATAAGCAAACAAACAAAATCTACCAAAGTGATGCTGATGATAAAATAATTCACCACATTATGTTTCTCTGACAAAAATAAAAGTAGTATGCCCATGCGAAGGCAATCCTGAGTTTTGCAAGACAGGTTTTATAGCAAACAGGTGCTACCAAAGCAAGTATTTATTTATTATTAATAGGTTCTCTCATTTCACTTAAAACATGTATTGTTTATTAGCATTTACTAAAACATTGGGGAAATACCACTTTTAAAGCATGCTGATTAAAAAGTACAGAAAATGAGGAATTTCATTATCAACAGAAATACAGCTGCCTTAGGTGTTAGAAATTTTCATCTATAATGAAGTTAGGGAACTATAGTACCTTAAGCATCAGCAGCTGGTGCAGTGACTGGAAGGTGTCTGGATGCCTCATGCTCTGATGGTGATTTCAGACCAGAAAACCCAGATTCACCACCATGTAGCTTTAGGCACTAAATGGCACACCAAAGTTAAAAATAAAATCTCCAAGACTCAGAGCAAAGTCACCTTCTGATTTAACATTCCTATGTCTTGCTGTTGGATTCATGAGAGTCTTAAAAAAATCCTCAAACTTTATCACTAAAAAGTCCTCTGCGTAGGTGCTAAACTTGATAAAGATTAAATTTAGGCCTGTGTCCTTATCTAGAAAGTGTGTGTGACTGAACTTACACAGATATATTGTCCCAGAGGAATCTGGAAAAACAGGGGGGTTTTTTTGTCAAAATACGATCTACTGTGCAAATACAATCTCAGTTGGCCAAAGCTTGCCCAAAAGGTCAGCAAAGCGAACACAAGGGATAACATACAACCTGGCAAAACACTAAAAAACAGCCTAACAAAATGATTAACAGGAAATTAACCATGTTTACAATTAAAAAAAAAAATTCTTCTTTCTTTATTCTTAATTGTGGAAATCTCTATCTAAAGCAAGGTGAGAGGAGAATCCAGGGCACTCAGTTCACAGTGAAATTCCTGCTTTAAAAGCTGCATCTGTTCAAGTGTAAACATCAACCTAGTGATCTATAATAACAAAATGCAGGAAGTAAAATCCTGAGCTCACCTGTATCTCTCTTTCAAATAGGGTTTCCCTGGGTATATCTAGGACTTGGCCACAGCTCAAGGAAAAAATGGTCCTGCCACTCAGAGGAAGTTGACTCAGAAATGCCACTCAAACATTTGCTGCTTGCAGAACTTTAGACTACACAATGCTGAATATTAAACACTCAGCTTTTACTTATTAATCACACCCATATATTCTTGTTCTTTCTTTTTACAGGGCAAAGTCAGTTTATAGAAAAGTCACTACAAGTCCTGCAGCACAAAGAAAATTTAGGACATATTTTTACACCTGCTAGTACTGCCTGTGAGAACTGCTCTGGAAAAGAACTGAGTTAAAGGAGCTGGAATATCTCAGGAATGGGTGACTGAGCAGGCAAGATGCCCTGATACTTCTGTATCACAGCTGTGTATGAAATACCTTCCCTCAACTATGGTCATTACAACCCTTTTTATTCACCAAAAATGAATTTTGCTCTTAAGATATGGCCACCTGAGAAAAGGCTTTCAAAGGTAGAAGAAAAAAGCAGGTGGCATAATTTTATTTTAAGAATGATGGCTTAGGGGATACTTTTTGTGCTCTTCTTAATTTTTTTTTTTTTATTTTTAAAATATAGACATTTCCATGGGGCTATAAGGTTAGGTTTTTAGCTGAAAGAAATCAGTAGAGTTCCAGAGAATGTTATAATTTAATTTAATTTCTATTTATGTATTGTATATGTAATTTTTTTTATTTTGAGCATAATGAACAAAATTAAACTCACTGTTATTCAACCTAACAATTCTGACCAAATTTAAGGTCATATGTTCTAATATTATATGTAAGATTTTTCTTCATTACAACAGTATTTTTTTGTTTGGTTGGTTTGGGCTTTGGTTTTTGTTTTTTTTTTCCCTTATGGGTGTTTCTGTTATTAATAGAGTAATATCGATTACATCCATCTAGATGTAACTTAGTGTTTGGTTCATTAGACACATATCTGTTACACTTGTACACATTGAAACATTAAGATATTCATTGAAAAGAAAATGCTGCACTAATGTAAGTCACATGGTTCATAATACTAAGATTAAAAAATGAGCACTACAGAATATAATTATACAGCAATGATTATCTATTCTAACATATAGTATTGTCTCAACGTAATATAAATTGTAATATATAATACATATATAATATATGTATTGAATAATAAATCTTTAGAATATAGGAATGAATAACCTAGTTACAAATACTTTGACGAAAATTAATCTATTATTAATTAGATATTAGATCTAGTTAAATAAATAATGTTTCATTTACTTATTCATTTGGATTTACGCTCCCCACCAAAATAACACCATACATAAAAATAACCAAAAGCACCAATAAGATTCAATGTTTAGTAATGTCTGAATTCAGCAGTTTTCATTGTCAAAAGAATTTTCCCTCGTAATTATTTATATTCTTTTACTATTAAAACATTTTCTAATATTAGAACTTTCTTTTTAAAAAACCTACAACAATCAAAAAAGACTAGCATAATTATTCATTTTAAAAAGCACAAATATATTTTTCTGGGGTTTACTGTGAGTTTTTTAAGCTGAAGTCTGGTTCAAAGTGTATTTCTTCAGTCTTTAAGAGAAGCGATATTTTAAATACTCTGGAACACAAACTTTTCCAAGTCTCAAAATTTGCAGACTCTCACTAACTTCTGACTTAATGGAAACTCTCACTAACTTTTGACTTAATTTCCTAATCTAAAGTTCAAAAGCTCTGCAATGTTTTTTCTGTCATGTCTAATAAAAAGAAAAAAAAATTCCGTGTAAGAGAGTTAGGAAAGAAGACATGGGAAATGTGTGTCAAACCAGCAGATAAAGGTTTTAATCTAAAATGGTGGAAAGAAATTTGAGGAATCTGTATTGTTATCTAGACAGAACCATTGTAAATTGGCATAATAAATGAGCATGTCTTAATTACTCAGGAAGTTCCTGAAATTAGAATCATAAAGCTGTCCTTCAGAGTAAGGACTTTTGTCTATTCCACCATGCAGACCGTTGGAAGGAGGTAAACAGGACATTAGCATTTCACCTTGTCCTTGGCATAGCATGCCATTGTTACTTAGAGTAAAAAGCTTTTTTGGTTAGAGAATGCATTTTTATATGCGGATCTAATGACTAATGTGTCAGCCTGAAGTCTGATGGGAGCCTTTTAATGCTATTCCAAAAAGGCAAAAAAAAACTCACCAAAAAACAACAAACCAACCCTGATAATGACCCTGTCTTTCAGCTACTTTGGTAGCAGAGTTACACGGCTCTGCAGATGAGAGATAATTTTAAGTATACTTCAAAAATAAGGCAAAAAGTACAGTGATTCCATGGAATTAATAAGACATATTCATAGCAGAAAAGTAACTGAATTATGTCTATTTTCCCCTGTCTTATACATAAGTTACTGCCATCCTCTTTCTTTAGCAGAAATACCTGCATGAAACAAGACAAGGTACTTCTATTTCTATCTCGGATAGCAGAGCTCAGTCCTGCAGAAGAACCATAAAGTTGATTTGTGACATCACAAATAATGTTCCGTGTAACAGTTCTTATCAGATTTTGGAGTAAAGAGCCTTTGAACAATCAATCAGAAAAAGATGGGTCATCAGCAGAAAAAGCTTAAAAATGTCTGGAAAAATATAAAAATGGAGCATCAAATGGGATAAAGAATTATTTAAAGCTGGTTTCAGAAAAGGTCTGCTTTCCCAAACTGTGTACCACAAATACGCAATGAGAATGCATATTCCATTTCTCTGAATATTTAAAATGCACTGGCAGAAGTCCCTTTTCTTATTCCATCATTAATAATCAATAATGCTGGTAGTATATCCAGACAGCAAAATTATCAGAAGGGCATGATAACGGCAATAGTAAAGGAATAAACCATAGTATTACAGCAATGATTGTATCCAGTGGCTCCTAAAATGTGTTTAATATCATATAAAAATACAGAGAATGGTAACAAATATGCAAAATCTAAAACTTTCCATTATCCCATATTTGCCAGAATTCATCAAGATGAATGTTTATGAGCATCTCCATAACACTCGATAAGGCATAAGTCTACAAAAGGTGCATTCAAAATGTGTACTGTTCAAAGATGGACAATTATGCCAAATCAAAAATGAATTTCATTTAAAAGATATTATAAAGGCAAAATAATAATCAATAATCACTATTTCCTCACCAGAATTTCAACTCAATTATTTTGCTGCAAGTGTGGCTCAAATAAATATGCCTATATAAATAACTCATAAAATCCCTCACATTCCACCCTTTCTCTTTTCACTTAACACAAAAGATGACTATTTCAATAATTTCAAAAGTCTGATATTCTTCTTCTGCAAACTACTAAGCAGAAAAATGAAAAAAACCCTCAGTCTCAAAAAAATTTAGCCAAAAATTAAGAGCTTGGTTCTATCTGTAACCACATTTAGGCTAGGATTATCACAAAAGTAAATATGTTTAAGGAAGCTTTGACTTCATATGACCAGTTTTATTAGGAGATGTTTGGCATTGGTCCTGCAGCAACAAATAGTTTAAACTTTTGCTGTTTGAGGAGTATACCTGTCCATGGTCATACCTAATTGTAAATACAGTATTGAGGTACAGAAGGGAAACTTTTCTTCTTAGTACAGAAAATATAGAAAAGCAACAGGAAAAATTACAATAACTTATTTAAAGAGAAATATTAAAAATAGATGGCAATTTTCATAAACCACATCTAGTTATATGAGTCAAGTGTATGTAAAATTACATAAACCCATGTAAATCTGAAGTAAAAGGGATAGCGTTTGTTAGCTAATGAGCTTTACTTTTTAATCTGCAGAGCTGTTGAAAGGAGAGGCATTTCAGAGCAAAGAAAAGTCCACCATATGGTGCAAGGAAAGACGCATAATAATTAACCCTTAACAAGGGAAGCGCTGCATGCAATCAGCTTATGAATTCTCTCCACATTAGCTAGATTTCAAATGGTGACATAGTTTTAAACAAAGAGAAATCTGGAGGCTCCCCAGCAGCCCTCCTCAGGAGTGCTGTGGCTCAGATATCACTGTGCATCAACAGCTCACTCTTCTCCTTCCAGGCTTTAAGGCCGGGGCGAAAGATTTTGCTTTTTTACGCCTCCAAAACTTCTGCGCAAATATTTTGTTTTGATTCTGTGGCATAGATGGGTGAAAGAAAGGAGCACAATGTGGAAGTAGAATGCTTAATGGGGCTTTTGGAGCATCCTGCAGTTCAATGATCTGATTGCATCCACACGTAAACACAGGGGCAGGAACAGGAGCCCAGATCCAAGTGGGCTACACGTTCTTCTGCTAATGCTCTTATTAAAGATATGTACCCTTAAAGAAAAATACAGTTCTTTGTATGGAAAAACAGAGAGGATGAAATGATAGCTCTACTCTTTATCTCAGGATGACATCTAGGGTAAAGCAAAAAAGAGGGGGGAAAAACCTGAAGAGCTTGTCACAATACAAATGCATTATTGCATCCTCACTTCACTGAAACACTTCAAGCATGATGAACTATCAGGATTTCTCTGAGCTTTCAATATTGCAAGCAAGACCCTAAGAGAAGGAAATTTGTATGTGCCAAGGTATCAAAATTAAAACAACTGCGGTAACATTAGATGTTTAAACTTTATTAATTTTTTCTAGGCATGTCTGGATTGTAAGTGCAAGTGAAATGTCATGCTAGTCAGCTCTACCAAACACTGCAAAATTATTGCTATTAAGAAATACATATGGTTAGCTTCTTATCAGTTTTCTGGTGTCTGCCATCAGGGATATGCTTTCTGGAAAGCAGGTTTATGCACTTTGACAGATGGGAAGGATAAAACTTCTATTTATTTTTTTTAAGAGGATAAAAATTCTTTGTATTCATATGAAAATGTTGAAAACCTGTTTGCAGCTCTTAAATTTCAGCATATTTCCTTATGAAAATTGAAGAGGATTTGGGGGGAGAAGTAGGATCTCATTTCCCACAGCATAAATAGACAAAGTGCGAGAGAAGCTTCCTAAAAGTATTTTTTTAAAAGAGACAAAAAACCAGGATTGAAGCACAAAGAAAATTGAAGGGATGGAAACATACAATATATTCTTTATCTTCCATGAAACGGTCACTGTTTTGAAGCCTTTGAGGCTTAATCAGTAACGAGTGATGTGCCATATGATAACTCAAAACTCCATCTCAGTATCTACCCGCACCGAACCTTTATTACTCCTGGAAACGACAACCTGTTTCTCAATGGCTCACTGAACTGAACTCACATAAACTCTGCTCTGGCAAGTGGGAGAGCTCTGAATAAACGCAAAGAAAGAGCTATCCAAGCACTGCCCTTCATTAGCAGGAAGCTTTAGAAAGAAAAATGTGACTTCCATTACCCCTTCAAACTAAACCAGAATTAATCTAATTTGTTTGGAAGCTGAAGAGGAAAAAAAACCAAAAACTAAACACATATGGGGAAAAAGAGGAAGTAAAAAGAGGCAATGGAAGATGTGAAAGAGAGATGAAAGAGAGAGGTAGAATCAACAAACTCATAGCTGTGAAATCCTGGTCTGCAGATTATCATAGCCCAATCTGCAATAAATTCAGGATATGATTTGCTCCAGCCTCAACAATTAAATCAGTCTGAATGCTACTTTATAAATCATTCAGTCATTTTTTAATAAGATGAGCTTCTGGCAAGATGCTTTTTCCTCACTGCCTCCTGGAAGAGATTACATTTTAAAAATCTTTAATTTCTGAAAGTCTTCAATATGCTAAAGTATGGGCTGCTCCAAAAAGCAGCTTTAGCTCTGTATTTCAACAAATGAATTGAGACTTAATACACAAAGGGAAAGATGATTTACACTCACTATCTCTCACAGATTAGAGTAGGAAAAAAAAAACCAAAACCAACCAAATAAATAAACCACTCTTTTTTTACATAAGCCTTGTTACTTCATGGAAAGGCTGATTTTGTTGAATCAATGCTTTTTTACTCATGCTTCCAGGAATGGGCGATACTTTAAAGTCAAATTCACCCTGATACAACTGGGTCATACTAGATTAGATTCTGAACTACCCTGAATCAATCATTCACCTGAAATGAGTCACAAAGCCACAGAAAGGGTTTTCTGCTTTTGATTTTTTTTCCTTGTCATTTTCTTCCTGAAAGATAGCACTGCTAGAAAATAAATCATATATTTAGAAGTTATGCCATTCTAAACAAATAATTTAATTTTCTGACTCTGAAATTGTTTTATCTGATGCAAGAAAATGGTAGGAGAGGTAAACATATTTTTAATCTACTAGTAAGTAAATTCAGCTCTGTAAATTCTGAAAACCTGTGCTTAAACTTTCAGTCAAGTGAAGTCAATGATATTTAAGAATATTCTAACTTTTGGTTACTTATTTTGATAAGTATGGTTGTTTTGTGGGATCAAGTCCAAATTAATTAACCCATCTATATCCAACTGGCTGCTTTAAATCTAAACTACTACATTCTCATACTCAACTACATTTAAGAGCACAAAGAAGACATATTTGCCCTTTAAACTTGAAACATTGCAGTTTAAAAACTCCATGTAACTATGTGTAATAAACACTAGGCAAACTTTGCTCAGAGAAATGCCAAGCTAAGCTACTCTGAGTTTACACAACATGGATGCCAGCATACTTGGTGGAAAGATCTCTGCCAAGGATTTCTACATTCTGCTGCATTCTTCCTTTCAGAGTCCACTTCTTGCAGTTTGCTTCATGTCTCATCAATCTCATATACACTGCGGAGGGAACAGTATAGAGGGAATCCATCTAGAAATGAATACACCTGTTGCACATTAACTTCAAGGTGAATTTTATTATGGTTTGTCCTTCCTTAGCTCTCCCTTTCAAGCCTATGGCTTTGGACAGAAAAAGAGTGAAGCCTTGAAGGCATGAGCCTTTGTATGTTTACATACAAATTCTTAGGAAGAAAGGATTAGGCCGAATCAGAAATCCTACAAACATGGTTATTAACTTCTCATTTGACAGTTTCACATTTATAAATTCTACCTAAAATATGATATACTATGTGTAATCTTCTACATAGCCTGGGCATTCTATTCTTTTGGCAAGATCTATTCTGTAGACAAAATCTATTCTGTAGTCAATTCTACATGACTGCTATATATTATCACGGATTCACAGATAAGACAAACATTAATCCATTTCAGGTCCTAGTATCTGTCTGAGACCCAAGATGCTTCAAATTATATCCATCAAGTTAGTGGACTATTCTTGTTTTTCAGTTGGCTTTTAAAATATTTGGAAAATTTAATCTCTACCTGGTCTCAATGTGTCTCAATACATTTAAAGATACAACATTTTGTGTTGTCCACAAAAATCAGATTCATTACCCAGCGTTCAACAAGGAAAAAATTAGCCACTTTAGAGACATTGATTATTTTTTTCAGAGTTTCACAAGCCTGGTTGCTTGGTGATATTCCCCAGATCAAGAACACCAATTATCAAAATTTTTACTACTCATAACTTCAGCAAACAAAGGAATTAGTGTTCACTGGCTACAAGTTACATAGTTTTCTTATTAATTAGTATTCCATCTTCTGTTGGTTAATGAGTCTCTCGTTTCTCATGCTAATTAGTCCACATGCTCAGTCTTTCTCTCCTTTTGTGTCAGTGGGTTTCTTGGGTGAGTGGTCCATGACTCAGTGGTCACAATGTCCCCCCACCAGAACTATCTTTTACCCAGCTGGAGCTGATTTCAGCACCGTTGCTGAATTGGTCTTGTTAATTTCTTACTTACCTTGGGAGTCCTACCAAATGTCCTTGTGGCCTGTAAATTCTGCATTCTTTGTGTCCACAATCAGTGGGCATTCTTCTTCCCAAGCTTTTTAACCTCCCCCTAGGTCTGAGATCATTGAACACATCAAGCCCTAAACCTTAACAAGGCAATTCTACCTACAAGTAACTAGTTTTTCTAACATCTGGACATCACTTATAGCTTGTTACCTGCTATTTGACAGATTAAATCTCCCTTCTTGTTGATTAGGCTAGAAAGTACACAAAGATCAAACACTAAAGAACACCCTTTCTTAAGAAAATTGTACATAGTCCACATTTTTGAACAATATGACTGATATGTTTGAGGGTTTTAGCTTTTTTTAAAGCTCTAATCAAACCTTCAGGGGCTGACCTCTGCGCTGTGATGCAGCCAATAGATTCCAGCAGCATGACAGGAAGCCCCCAACAAGATATGCAACAAAGTCCTGAGACCCTAACTGGCAGTAACAAGATTGTTACTGCCAGTAATATCTCAAGATTAATTCAACAGTTTGAATATTGTACCTAGATAGTTTTATTAAGTCAACACTACAAATTTTTATAATGTGAAATTGCCCTTCTGCAGTCATCATCTTACGAGTTTTTTATTCTGAATAACCTGACCAGAAGTTATAACTGACATTCAGATTCAGAAGGGAGTAAGTACAGACACTGGAACATTCCTGAAGCAGCAGGCTATCATTTTATTAATTCATTATACATGGCATATAGGAAGACCCTGTCTAGAGATAACAGGGCTACCACCCCTGAGAACTGCTTGGCTGAATTCATTGAAAGTTCAATCTTTAAATTCTCTCATCCTTCTTCTTGAGGGGAATAAAAGATACTCAAGAAGGAATTCAATTGTTAAAATCCTTTCTTCTGTGCTTTTCAAAGGAAAAAGCTCAACTATTAAAATACCAGGTCACCTCACACAAGATGAGTCTTTAGTTGTTTGCACACAGAAGACATGAGTCATAAGCTGAACTAGCTAAACACTTACACATATTTGGTTATTCACCTCTAATTAACTGCACTTCATCTCTCCTCCTCGATGTCCCCAGAATATTATGAAGAATGAAATAAAAATTTGCTAAGTTCTCTTGATAATCATTCCCTCTTTAGTTTCAGGAAACAGAGATTGGTCATAGCTGCAATATCCTAGGCAAAATTTCTGCATTACAAATGTAAATGGGACAAAGAAGAGACACAGACACATTTAAAAACTTCACATTACTGAATAGGGTAGGTGACACTCATATGTCAGTGCGGCACTTGTGGCACTCCATGAAACATATAACTGCTTTGCAGCTGAAACTGCATGTTCCTTGTCTTCCTGCACCAAGCTTTTCTACAGTCAGCCTCCCTTCCCATTATGCAGGGCTCAGACACTATACCAAACCCAAAATTGTTAAAAATTTCTACACTCTTAGTTCAAAAAGCTGCATACAATGCAAACTTTTTGAGAGACAGTCATGTTGTTCCACCCCTTAAATTAGTGTATTTGTATAGGAAGAAAGGATGGTTGCATATAAGAAAAACTACATTGTTACTATGACTGGAACCCTCTGATATTATTTGGAATGAAGTCATTTTGCTGTGATGGCCAATAAAAATTACCTGTGGATTAAACTGACTTTAATTGAAGACAAATATTAGAAGGTACAAAAAAATACTATTAAATATACTACTCTGATCCCAGGAAGAGGAAAAAAAGCAAAACATAAAAAACAAGGAATATTTAAGATCCTCCTTGTATGAACATAGATATACTGAGTTTATTTTGGTCTGGGATTAGATGAAATAGAATTCTTTCACAGAGGTATTCCTTAAACTTGTATTTTCTATTATGTCATAACAAATGTAAGCTGAAGGTGTTATCCAGAGCTTAAATCTATGTAAAAGTGACCCTTGAGACACAGGGCAAAGAAGGACAACAAAGCTGCTAAAGGGTCTAGGGAGTAGGTCATATGAGGAACGGTTGAGGGAGCTGGGGTTGTTTAGCCTGGAAGAATGGAGGCTCGGGGAGAGCTACTGACAGGATGAGAGGATACAGCCTCAAGCCGTGCCCAAGGGAGGTTCAGGTTGGACATCAGGAAGAATTTCTTCATGGAAAGAGTTGCTAAGCATTGTGATAGGCTGCACAGGGTGGTGGTAGGGTCAACACCCTTGGAGGCATTCAAGAAACAACTGGAAATGCCAGTTAGTGCTATGGTTTAGTTGGCAAGGTGGAGATCAGTCAAAAAGGTTGGACTTGATGAACTTGGAAGTCTTTTCCAACATAAATGATTCTGTGATGCCTGTTCAAAAGATACTGAACCAGGTACTGCTTCAAAACAACCAAAACTGTATTGTCTCCTTATTGCTGCTGCTACAAGACTTTAACACCCTGGGACTCCAAGTTTCTCCACCCTCTCTTTTACTTCTTCAGAAACCATCTTTTAGATCAGTGTTCAAAAAGAAGCTTCAGAAACTTCCCTGGCAACCATATAGTTTCTGTGGAGTAAGTATTTAACTTTCTTTTTGGCAGAAAGCATGAATTTACCTTCCATGCTATCAAGTTCACATAGCCTGACCAATAACACGATTATCAATCTTTGCTTAGTTCTTAATCATAAGCTATTTCCTTTGAAATTATAAAAATCTGATTTAAAATAGACTTATTTTACTCTTCCTTTTTAGTTTGTTTGGTTTTATTCCTCAAAATCCAGGGAATATTGACATTTCTGATCACAATGGATAAACATTTTAAGAAATGCCTCTTCCGTTGAGTGACAGCTTGATTTGCATGTTCTGATTTGGGAAGTTCTCCATCTCAAATAGAACAGGCTAAAATAATCTAGAGATATGTCTGCTTGGCTGACACACTTTCTAGATACTTCCTCTATTTGGTAATAGGTTGTTTAATTTCTGAAATTTCTTGGAATCAGTATATAAACCCCGACAAATCACACTTCTAAGACTGGAAAGAGATAGCTGTATTTAATTCTCTGTTAACTACATTGCAGACAACATTATGTGGTCAGGATATGAAGATTAAAAATCCTGTGGGGTTGCTGCTTTTTTGGCTGGTAGATTCCAGAATGAGATGCAAGCATTTTTAACTTAAGGAGCATTTCCTATCTGCCTTTCTCTTGCTAAACAAGCTAGGTACTCTAATTTCTTTCACTTAGGAGAGGCAAAATGCATAGATCAAACTCTGCTAAACTGTTTGGGAGGAGTCACTAAACAATCTTTTAGGTGGGAGAGAGATCTGAGTGAGAGAGAACTGTTGCCTAAGAAGCCTGATGCCAAAAGTGCTGCGGTGAAAAGGTAGGAGGTAGAAGTGACAATAGGAGAGGGAAGGAAGTGAAGAACGCAGTATAATGCAAACTGATCTCTCTCTCCCCCTTTCTAGACTCCAAACCCCTGTGGTATGTGATAAAACCCAAACAGAAGTGTTCTTATAAGGCTGCTTTCTGGACAGCACACTGATAGATACAGTTCTGCTGAAAACGAGTTTAGAGTAGTATATCACAAAGAAGCGAATTAGGTCTCACTTCTTTGTCTTCTTACTGCTTTGGATTATTGCAGCCCAGGCTTTTCAAATGGTGCAGAGAGGTGGAACGTATCCAGGCAAATTATGATTCTCTTTTTCTGCTCAGCGAGCCAACTGAAGAGCAGCAGTGCCAGGATGCTCCTGAAGTCTGTTCAAGCCCTGAGAGTTCCCCTTGGAGAATCTGCCATATAGAAGAATTGACATCTTCCAACATCAATGCAGTGATAAGAAGGGATAATGCTGCTTTTTTCCCTTTAGTTTTGACCTGGTCTTGGTTGTCATGTGACTCTTGATGCACTTTTTGAAGGATAAAATACATAGACTATTTAAAACAGATGAGAAAAAGAGAGAGGAAAAAATTAGAAGGGAAAATAGGATGGTATTTCCAGGTTTCCATCCAAAATATGAACCATATAGCAACCAGATTGTCTTCAATTTCTAATACTTTAGGTGAATGCAGTCTACATGTGTAACTTAACCAGACCATTCTATAAGAAAAAATAATTACATTATAAATTACCAAAAACGTTCACATCAAGTAATGTCTGATTAAATGATTAAGGAATAAAACTTGGAGTTGAGATTTTTAGATTCTTTACTGCACTCTGCCAATGATTTCCTTTCTTATCTTCAGCAACACTTGATATCTCTCCATCAGAAATTCCCAGTGCAACATTGGACAATAATTCTCACCCTTATTTGTGATGGATATGAAGATTGGACAATAATCAGCACATCACACTTTCCTAGGGATTTTCCTATACTTAGACATGAACCCTACAAGGAATATCTCTGTGAAAATATAATGTAATTACTGCATCAAACAAAAAGGTCATTGACTGACCCTTCTGTGTGTATTTAATAAGAACATTTCTGAAAGATAAGACCATTACTACTATTTGTATTTAGCAACAGTGTGTGAGGCAGTGAGATTATCCTTGCTTCTCTAAACCCACCAGCAATTTTTCTTCTCCCAAAGATGACAACCATGAAAAATACTTGTTTTTTTATAAAATCCAGGTTTCTTATTTAACTATTTATTATTATTATTATTATTATTATGCCTTCGGAAAAAGGTGTTAGCAATAGGTTCTGCTACAACTAGTAGAGAATAAAAACATAAATCTGAAAACACAAGATTTATTAAGTTCATTATATCTTTATAGACTGACTTTCTAATTGCAGCAGCAGCACACAGGAGCAGCTGGTTCTAGAATCTGTAAATGAATGAATCCATCAAGCCACGACTGGTAGGTTGTGAAAAGGCTGTTTAGTATTATAAAAAAAATCTTTGGTTATCAAAACAAAGCAAATTATGTTAATCAGGTTGAAGATAAAGCTTCCTTCAATTTTGCCCCAACTTACTCAAACTATCAAGCTTTTATGTAAATAGTTATGCTTTACAACTGAGTGTGCTAACACATGCAAGAAAAATAAACACAGCTTTTTTAAGTCATGTATGCCTATTTTTTCTTCAAAATATATAAAAGGAGAAAACAAGTTGGTTTGATTGGCCAAACAGAGAGAAAGATGACAAATGAAAAGACCCTCTCTAATCCACAAAGTGGTAATATGAAAGATCAAATTTACTAAACCTATCCATGAGTTTGGCTTCCTGAAACACAAGAAAACACACAGCCTTGACTTTATAAGTGAGTCAAAATTGAAGGCAGCAGTACACAGCAACTCTAAATCTGCACTCTATCTCCTGCTTTCAAAAGAAGTACATTCAAACTCTTGTTGCCTTGAAGAAAGCAAACAATAAGGAGACAATCACATCTCAGGGGTCAAGCAACAGGAGAATAATGTGCAATTTCTGTTTCAGTTGCAACACATTCAAATATACATTAAGACTCCTACGCAGCAGACTGGTTTACTTAATCCACTGGCTTCCATTGTTTTTTTCCAGGTATAGCCCATTGTTGCAGCACTAATGTCCCCATACCAAAGGTAAGTCAAACGTATCACAATATGTTTGGAAAATTGAAATAAATTGGTGTCTTTGCTAGGGCTACAACACCCCTTCCAATAGTATTCTTTATGTAAAGCACTTTCTTGCTCAGAACACATCCATACTAATTTCTTTATGGATTGCTATATTAAATTTTAATTTTCAGCTCCTAATTGTAACAAACAGATTATGCAAGGACTTTTATTCTTTCTCTCTTTATAGCATCTGAGCCACCATCCAGTATTTCTGCCTCTTTATAGAACACAGCTTAAATATGACCATTTTCCTAATTTAGATAATTCCTATTGTCTCTGTTATCAACTATTTTGGAATACACTTCTAATTTCAGTACCTTTCTGAAAAGCCTAAATCCTTCTGGCATACTTTATAGAAAAAATTTTATGAAGAAAGGTGTGAAACCACATATACATACTTTTTTATCTATCTATACTTTAATATTCACCACCAGTTGTTGGTAAAAACTGTACCTGGATTTAGTGCAAAGTCCATCTGCTAAATTTTAGTTTTATGTATGCCATGAAAATAAAGAAATGCAACTGACATCAGACATACCCTTCTTTTCACACCTGCCCTTAAAAATGACTAATTTATTAAATGCTGGGTTTCAGCTGAAATTAAGACCAAATGTGGTTTTAATATAGTGAAATTTTAGTAAAATTATATATTAATTTTAGAGAAAATGTATGTATGTATGTATGTATGTATGTATGTATGTTATCATTTTCTCCACTGAAAAAGGAGCTCCAAAAGATGAGCTTTGTATTTCTTTGTTGGACCCCAGGGAAGAACAGTTATAGCAGCTTTTTAAAAGGAGTGCAGCCATTAGTGTACAAAGCATCTTTGTCGAAGTTCATTGCACAAAGTAGGAACATATCCTCTAAATTTTCATTCTAATTAGATGTCATGGAATATAATTTTCATAATTAGGTGATAAAAGGGCTACAATGTTATTGAAAAATCAACATAGAGCTCAAACTGAAAAATAATAAAAAGAAAAAATGTGGCATATTCCTTCAGGTTATCAGATTTATCTGTAATATACTAAACTGCATAAATGCCAGTGTAAAAATATTTTTGACCAGAACTTCTATATTAGTGGTAATAAAACTTAGCACTCTGGAGGCAGTATGGTCCTGCACAATTAGTAAAGCCCTGACACAGCATTAAAATATAAAAGGTGAGATGAGAATAAACTTACTGCTTCATAGGTTCCCAAAAGAATCTGGACACAACTAGGAGATAATCCCATTTGTAAGTTCATCATGTCCCCCACACCTACTGCAGAAACTGTGTCTTCTGGCCTGTGGAATTGGCATGAGGTAAATATGTGTAACAAACCCACTCCCTTATAGAACATCATGGCTCTTATCTCTCATGCCATTGTTTCACCACCATTAAGTTTGCATAATAATGCCATTTCCCTGCTGTTGCGGAGGGCACTGGAGTGCATAAATGCACACGTGCTTTAAAAAAGGGACATGGCCGTGATATAAAAATGCACATCAACAATTTGAATGTTTGCGTAATTTTTATTTACAGGTATGCTCTATGACTGAAACTTCTTAAAATGCTGCTACATAATAATTTTCTTATGCAACTTTACTACAGGGAAGAAACATGGCATTTGAATTCTGTACAAACTTATATTTTCAGGAAGCTTAGTTCAGTGAAATGCAGGATTAGGATGCCTTTCTGGCACTTTTTCATGTTTCCCAGGCTGGATTATGAGGGAAATTGGAACGGTCCCCAGGAGATGACAGCTGAGGGGGGGGGCTTTCTGTATTATAGCAAACTCCAAGGATGCCCTAAGGTAAGCAGAATTGCTCAGAGTTTGCACAATGCCACATGCTGTTATTCTGTTATTGAAGGCACCATTACATTTCAGTACACTGTACATTCACAACCCACTGGCAAAAAGGTGACAGGCATCACTGGTCATCTAGCAAAGCAGTTCGGCTCCCCTTAGACTGTAATTTATAATGCAGCCATTTTATATGCCTGGAGAGATACTTTTCTCTGCTACCTGTGCAATGACAACAAACAAAAGAGTCTGCTTCAAAATATCACATGCCAAAAATGAGGGAAAAATTCTTTGCCGCCTACAGGATAGTAATGTGCATGAATAAATCTCACTTCCCTGTATCTTACCCCATTTGTACAGGAATGCCACTGGAACAGATCTCTGCCATGCCACTAACATTATCAAGTGTTGTGTATTATGGAAAAGAAAGAAACATGTTCTACTTCTCTTTACAGCCCAAGGTGCATCCACAACATTCGGGAAAAACTTGCACAGGAAGAACAATTGTTCTGGGAAAAATAATATAGTGAAGAAAAAAAAAATTATGAAACTGTTTATGCTTTAAAAAAATCTAGTTCTAGAAATAACACTGAACTCAAATTAATCCCTGGTATAAATGCATGGCATACTATTAACCTAAAGAAAATAATATCCCACATTGTCATAAGACTGCTGCATGGCCAGGACCATAGAAAAAGTGTACTTCTGTCCCTCATTCATATTAAGCTTGTTTTAAGGAGATTCAATCTGAAATGCTTATTTGAAATGAAGATTTTGGTCTCTGAATCCATATTCTTCCCTTAAGACTCCCTGGCAGTGGGACTGTCTCCCACTGTTCGCACAGTGCGTGGCACAACGGGACATCAAACCTCATTGTGAGCATTAGACACAACTGTAAAATCGTTATTGTCTACACATATCTGTTCCATCTTGGTTCCTCACTAGCAGTCATATGCCCTCTCCTCTCTCAAACCTCCAGCTGAATGTTCTCACGTTTGAAACAAGAGACTACATTGGTAAATATGAACTATAGAGATTCTGAAATCTGCCAGCAAAGCATACATGGTAATTAAACATCAGCAGATGCGTGTTATTTGCTAACTAGGCCTTAAACATCAATACATTCTGGGTTATGTTCTGCACTCCTCAGGCTATTTATTAAAGCATAGTAATAGCAAATGTTTACCTGTTTTGACATGGTTTTTTAGATTTATTTTTAAACCTTTAACTTCCTGCTGGATTAAATTTATTCTTACAAGGCCAAGCTAATAAAAATTAAAGAAATTTGCTGCTAGATGATCTGATGAAACATCCTCTCCACTTCCAGTCATTCCTGCTTTTTAGCATCTTCAAGCTTGACATCAGTTTTGGATGCAGCTAAATGCCAACTATCCCGATAAACATGTACACTACCAGCTGTGGCTCCATCTGCTCAACTAAACATTTTCACACCAAATCTGCCAGGGAAAAAAAATATTGTTTTTGGAATTGGTTTGTAACAACTGAAATATTAAAATCTTAACTCCAGGTGGCCCTTCACTTGCCTATTTCCTCCGATGAATATATTTAGAAAAAACACAACCATCTATTTTTAGTCTGCCTCAAACCCACAAAATCCTATGGCACGAACTTGGTGCAAAAAGCATAGATAAATAAAATGTAAATCCAGATCTGATAAACCTTCACACTGCCTTTTGCAGAGCCCTTGCAAATGCCTCTGTGGCTGTGACCTGACCATTGTGCAGCAGCAGCTATAAATAGCTCCTGGTCCCTCTGCCCCAGCCTGGAGGCAGGCAAGGCTGGTGTCTTTGTCAGCCTGCTCCCAAAGCACTGCTTTGCAAACCCAGAGTGGCAATTGTCACTTCAGTACATCGGGATGATAGCTGTTGTTTTTCAGACCCTTTCATGAAAACAAAACGCGCTTTTTTTTTTTTCCTTTTTTTTTTTTTTTCTTTCCTTTTTTTCTTTTTTTCTTTTCTTTTGTGAGGAGGAATACCTGTAGGATCAGTGCACACAACATGCTACCAGAATCCTGGATGTGCTACCAGTCTGCATTGAGTTCCACCTGTATAGCACACTGTCAAGTCATAGCTGTGTATATCCCTTTGTATCAGGCAGAGATCTAGCTCCCTATCTGTTAAATTCTTCTTGCCTTTGAACAGTCAGGTCTTCTTAAGCAAAGAAGTAAAAGTGCTCAAGAAATGGTAGAGAAACACTATGAACGTGGCTCTTGCTTGAACTGTCAAAATCATTTTAGAAAGTTCATGTGGTAATGAGAAGGCACCAGGAACAGCACCTGCCACTGTGCAATAAGCAATATAATGTACCAAATCTGAAACAGGAATAAAGTTTGAACTGCACAAAGCCAGTGCTTATCATTTTCCCCTCCTCCACTGGGAACCCGACAGAAGGTGTGGGGTAGTCCAGTTCTGTCACCATAAAAGCCTGAGTGGCTGTTGTGAAACATGGATAGCACAATGGCTGAGCCAGAGGAGAAGAATAACCCTAGCCATAAAAAGTTCAAGTATGTGTTTCCTGCTATTCCTGCTAGGGCCTGTACACTGCTCCTTCTGAAAGTCCTCAACTGCACATGCCAGAGTCCTGAGGTAATCTTACACCTTCAGGAACAACAATTTGAAAATAATGGATATAAGTCAATTCAACTTGAAAGACCAGCTAATTCAGTCCATCAGCTGGTTTGTACAGTGTCATCTTAGAGGCACGACCAGAACAACTCCCTACCCCAGTTAAGGCTTTTAAACAGTTGTAGTAACATAAGAAGTTGGAAACCAGCAAAATCATCAATTAATAGACCGTGGTTTCAAATTCAAAGAAATCCAAGTGGAAACTCGTGAAGGATGAAAAGGTACAATGCTTCTCTTAATTTTTGCTGAAATCCTAAGAGTAATTTTATTGAGGTGAATTGAGGAATGCAAAAATTTTCATACTAAGAGACATCAGACCCATTTAGTTGCAAAGTACTCCTTTACAACTAAATACCTTTCTGTTCAAGAAAGTTAAATTTTATTTTTGATATTACACCTTCTTCTTTTCTGGTACATATATTCCTTCCAGAAAAAAAAAAATCCTGCTACATCTAATAATTTCTACTAATTAAAAAGAATGTCACCCAGGAATGTGCTTTAAGTAAATGTGGTAAGCAATTAACAGCTTAGACACCACATCAGAGACTTCTGGGCTTTTTTGATACAGCTTTCTCCTCATTTTGGTCTGAGTTGATTCTTACTATTAAAGCCTAGTATGTAGGAAAAGCCAGAAAATTTATTCAGCTGTTGAAATTAAAAAACACAAATTAAAACAGTCATGAGTAAGGTATCCAGATTCTGCATAAAGATGTAGGTTTGTATGTTTTATTTTTTCTGTTTCACTTAGCTATGACTTGTCTATCTACAGGAACACAAACATGTCACTGGAAAATCTATCAACTAAATTAATCACCTATCAGTTCTTACCAGAGATTACACATTGCAATCTAGTACTTACTGTTGCTGTATCTAGCAAGTTTAACAATTAACAATTAAACTGTGAAAAATAACTATTTTTCTTTCCTTTACCATTTTTGACTGAAGAAACATTACAAATAATCTCAGTAATAAAACTAATCGCGAGAGACATGAGTGCCAGAAATAAACCAAGTATTATAAAGTTACCTGCAGAGGCACATACATATAAACCACTTTACTACCTTCCATAGCTCCAGTTTCTCCAAAAGAAGTACCACTAGCATCAGTCAAAGAGTAATGAAGAAACATAATTTTGTAAAACAAAACAAACAAACAAACAAACAAAAATTATGAAGAATTTTAAAACCAAGATCAATATCCAGCACTATACATAAATAAATTGGGTTTTCTGTTGTTTAGTAGCCAGCATCTCTGCCTACTGGCTAACAGTAAGGAATAGTACTTTAAAAAAACCCAAACAAACCAAACCCAAAATTTATTTCATAATTTCAGTATTTAACTTTGGTGTAGCTTTTGCACTAATATCTATGTGACTTAGGAAAAAACCCTAATCTAGCAGCTTCTTTAGAAGAGAAGCCTATGATACATCAAGTTCTCAAAACAATGATTTCCCATCTATATAGCAATTTGCTATAATTTGGCTTGCTTTCACTGGAATTCTTTGAGCACTACTAGTTTACAAGTCAGGGATATTTACAAACACAGAAGCATATAAATATAATATACATTCCTCATCCTTTCTCAAGGAGGAGGGGAATGAGTAACTGAACACCTAAGCTTCAAAATGCTTTTTTGTTCTGCTTATGGCTGTTTCTGTGCAACTATCAAGATAGAAGCAAGTCCAAGAAATTTGCATCACACAGAGAAATAAAGCAATATTTTGATAGTCATCAGATTCCTTGGGAATTAACTCAGAGACTTTGATGCAAACTGTACTGCTGTATGCTCTCTCCTACAGATAAGCCTTATATTTTCTGTGAAGAAATCTACTGAAGAACTTCCAGCAGTGAAACTATCAAGCACTGAGAATTCAGATAGCCTTTTAGATATCTGGGCCCAGGCCAGAGAGTCTTGAAGATAAGAGTGGAGACTGCAGCTAAGCCTAATTCTCTGAAAAGCCAATGTAAGGCAGTATCATATGTTCCTGGTGGTCTGAGCTGCCGCAGCCTTCGTTACAAGATAACTTTCCCCAGCCAGCAAGATCTTTATGCTCAGGTATACTGTGCTCCTATCACCCTAGGGAGAAGAAGAAATGCAAGAATAACTACGTAAGTGCGGCATCCAGCAGGATGAGGTCAAGTCTCTTATGCAAAGAGGGAAGATGGAGTTTTATATACCAGATGCCACTCAGTAGCAGCTTTAGTGTCGACACACAATACAGAAGTACTACTAAATTGTGGAATACACTGGTGAAAAACAATCTATAACTTTCACCAGAAGATCCAGTGAGCCTGGAATCTCACTGACTTGTCACTTTATTCTGTCTGTCTCATTTAGGTTCAGTTTCAAACAACTATTTATTTCTGTGCTGGTTTTTGCAATCATTTGCCACCACAGTGAAACTGCAATGGTTACAGGTCTCAAAGGACGAAGGATATGTATGTGATCTGCATATTTCTCAAGCATACCATCCGACCTGTTCACACAGTAGCTGAATATAGATGCCAAAAAGAGTTAGCAATAAAACTGATTCTTGAAAGACACCGGAATGAAGAACAGAAAGGCAGCCTGCCCTGACTGCTGGTTGGATGTGTTTGTCTGGGAATAATGCCAACCATTTTAGTGTATTACTTCGGATCCTGCGACCTCTCTCAAGCAAGAAAGTACTAGCTCATGATCAACTGTGTTAAATGATTCAGATATGTCTAAAGTGATGAGAATAGATGTCCATACTGTCTCCACTGACAGGAGCAGATTACATATGCCACTAAAACCATTTCAAGTCCTGCTTTAAATTCAGATTGTGCTGGATCTAGAATTTTATCTTAATTTAATTAATGCAGTTGGCCTTTGGCTAGCTTCTCTATGAGCCTGCGAAGAGTTTCACAATTATTCCGTGTCTGTATGTGGGGACAGACAAAGAAAGACGATTACAGTTTGCTCTAGGGTGAAATGTGGAACCTCTTATAGAGCACATGGAAATGCTACACAAAGATTTGGGACAGGAAATGAATAGCTAATCCAACTGAAGCTACAGGGGGAGTGACATGGATGTGAGACATAATTATTCAAACTGGAATATGCTTAGGACACTGAGGTTAACACCACTCCTCTCGAAAATTGTCAAGGCTACAGCTAACAGGACTTCAGGCGTTTAAGTTCATTTGAAAAGCAACAAATCCAATTGCAAAATTCTTTTTTCCCCACAAGGGACAATGAGTTTGGCATAATAGAGTCAGAAAAAACTATCTTCTGAATCATCCTTAGCACTTCTTTCAACATTTGGATTTACACTGCAGGTATCCAGTTCCAGTAATAATACTCCCCATTATAACTCAGTATGATAGGTGAAAAGAAACAGTTTAAAGAAGTGTAGCTACAGTGACCATGAGTCAAATACTTGTGTAACTTAATGTTGTCAACTAACTAACCAACAAAGTAGCAACACACAGCAAATTGAACACTGGAGAATGCATACTGGAAAATTCACAGGTTAGTACATCAAATTTAAATAAGAGTGGTAAGTAAGTGAATGAAGGTTATTAAACCACATATATATATGTGCACTCACACATAAAGAGGAATCAATTTCATGATGTTCAAAGCTGTACAAAAACTACTATGTCTTTGTGGGATTTTGCTGATCTTTCAAGAATGACAGACCAATTTGTTAAAGGAAGAAAAATGGATTCAAAACCCACAATGTTTTAAAAGCAATTCCTTTCAGAGCTCTACTTTCTTGATAAATTAACTATGATCAGCAATGAAGAAATCCATTTTCCTTTCTATCTAAGCTTCAAGTAATGATATATAATAATAATAAAAAAAAGAATGCATATAAGCAATTCATGCCAATGTCCAAATTTCTAGAAGTAGCCTCTAATTTTCAATCACTTTGTTTTTGTAACTCATGTCATGATTTTCAGAGATGTCAACTGCCTACAAGTCCAGTGGCATTTCAGTTATGCAGTAAAATAATTTTGACAAGAAGTCTGGTAGTTGTCTGTTTTTTTGTGTCCATGAAAGCCTGACTGAGCAACTTGATGCAACATGAACTCATGTCTTATCACCACAACTTTTTCTGACCCTTTGAAAGAAACAGCTCCTCACAATAATCACTGCTGAAAATCATGGGCATCAATCAGTGGGCATCCAACACCTGCAGCACTCAGAGAAAGCACATTTTAAAACCTTGATCATATTTTTACATAATCAGACAATTATGTCATTACCTATAGTCTGTAATCCCAAAGACCCTTCTCCAGGGGGTTCTTTTCATAGAGCAAGTTAATGGCCCATTGCAAAGCACCTCCTTATAATATGATTCCAAATCTCATTTTCACACCTTGATTATGACTGGCATTTTCTTGTTTCACCTCCAGGAAGGTGCTGAGTCATTAGCAACACAGGATATGAGAGCAGAAGTTTTAACATTAACAAAGCCAGGATAAACACCATCTTCCAAAGAGTCCCTTGAACTTAGACACTACATAAGACTACACTACCATTATCTGTAGCAGAAAAATCTTTGAGCAACTAGTTTTTGTGCAACACAAAGGCAAAACTTGTTTAAAATGCTTTATAAGACCAGTTACTATTAAGGATCATAAATTTGCCTTCTGGGTTTCAACCACTAATGGCATATTAGCAAAAACAAAATCTAATTTGAACTCATTTACTGTAGTACCAACGTAAAGCAGTATTTCCAAGTACTTGTTTTACTCACAACGACATGATTTGTCCTCCCACAAATTGCAAAGAAGTGTTTTGATAAAAAAATGGTGAAGTCAGAATACAGTCAAATGGATTTCTATAGCACCAATGATGCAGAACTTACAGATTCTAAAACATTAACAAATGTAACACTCATTTAAAAGTAAAAAAACCTGGGGATAAGTCTTTGCTTGCCTTCTAAATTTACTCTATCCAATGAAACAACGCTTACTCTATACTTTATCAGTCTTGACATCAATATTAAAACAGATATTACAAAGTGCCATGATTGTTTATACATCCCTTCCAGCCATTCCAATATGAACAGTGTCCTCCTTGTTTCTCTAGCCTACACACAGTGTGATTTCATCATCTCCAGTTCACATATCCATTACCGGACTTGTGCAATCTAAACAAAATTTTTTCTTTTCTATGTCCAGCCTCTCTTAAGCAATAAAAAAAATACCACCATCAAATTACAGGTGAAATGTTTCTGAGAAACCAGAGAACATAAAAAAATATATTTTCCTAATTAAGAAGGTAGGAGTGGAAGGGTACTTTGAGATCACTGTGCCCAGTCGCCTGCCATCTAAGGCAACCATGTGATGTCATTCCTCCCAAAAGAATGTCCACACTCCATCTTAAAATCAGATTATGTGTCCCACTACTTCCATCAAAAGGCTGTTTCAGAATCTCACTGGTCTGATGGCTAGAAAAGTTAAAATTTCCAGCCTAAATATCTCATGGTACAAAGCCAACCATTTGTTTTCACATCTGTACCAATCATTTCATTAAGTTGGAATGTCCATCCTGACATTCAGTTGGATGTCCATATCCATCCAACAATCAGCTGGGGAACGCTTCTGAACGCTAGTAAAATCCAAGACAATGTGGACTCTCTCTGTGATTCCTGTTGAATCTCTATCAGGTGAAATAAAGGCAACAGAAGAAAATTAGGCACTATACATAAACATTGCTCTGTGGACTGAAAATAAGGATATTCCTAAAGACATGGAAAGAGCACAGTAAACTCAACAGTTAAAGAAAGGACCTGACTCTCCTATTTCACAGGTTATAGTACAGTGCTGGAACAGCATTTCTGAGTTACAGCACCCTATTTTAACAGAAAGCTTAGCCTGTTCTCTTCTCAAAAAAAAAAAAAAAAAAATAAAAAAAAAAAAAAAAATAAAATAAAATAAAATCACGAACACTGGCACACTCACCTCAGGACAGGTTTTCTGGCTCTCAAACCCACATACACTTCAGTGCCAAATTAAAGGCAGATGAAAGGAGCTATGTTTTCAGCTAAGCAGGTCCAACAGCTTTTCTTCCTGCATATTTCTCCTAAAACCTTCCCTACTGAGTCACCTGACTTTCTAGAAGCAGAGGCTGAAATTTCATACTCTGCTTGATCCCCTCCTAATAAGGGACTACTGATAAAATATTCCAGTTTTCCTCTCTGCTTAAAACCACGCTACTCCATCATTTCCTTTACATGAGATCTTCGGAACAAGACCTGAGAGAAAGAGGAAACTGTTCTCTTGCTTCCTTCCCATTGGAGTCATGAGTACTAATGCAAGATCCAGCAGTCAGCACACAGGCCCCTTCAAGTACTTAGTTCCTTTTTCAACTGTGAAACTGAGCTAATTATCACTTCTTAATGTAGCATTAAACTACCTGTTTCTCCAGGCTCACAGAAATGATCACAGTACAGATGCAATAAAAAGAGGGTCAGGTCTGATGAAGTCCGTGTTGAACTCACACTGAAGACTAAGTTAGGTTTTACAAGTGGTCACTCTTGGACTTTTCAGAAGGAAATAAATTTGTCAAATCCCAAAATATAATTTTTACTGAATCTAAAGTATAGATGATTTCATGACTATTTTTAAACACTGATCTGAAGTTCTTTTTCATTAATCATACAGCCATTACCAAGCTTCTGCTTTCAAACTGTTGGGTTTTTTATTGTTTTTTAAGATCAGTTGAAGACAAGAAAGCAATAACAACAATACAGCACCTAATGTCACAAAAGTGAAGAATTTGCTTTCAACTCTTATAGGAGTCTAAGCCTGATCTGTTTCATTTTTCATCACAGTTAATCTCTGCAGATATTACACTATATTAAATCTGTACCACAGCCATATATATCTTCAGTTCTTCTGTTATATGTATGTTCATGACAGAAACAAACAAACAAAAAAAAACCCATATCAAATTCCCCAAGATGTCTCATGTGCTGAGGATATGTGAATAGATTTCTTTTAATTTATAACTAGTTACCAAAATCTAACTACTCTTATGTTTTGCAGAATTATATGTGCTTGGCTGTATTTTAATTTATAAATTCCAACAAAAAAAAGTTAGTCATTTTACCCACTGTAACACTTGTAATCATCTTACATTATTACTTTCTTTTTCCCTTCATATCCCTCCCTCAAAATGGATTTAATAATACAATTAGTGTTGATCATCTAAAAGGTTAATTTCCCGAATGGTTAAAATGTCTTTTAGAACTGCATTTTCAGCTGTTCCTAGTAGGAAATTACACTTGAGACAATTCAAATCTGTAAATCTATATAACAGTTCTGTGGCCATATTTTCCAACACTGGCTTGCATTTCAGTGAAAACTGTAGGCAACAGAAACTGAGAGCTATAGAATGCAATAAAAAAATTAGTATTCTAACTCAACATGAATGAAAGTTGAAAGCAAAAAAAGAAAAAAAAAGAAAAAAAAAAAAAAAAAAAAAAAAAAAAAAAAAAAACAATCAAACAAACAAAAAACCCCCTTAGAAAATTCCCTTGGGCAAAAGAGAAATAATAATGTGTAACACAAGCTTCTCTGAGATTTTTAATATTTTGTGTATGTGCAAATAATAATTACTGATATCTATGAAGTCATTAATAATATTGTAAAAAAAAAATACTGTTTGTAGTTGAACAGATTTTTCTTTAAAAAATTAAAAAATTGTATCGCCTACTCATTTCAAGGTTAACAGAATAATGCAAATTCATATGGGTCCCTGATGATCAAGGTAGGATTAACATATTTTTACCTTCTTTAGTAGAACTGCTTTGGTACAAAATACATTGTTCTGCATTGTCATGATGTATGGCTCATATTTAGAAATCTGACAGTTTAGGAGTGCATTATGGCATTCCATTTAACTGAATACATTTTTGTGCTGCAAAGGAAAAGATAAAGAGGCCACAATTCCTGTCTTCTTTTTAAAGAATAATGACTTTTCTCACTACTGTATTCAAAATTTTAGAAAATTTGGTATTTAGTGGACTGCTAAGTTCTACTCTCTGTGTCTCAAAAACCATGAGGATAACGCTTTATTTCATATAAATCCTATTTTTTTTACATGAATCATATTACTTGATAGAGATGTCAGCTAAAATCCTCATTTTGAATAGCTATAACAGTAATTCTGAGAACCTTTGGAATTCACCCTGTAAGTGGACTGTGATGTTTCATCTTCTGAGCAGTATGCATGACTTCCATAACTGTAAAATTCCAGAAAAACTGGTGATGGACTGCTATTTCCCTAAACAATACTGTCACTGACATAAGGAAGGAGGGAAAGAAAAGATGACTAGAAAAGCACGTGAAACTTCAGGTTAAAACAGATATGTGCAAGGACACCTTATTCCCATGGTGACAGGACAGTGCTAAGCTGTCTACAACACCCTGAAATGTAGGCAGAGCGTTAAAGAGATTTATCTATCTCTAATATACTTGGGGTTATATCACTACAAAGCCAGCTATATCATAAATGTAATTAGCCCATTGTTCAAATGCACAACATTACCTCAACAAGAATCTAGAGGATGTTTTAAAAACAGTTTATAAATTTACTTTTTTTTCCTTCAGCAGTATGCACTTTACCTCCCCTTCAGTCTTTTACCCAAAGTTTTCAAAATCAAGATTAATAAAGAAACAGCTTTCAGAAGATCCCTCTTCCCCCTAGCGAGAATCATAATTTAGCTGATCATCAAGAAAAGCAAAATGTCTGTGCATGGCCAGAAGAGGGAAATATATCACTGGGTGGAGGTCCTTTCAGCACAGGACCCAAAAAGGTAGAATGCAAAGCTTCAGCTGAGCATTTGAGTTTCTCTCTTCCCCTTATGGCTGAGTCAACAAAATGCAATGTGGAGCAAGAAGGTGGCAAAACAATTACAGTTTCACACAGCAAATGTGCGAGGAAGAATGATGGCTTTGAGAATGCATTGAAGGAAGAACCAGGAGACCAAAGTTTGATGGTTCTGCCTTTGCTCACCCTCAGCTGGAGCTGCGGGAAATTGTCCTCTGTGTTTGTACCTAAAATCTACTCTGTGATTACCTCCTAATATTAGTGGTTTGGATTTGCTGACTATATATGACTTTATCTATCGTTCAAAAAAACCCCAAAATAACAAAATTGATCCCCAAAGTTTAGTATCCTCTGCTGTTCTTTACACCTACTTTTGTGTGATCTTAGAGACAATCAGGTTTAAAATTCCCTGCCCTGCAGCCATTGGAACAGAAGGTTATGGCCATAGGTCTGAACAAACTCTTGAGGTTTAAAGATGTTGCGATGTGGCAGAAAGGTGACACCTAAGCTTTATAACTCTTCCAATATAAAACAAACCCAAGATTTTTCCACATGAAAGATACAAGAGCAATGGTGCTGTCTCCATAAAATTATTCCTTGCAATTGGAGTAGTGGGGTGAGAAAAAACACTAGCCAGGAAAATGCAGTTTAATGTGACCAATCTTGTTATTTTAGAGTACTGGGTGAACAGCTTATTAACTGCAACAAGATCCAGATCTTCCCAGGTGCAATTAGGGAATGGAGGAATGCATCAGTGTTACAGTTTAAAAACTGCTGTATTAAAGACCTGGTTTTATTCAATGGAAGACTTTCCTAGAACACTGTAGAAAGATTCACAAGGGTCAGATTGCCAAGAAAAGTGACAATTATTAGTTATAAAAAGTAAAGTTCCAGAAAGAACAAGCTATTTCAGAAAGCTCAAAATCTCAGGACTTTTTTTTTTTTTTTTTAATAAGCAAATGTATTACTAAAATATCCTTAAGGGTTTACTCTGCTACCTGCTTTGTCTGAAAGCTCCAAGATTCCTGGTGAGATTTGTTTCTTTCATATGCAACACTGGCAGCTACCTAGTCCATCCAGCAGAGCTGCAGGAGATACAAGCTTTCTCAAAAAGCTGGTGACACATTGGACTAGTCCTGTTTAAAACCTCTCTTTAAAATGTAGAAGGATTTAGATATAGAGGGATGAAAAAGTCTGTTTTAGGGAGGTTTAGAAGAATTCCAGACAAAAATAATTTGGCCATTACTGAAAAAAAAAAAAAAAAAACAAACACCAGTACCTCTAGATTAACATAAAAACAAGGGCTTAATTCTATTTTACATTTTAACAAGAAAAGGATAAAACCCCCAAAAAACCAAATCATGGAAGATAGATAACTTTAACCCATCTTCGTATTTATACAGCCACTAGCAAAATAGTATCTGAACGCCTCACAGTCATTAATGGATTTTTCCTCACAATGCTTCTTTGATGCAAAGATGTTCTATTATCCTTATTCTTCTAGTGAAGAACAGTGTCATGGAGAGATTAAGTCATTTATCCAAAGTAACACAAGATGCCTATGGGAATGACTATGTAATTTATCACGGATCTCAAGAGCCGCAGTCCACTGCCTGAACCAGTAGACCATTCTCTTCTTAACAGACAAGAGCTGTGGTACAGTACCTTAAATGACCTTTCAAAATGGCTATTTTGTGCATGGGTTTTGCTCTATCACCATTCTGAAAAAAGCTGCTAAAGTAACATACTTTGAGAGAGCTTAATTAAGCACCCTGTATCTTGTCTCAACACCAGCTGTGCAACTTGAGAACACACATATTTTAGACCAAATATTACATATCTCTTGGAAGTCAGCAGCAAAGCTAAATCTCAGCAGCTTGGCAGCTGGAAAAGATCCTTCATGCTCTGCAAATGACTATACTTTATTCAGGTCCTTTATAGGTTTTTTTCCAAGGCTTTTATATTCCTGTGACTGAAAAGAGCTACTATACTCGCAATATATGTCTGAATATATGGCAGGAGCCATTTGGTAACTACCAAAATATGTTCTTTCCTGGCACACTGAAGAGCTCTGTTTATCATTTGGTAAAGCTGCTTAAAAAGAAAAGGCAGTCAATTGTTTTCTCTTTATATTCAACAAATGGTTTCGGTTTGAATGTAATTCAAGCTACAGGAGCACCCACGAGGCTGGTAGTCTAAAACACTGGGTCAGTATCTGCCTCTGAAGACACAAATTAATTAAAATATGCTATTTAAAGGGAAAAAAAACCCCAAAAACCTACTATAGTTTTGTCTTTATCCAAAGAATAAGTACAATTCACATCAGCAACCTAAAACTCTCCATGTTCACCTGAAGGGATCATGACCAGGAGTGAAAAGTTTACTGGGTCATGCTCCTTTAATGTTACCGTCTCTTTTGAGCGACTGCCAAAAGTCTTGCTTATGATGAAGTTTATGAAGAAGAAAATGAACTGAGATCATAATTTAAATTCCACTCAGTTCACAAACAACTTTCATATGGTAACAATTTTTGGTCACTGGTTTACTGAATTTGAATTGGTGACCTAAAGGTGAAAGATTCTGCATTCCAGTATCAATCTCCATGCTGTTTATTGTTCCAACTTTCTGAAGTTCAAAGTGGTTAGAAGCGAGTGTTACATGGTTAAACACAGTTGTCTCCACTTTACATCCACTTAAATATTTTCAGATTTTTTCCCTTAAAATAATTCTAAGTCTAAACCACAATTATACAATTTTTTTCTGTGCATGGAGAACTTCTGATTTAAAAGAAAATATTGTACCCTCGTTAAATAAAAAATAGTCTGTCACATAATAAAATTATGATATTTAAGAAATCCTGTTAGAAAAAGAACTGTGTTACAAGTTCAATTGTGCCTTTGTAAGGCTGTCTGCTTTTGTCAAGGGCTTTTAATTACAAGCATCATACAGATTGCTTTGGCTAACTTAAAAAATATAAGAACAAAGAAAAATCCTATGATTTTAAGATTTCATAATTTCCCTCACAAATCCTCATATTTTATTAATTCCTTTTTTTCTCTAATCCATCAATTCTGTTCTGCACTTAAAACATGAAACTTAACTAACACACTAATTCATCAGTTTCAGCAATAAAGTGAGTAAATTTATCTCCAGGAAACGAACTTGTGAAAATTCTCAAGGAATTCTCAGCTGCATCTGAATTTTTTTTTTCTGTGAAAATTTTTGAAAAACAAAACAAAACAAAACAAAACAAAACTTTCTTTTTTTCATTAGGGAATGAGAAAGAAACTGAAAGGAAACAGAGAAGAAAAAAACCATTTTCAGAAAAATTAGAAAGGAATTTCCAAAATACTGTGTGTCTAAACTGTAGGCAGCCAAATGAAAGATTTGAACCATGCAATTATTTATTTTTAAACATCGGGCAATTTTTTTTTTTTTTTTTCAGTTTTCCAAACACCTTAGCTCTTCACCATTTTTTAATGAGACAGACTTAAGAAAAAAAACATAACTTCACCTACAAATTTATGGCCATGCTATTTAATCCTCTGTTTCAATACTATATTTTTTAAAGGTCTATCTCACTCACAGAGCAATGAAACACAAATCTGAACACAAGTTGAAATCCTTAATCTGATTTTGGGAGGGGGACTTCTAATTTATCTGTGAGCGCACCAGTTCTACAAAGTAACTCTTTGGCATACAGAGCTCATACTGTGAGAGCTATACATTATTCAAGAGCAAAAAAGATTATTTTTGGTACCTAGTTTCACAACCTGGTAACTATTTCTTCAGAGACTGATTGACTTTTATGATCTGTGCTTTTAATTATTTTTTTATCAGCCACCATTTTCTACCATTGCCCTGTCCTGCTTTAAATTATGCAAATCTCAACTGTGTCAACAAAAGCAACTAGACCACAACGTCTGTATGAACCCATTAAGCTACGGGGGGAAAAAAGAAAAAAAGAAAAGACCCAAAATTTGTTTCATGGCCTGTTTGGTTTAACAACAGACCCGATGCCCATTCAAGCACATATAATTCAGAAGGCCTGCCTGCCAGCAATAAAGACTGAAATTGGATACTTTGTGAGATTAATTACCTAGATAGGGCATGATAATGCTAGTCAAATGGGAAGGTAATTAAAGTGCACCTTCCATGAAAATTATTCATTGCTGACGGATCAGGTGACAGATAAATCAAAAGGCAGTTACAAAAGCTACAGGTTAACTTGTGGAAGGCTGTTCCTCCCTGGAAGCCCCTGTTGGAAGACAAAAGGAGAGTAACGAGGCGGCCTCCGAGAAAGAGGAGCCCAGGGAAAAGTTTCCAGCATTGTGCCCGCACACAAAGGGGCAGCTAGAGTGGAACCAGCCGGCCGGCAGCCTGCAGATTCCAGGATCTCTCTGCTTATACGCCGTAAAGGGCTACTGCACCATGAAAGGCAGCAAGTGATGAATTAATAAGTTGACTGGTCCCCTGGGTGCAATCCTTACAGGCAGAGGACATGCCGCGGTAATCAAACGGGGCTATAAATTGTGTACATTGAATGGCACGAAACGCATCTCACTTCATCACCGCTAAGGCAAGACTTCCTGAATTTGTCATTAACTCTTTGGCTTCGATATATTTATTTAAACACTAAAAGTAAGAGAAAGGGCTTACAATAACAAAAGGGCAACTGATACTACCCAGCGGGATATACAGTCTAATGGAGATCACTGACTTTTACTTTCTACAGCTACATGGGTCAAAATCCACTCCTTTTACACCAAAGCTCCCCCTGAGATGCACCGATTAAGTTCAAAACATTACACTTCACGCGCTTCTGAACACAGAAAAAAACCCCAAAACCACAGGATCAAGTAATTTTTTTACAGCTAGTTTATGCAAATTCCTGAGTATTTATTCCATATTTGAAGAAAATGGAGCATTTACATGGGTAAGCATTTCCCAAATTCCATATTTTTACAGGAAATTTCTAAACAACCCTATATTAGATGTAACATCTGAGATTATTAAAATATATGAAAAAGGATCACTGTATGAAAAAAGTTCAATAATTACCATCTTCTCTTCATGCCTTTTTTTTAATGTGTGCTTGCTCTCTAGGCTATGATACTGAATAATACCAACTGTTCAGAGGTAATTCAATGGAAAGCAATTTTGTGCCCCCTCGTTTGTTCTTGGCAGTCATTTTAAATGGCTTAGACACCTATAAGAGTTGAAGAGAAACTTACCACTGACTCGGAATCAGAGCATAAATAGGTAAGAGTATGTATTTTAGAAATTCTTTACTTAATTTCTTCTATCAAAAAATATACTTGAGGTCTTCCCATATTTTGAAACAATATCTTCAAAACTATTTTATACATTCTCTGACTATTTCTACCTTCCCTAGGGTTAATAATGAGTAGAGAAAAGGAAAATTTAAGTAAGTATTGAAACAAAATGCAAACTTTAAAAATAGGAACTACAAACTGAAGCACTTTCTGTGAGTTCAATGGAAAGCATAACCCTTTTTCAAAACAGAATTTATGAAACAAGCTATGATTGCTCCCAAGAGTGTTCTACATTCACAGAAATTTATATGACCATGTGACCAAGAGAGGCATGGTAGCAGTTTACCAACTTCACTGCCCCATTGGCAGCTGTGGTATTTCCCCCAGAAAAGGAGCTGTGCTGATTTTATGAATAGGTTTATTACTTTGAGATTAGCTCATTACAATATTTTGCAAGAAGTCAAATTTTATAGACCTCCCGATCTATAAATTTACCTCAGGAGACTTGGTAAACTTAATCTAGTAAAGTAAATGGTGCTAGAGTTGAAAATGGAGTACGAACACATTCTTGTCCATACGGTTACTTTGTTAGCATGCTTAGCTAGTTGGGCATAAATTTGGCATTCTCAACATGGGAACACTGTTTTGAGAGACAAAAAAGTTAATTTTGCAAGCATGAGCCCTGACATGCCAGGAACAGAGGATGAATCCTGATCTCTTTTGAGCAGGCTTAGCTTTTGGTAAACAGGGAACACCCATTAGTTTCTTTAAGAGTCCCACTGCCTGTCTGTGGTATCCCAGTGGAGTTTGAGCTATCAATTTAGATCTATAGATTGCTAAATGGGATGGGACATGTCTGCCCGAGAGATCATCACCAACATCTCAGTATAGGTGTGAAAGGTAGTCTCTTTGGCATACAGAATTTACCCTCCAAAGCCTTGTGAATGTGACAATATTCTGAGAGGCTGGGGTACTTGCTAGGGAAAAGGCTGAGAAACAGCTTCCAAGAGTTTGGCGAAGGAGTTCACTTTCTCTACTTATTGCTCATTGAAAGTTATCTGACTGTAATGGTTCTGCACTGCATCTATAATGGATCTGCCACTGCATGGCTGATCAAATTAATTTTTTACAGGCAAGGTTGTAACACTGATGGGTGGCCATCACTGCATTATTGCAGGCAAAATAAGTTGTAAGGCACCTGCTGCCCTCCTAATGCCCTCTTAACTAGCACAATTAAAACAAAAACAAAAATAAAACTAAAATAAAAATAAATAATAGAACAGTATTTTATATTTTGAAAACGTTTATAACATTAAAGCTATAAACTGCAATCAAGTGAAACATCCCTGTTTTTAGGACACACCTGTATATGAATATCCTCACTAAGTACCTTGGTTAATTCAGTCCTTGGTAAACAGCTTCAAAGTGTCTTCATAACATGAATTACTAATAAGACAAGCAAATTATTTTTTAGAGTTTTAAATCCCGCAGACAATGAAATATTTTAAAATTTGCTTGCTAGCTCAGCATTTTCTTGAAGATTAATAAAATCATGTAAATATTTAATGTTAACATGGTGGCAGAAATTAACATTTGTGTATGTGGGGATGGGAGGAAGAGGGCATTCAAGTCATCAACTTTTGCCAGTTAATTTAGGTGGCTAAATAGGGAAGGTAATCTAACGCTTCCTCTGTAATTAAGGACGAGTCGATGCACAGTTCCTAAACTTGGCTCCTGTTCCAAATCACTCCCTAAAGAAACCTATCAATCTCCACTGACTACAACAATGTAAATATCCACCAAAGATTTAAATGCTAATGTTTAATGCCAACATCAAAGAGCAGAATGTTTAGCCCTAAAATACTTCATGTGATTAACTCAACACAATATAAAGTGCAATGACACTTTTCTCTCCTCATTATCAGTTAAGCTGCAATACAAAAAATTAGAACTAAGGGTGAAATTTTGATCTCAGCTACACAAGGGAATATTTGGAATAATTCCACAGGAGGTCCACAG
The DNA here is from genome assembly GCF_965231275.1 of Zosterops lateralis. NCBI lineage: Eukaryota > Metazoa > Chordata > Aves > Passeriformes > Zosteropidae > Zosterops > Zosterops lateralis. Next base: position 75,517,391 of record NC_139764.1, on the reverse strand, counting down.
AGACACATCATTACTGTATTGGCTCTGAAATATTAGCATCCAATTCCTCATTTCACAGCCATGATTAGAGGCTGTATGAACTTAAATAGACTCTTTAGCGAAATAAATGGCATTTCTCCACATAAGCATCAGGGTTTATAAGCTCTGAATGTGCTCTGCTGACTCAGCCACTACTGCCTGATAGGAGCTTGGGTGCTATGGAAAAATATGAGCTCTCCATGAAGCATTAGGAAATGGGATTCTCAAAATAAGAGAAACATTTAGGTGACAGACAGAAAAGGTCAAAAGAAGAGATGGCAAATAGATCCATCAGCAGACATGAGATGGCAGATACAGAAACTGAAGGGTGTGCTGCTGCAAATACACACACACACGAGAGAAAACACCAGATTCAACGGATAATTTTGTACAAGCTGTTGAAACACAGAGTTTAGGAGGGGTCATACAAAGCAAACCTAAGAATCACAGTGACAGGACCTCATCCCTAATCTTAAACCTACTTAAGAGGAAGTGAAATCTGTCTTAAAAATTCTGAAAAAATACACTAACAGGATAGAAGAAAGAATGATTGAAAGGAGATTGAGCTACATGTAGGTGTGTGCGTGCATGTACACATGTGTGTATCTATTTCTCCATCTCCTATTCCTATATAACAGAAACAAGACGGAAGTAAGGTATGAAACATTCCATTCTGCACTTCTAAGATTTCTTGCATTAATATTGGAAAAGTTCGAGCAATTCTGTGCATAGTTTTTCTTAAGATTGTCTGTGTTTCTGCACATGCGGATTCTCTTGTGTCTGACACACAATTTACTTCATTCAGTATGGAATGAGGTCTTTATTGAGGTAAGATCTTACGATTTCTACTTCTCTGTCAAACATAGTTAAAAATGGTCAAAAACTGTTGACAGAGGATAAAGGAGCTGAAAGAAATTTTTCCAGAGATGTTCATTTAGCATGCTCACAGTCTTGGATGTTTAGAAAACTGAGCTAGAAATGACCTTTTCTTAATTAGCATTAATATTAAAATGCTCTGAGTCATACGACTTATGACACTTGCTGTGAAAATTTAAATGTACAAATGAAAAGCAGCAAGTCAGGGAGTTTAAAACTACAGCTTCACTAAAGTCTTATTTATTTTGCAGGCTGCCAACACAAACTACCTACCTTATGGAAACATAAAAAGCAGCTTGTTATAAGCTTGAATTTAGGACATTTATATTGGTCCCTCAGTAAGAAGATTTCTGTGTCATTACCATGAGCATGATTTAGTTGTATTATGTTCACATGTAGACACCATTATGTAACACTTAGCTCAGACAAATGGCTCTGTTCTTGATCTTTCTTATTCTACTGTAGTTAATGACCAAATATTGTTAAAAATTGGGACACTAATTATCTGATGTCGACATGTTATGGATAATTAAGAATTGCTCACTCTGAAGCCATGCTAATTGTTTTTCACATGTCTCCTTCTCTCGTCCTTGTGTCCTCAACAAGGCAAGTAGCTACAGGTTTATACGTACATCTCTGTCACGTACCTTGTCACAGAACATACATCATCCTTTCTGGCTCATCCCCGATTAATTTTGCTGGCTTGCAGCAATTATCTCTCCCTTTGTGACTGACCTCCTGGTAAATAGAGTGCATGATCACTGGGCAATTTTTTCCTGCGTATTTTACCACTTAATTGATCCTTGTTGTCTGACCACAATAGGATACACTAAATTTAAGTCATAAAATGGTTGAAGTTGAGAGGAAGTGGTAACCATGTTTTAGCAATTGTAGTTGACAGCTGTAAAAATCAGATCTTGATAATGTTCTCTCATTTACCCTATTACTTGGATCAGTTGGTTAAAGCTGTTAATGATCCTCTTGGATCAATGTCGTTTGCTTGTAGCTATAATTTACTGCATTGGTGGATTAGTACAGATGTTTTCATAGATAGCTCTGCATCATTCCACCAGATTGCTGTCTGCATCAAATTTGCTTCCATTCATCACTAACGAAGCAAAGAAAAAGATAATCAGCATCTCCTGTCTTAACATTAACTATTGAACTTGGGATAACACTTTTATTGTTGTCAATTTGCAGCCTTCAACCATGGCTTCCTCAGTAAATTGCCCTGGGAGTTCTCTCTAGAAATAGAACCAATTAGATATTTTGACTGTTACAGGGAAAGACTACAGAAATGCTTAACTGTAGAAAACAATACATACACTAAAGAGTAGTAGATACAACTGTTCAGTTACCAATATCCCCTATGGAGTCAGGGCTGGTTCTATCACATACAAAGCAGAAGAAACTACATAGGGCAGCGACGTGCCAAAGTTGGCAAAAATTGTCCAGGCTATTAATTATTGAGACTATTCCAGTACCAGAAAATTCTGCTGACACCCATGGGTTGTCATAGTGGATAAGTCAGCAATGCTCTATTAAGAGAGATGTCTCCCTTTCTTATTACCCCACTATGATCAGAAAGATCATAGCCAGCTCTTCACAGAATTTGTCTGTCTTCACCGTTTATTGCCAGAGGTGAACCATTTATTCTTGGGCCATTAATACTCCCTAAACTGCCAGAAGACCATGAGCCAGAAGAGGAAGACTTGTATTTTTCCACTGAGGGCCCATTTAGCCAAATCCATTTTTCCTTCTGAAAAAGCAGGCTTATTGGCACACACAACAAATACAAAATAAGTAACTGAATAAAATATGATGTGCTCCAAAAGAGAAGCAGCACAATCTCTGACTCTATTTCTAAAGAGAATACTTATAAAAAGGAAACTGGAAATACACTGTCTTAAATTGCTGGACAATTCTACATGGCATCATTTAACCTTATTGGAGAAACTTCTTTAGCTCTGCCTACACAAGCTATCCTCTCTCTTCTAAAGATTTCCACAGGAGTCATTACAGTAGGTTGGCTCCATGCCATAGTGTCATCAAATCCTTCACTGTATAGAGATGTTATAGTCTAAGAATTTTTTAATTCACTGCATTCAACCTTAATTAGGATTTCACATTTGGTAGCACTTGTACACTTGCAATAGTGCCTTTCAACAGTGATATTCATTTCTCATTGAAAAAGCATCTGAGCACCTAAAAGGTTTGGTTTGTTCTAATGACAAATGGCACTTCAATTTTTCAAAAGGTCTGAAACAAAGAAACAACACTGAGTTCAGAGTTCCTACTAATTATGGCCTACACTTATTTATATCCTGCACCCAGTTACCATACTACAATTCACTGGAAGCAGTAAAAGAAAGATCTGGAGATGTTGTTGTGCTGTGAAAATCAAAGGTCTGTGGAGTTATATATTCTTTGCACATAAGTTAATTAGCTGCTCTAGAATGTGTATCACCAAGTATAAATACATCAAGTGATTTCCTGTCTTTGTAGAGCAGCTATCTTGAAAGTCTTTGACACTAGTTGGGTCATCACAGAACTATGTATTAAAGTTCCTTGAAAAGTATAATGAAGTGTAAAGTTTCTACTCAGTTGAAAAGAACCTGTGGCCATGAGAAAAAAAAAATCTAACTATGGATTAAGTGAAAAAGAAGCTAGGCATATTTATGAGGGTTCAAAAAGTCACCCAGCAGGTGTCACAAGTACAGCTCTTTAATTTTAGAGACCTTTCAGAGATTGGTCATAGACAGTGTGATGTCAACACATATACTTGCTTTTTTAGATCAAGATCAGTTTTTCATCACTGTTTTTATAAAAACAATTGGTTTAACTCATAAATATTGAGGAGATAGCTGGTCCAATTTTTTTAAAGGAAAAAGGGGCTCCTAGTCCTTTGTGCAAACATCAGTAAAGCAATCTCTCCCTTCCAGGGCTAAATTGTACTTTATGTTGCTCATTTTCTTCCTCAAGTACATAGTTTTTTATTGTGCAGCTGGTGAAATCATTCTCGAGTAGTGTACATTAGACCATGGTGACATAACCTGTTTTCTCAATAGCTCAGTGCACAGGAAAGTCAATAGCCCTGTGGCTGTCATGCTTCTCTGAGCAGGTTGCCACCAAACATTCAACATACATAGCTTAATCAGACCATTTCTAATTTGGAGCCGTGTTTCTGTGAAGCTGAAGCTTTACTTTATCTTTTTGTAGTTACACTAGGGTGTAGCTTCCATTCTTTTCACTTCTAACTATCATGAAATTCACATAGTCTTTATAGAAAAAAATTACTTTCTTAGCAAAAATTATTATATCTCTTCCAAGAAAGCTTTTATGATAAAGCTGGACAGTAAAGAATTCTGATACCCATTTGAGAAAAAAAAACCAACAACGTATTTTTGTATACTATACAAAAATCTGAATTACATTCAGTTACAAACTGATGTGCAAAAACCTGTCATAGTCAGACTCAAAATATGATATGAAGTTAAAATTTTCTTTCAAGATGACAGAGTGCCCATTGCTTTTGTTCCTGTGTGTTCTGATAGAGCATGAGGTTCAAATCCTGCTCCTATTGAAGTCAATGACAAGGCTTCCATTGACTTCAGCGGTGCAGGATCAGAGCCTAAGCAACACAGTTAGCATCTGCTTGCTTTTTATCTCTCTTATCTTTTAGTACAAAATATTGGAAAAAATAGAATTAAATAGTAGAAGAAAAATGAATTAGTATCAATTAGCTACTCTGTGGTACATTTTCTTATAAAACATGCTGCTTGTCATTCCAAATTTTTTGTGAATATACATGTTCTGTGTATGTATATAAAATATCATCAAAACAGTCAAATACTGTATCCTAGATAGATGTTTCCTTCTCCGTGAAACTCCTGAAGAAAAATCTAACATTTAATAATCTAATAATAATGCCCCAACATTGCAATTCTGTAGTATCTCTATAACCTTGTGGATGTCACAATATTAAATATTGTGACAGATTGTATATTGACCAGATACAATCAGTGAATGAACAAACTGCTCTCCTTGATCTGATGGTATTTTCCATACAGAGCCTGGAATTCTTATCAAGTTTTTATCCATCAGTTTAATTCAGGCATAAACTCAGTTATTGCCTCCTGCAAAAAAATCTGTGATATTAGTTCAAGGTAACATGATTGCAGATCAATAGGCAGTCTTAGCTCCACAGAAATAACCCAATCCATTCTTTTAATGTACTGAAAAGACATCTAAAAAAGTAGAAGAATAATAACTATCATATGCAACTGATTTCTACTCTAATTTTTCCCTTTCTAGTTGATGACCATGGAGTGCAAAACAGCTACGCTTTCTGCCTACTAGGCTAGAAAAAATGTTTTAAATACTAAAATATATTTTAAATATTATTAGGAATAAGCACAGACTTCCATATAGCTCCCATTAAAAAAATAAGCAAAAAGGTAACCCAAAATGCAGTCATCATCACATATATGCTTCTAAAACCCTCAGTTTAATGAAAGCATTTAGTGAATATTATATATAAAAAGTGACTTTTTGTAAAAGAATTCCCCCAGCTCAACAGGTGGAACACATTTGGTAAAAAGAAAACATTACTTTTATAATCTGAATTCTTTTTACATGAGGCATTGCTTTTAAAAAAATATATGTTGATGATGTAGCTGTATCAATGTGCGAAAACTGATCTACAGTTGGAGGTTAGGAGATGAAGCATAGCTCAGAAAGTAAAGTCATTAGCAGGAAATAGCCAAGGAAACCTTTAGCTAAAGGAAGTCCACTGAAATGGGAAAACATTGGAGAAATGTTAAGTTGAACACTGAAACTATTTGTAATAAGCTGCCATGTAGCACCAGAAGTGAACATTGGATGGAAGACGTAGATAAAGGTAGATTAAAACAACTTGGTGGTGGTATGGAAAGAAACCAAAATGGCCTGAGGAAAGGAGGGAAGCGAGAACATGACTAGAACACTCAGGTCTCAGTGACTGGGAAAGCCGCAGGCATTAATCTTCTTGATTGCTGCCTCTGCTGGGGGACAGTTCATTGCTGAAGAAAAGTCAGGCTTAAGTGAGACTGACAGGGAACAGGAAACAAATAGATGGTCAGTAGTGCAGAGGCTATGAAAGAAGAGACTTTAAAAGATGAGTAGTGATAATTGAGAGCTGAGGAAAAAGAGTAAAGAAACAAAGAAACCAAGAAAAATTAGAAGCAGTAAGAATGAAAGGAGAATGTAACATGAGAGAATGTGAAGTGTCTCTCTCATTTAGAAAGACTTCAGAATTACCTAAGAAAGGCAGAACTCATCCCACAGATTTGCATTTATGCATTCAGCCATTTCCTTCTTGTCACGTAAATCAACAGTGCTGCTGCTAATAATCATGATTTTATAGCATGTAATGTTTTTCAGTTCAGGTTGCTGGGATTACACCGATTTGAAAAATTCAGCTTCCTTTTTTTACTGTGAAATTTGGAATATTTGGAATCTGCTTTTTTTTTTTTTTTTTTTTTTTTTTTTTTTTTTTTTTTTTTTTTTTGGAAAAGGTCTTAAAACTGAACTCTAGGATGTAAAAATAGAATAGCAGCAAATCAACACATGCAAAGGAAACTGTTACTAAAAAAAAATGTTTTTCAAGAGTAAGTCTTGATTATGGAACTGAATCAGAGTTTTTTTAACCACTTGAAGTCGCCAGCATTAAGTGCATCTGAAGGCACAGCATGACCTAAAAGTGCTATGGGGCACCTTTCTCTTGCTGGGAAGAAGCAGCAAGCATTAGCAAGTGCTCTCTGTAGAAGAGCAATGAGTACATTTAGGGGCAGTTATTGGCATTACATTTTAACTTCTGTTTGTCTTAGTTACAGTAATAAGGCATGATAAATGTCCTCTTGGATATGATTTTTTCTTTTCAAAGACTATAAAGACAATTTAAACTGGCTTAGGACACACAATTAAATTTTCTCAAACCCTGATAAATTTTGATATTCATTCAAAATATCCTAAGTTTTATCAAGGCCAGGGTAGGTTGGGTGTATATAACCCTTTACCAGAGATGAGTCCATTGTTCATTCAGATAAATTCTAGAGGAAAGGATGCGGAAAAATAGTTTTAAAAGTACACTATCTTTGCAAAAATGTCAACAGAAAAATTATAAAATTGTTATTGAAGCATATTTCTTGAGGTAAAAATGCATGAATGACAAAATACAACAAATATTCATCAGCAGTGAAATCCACCCAATTTCCATTCACCTTCTGGGTGTTGTATGGAAAAAATGTAAAATTTGGGAAGGAATTTGATGGATCAAAAGGAACTACTAGTAGAACTGAAAGGGGAATATCTTATCAGGGAAGTGGTCAATTTTATCTTTGGTAAGAACCCATTCAATAAGCTTGCAAAGGTAGTGCTTGTCAGCTGTTTGCCAGGTGCAGCTCTTTAGCACTCTTGTTTATTGTAACTACTGAATGTAATCGTCACGTTCAAATCTGAATTCTACAAGGATGCAGGGGGTCTCATAGATCAGCTTGCGCTACTGGGATGACATCCTGTATTCTTTATATGATACTGGACAGGCAAGATGGTTTACTCCTGGGGGATTTAGTGTACTAATCTTGTCAAAAAAAGAAAACAAAGCAAAACCAAAAGCATCATGGTTCTTGGCTGAAGCATAAAAATGTGCCATATGACAACTGATAGCCTAGTCACAGTGTCTTTTCAAAACAAGGAATGAATAGCAATGTGTCATACGTGTATATATATAAGTGATGTGAAATGATACCTACCCACTTGCAGTCATTTTATTATTTCCACAAACATAAATAGGCTTTTATCCACCACCTGGTTCTTTTATGTGGCATGCTCTCTTTGTCTCATCAGAAGCTTGTTACATGTGGGTGAAGAAATGCTGAATATATTCTATAACTCCATTCTTTTATCAATAATTTCCTGTTATCATACACAATGATTTGAATTTTGTGACTATGGCCACAAAGGAGCAATTCAATTAAACCAAAACTACAAAGGGAAAATCTCATTGCAATCCTCTGTGCAACTGGTGAACCCAGTAATTATATATAGCCACCTATTGTGTTAGCATAATAACATGTGAAGAAGGTTTAGTTAGACACATTTACACACATAAAAAGCAATATAGGCATAGAAAAAGTGAGTTTTGCCAGAAGTATAGAACAGTCACACAGGAACAAATGAGAGCTGCATGAATCCTAGTTTACTTGGCTATAAATAAATCCAACATTTTTTTTCTCTCCATGGTAAAATAAAAGAGAAACACAGAAGCATAACAGTCTCTTTTGAGCAACCAGTCTCTTTCTGTTCAATTATAGTCATCAATCTGTTCCACCTAAAATATTTTCCTCCTTGAGAAACCAAAGAAATCAGTATTAGGATCCAAAACATGCTGTTGCAAAAATAACATAGAAGAGGTCTTTCCTTTTGCTAAATGTGTTTGTTCTGAATGTCTGTATTTCTTTAACACAAATTTAGTAATTCTGTGGGAAAAAAAAAAAAAAAAAGCTGCATTTATGTGGCATTTCTAATCAGAAAATCTTGAAGAGCTTGGTAAGGACAAGTGAAGGTTACCTTCATTTTACAGAGAAAACTGCAACAAAAAGAGCATAAAGCCTCCTTTTCTTTTTTTTTCCCAAAATCTGTCCCCTATGTATACTCATTTTAGATGCCAAATTGGAAGCCTTTAAATCTTTATATTCAGAAGTGCTAAACAGGCAAAGCTTCAGTTGTAGCCTCTCTCTAAGCAGTGTCAAATCCTGGGAAATGCTGGTCTGTGGATAATCCCACAGTAAACTGGAGAGTAGAGCAGATCTCCTGCTTCATGGTCTCACAAAGCTTGTCCAGGAGGTTGAAGATTTTTGATTACTTTAAATCTTTAGTAAAGTCTAGATGTTGTCTCTAATATATATGCAAGTTATAGTTACACTACCATCTCTGGGCTTGATATGAGGATCATTTAATAAAATCACATCGTTTGTGATACTTATGATGATAGCACAGGATATTATATCTTCTGGCCTAATAAAAGCCCTGTAAATCCATGACTATGACAACACAAAATAATGAACTACAATGAGTTAGCTTGGAGAGAACAGAACAAACTTCTGATTAAGGCTTTTTCACCTTCCTGAGATCCGATACTAGCCACTAAATTGCATTGTTACTTCCTTTGCCCTGTGTGCCACTGAACCATCAAAGCACATAAAGTAATTTGATTCAGCTAAATAGGAAAAAGTCCAAATCCTCTTCTTCATGTGATAGTTCTCTTACAGTCATCTACAGAGAGCTGTCCACCTGTGCATGTTCGGAGAATTATTTTGAAGATGAAAAATCAAGGTGCCAAAATAATATCATCTGTGGTGCAAAAATAGTTTCAGGGTAAGTTTTCTGTGATGAAAATCTCATCATAAGCTTCAAGAACTGAATGAACACAAAGACCAATCCTTTCAGCTAGAGAGATGGTTCCAAAATAATATAAAATGTGTATTTGGAATCCATGAAAGCACTATATAGAGATTAAATATCCCCTAAATACTCTAGCCTAACTTTAACAACCACATCAACTGTCCTAAATTTGAGGGGAGAGAATGAAGGTTTTGAACTAAATGTCTTGTCCCTTTTTTTTTTTTTTTTTTTTTTTTTTTGAGATGACTAAAGTATAAAATAACTACAGTTTTTCCTGTTTGTTTGTTTATCCTGTTTGGTGAGTTTGTTCTTAGCTCAAAACATTACTTTAGGGGATAATTTCTACTGCACTAGAAAAAAAAAAAAAAAAAAGAAAATAGCATGATTCACAGTCATTGAAATTTCCTCCAAAATATAAGCATGAAGTATCCTTTAAAATATTTGTCAGCTGTTCTTACAGGAAGCATTGGATCAGTTATTCATTTTGTATTTTCTTTCACGGCATTTCTTTGAAAGCCAGATCTTGCAAATAATATTCGGTTTAACATTGTTCAAATTACTAAAGGTTAGCTTCACTATCCTCTCTTTAAGATCACAGCACACTATTGCCTGTAATTTTATCAAGCAACTTGCCAGTTCAGAAACCTAAATCCGAGAATTCTTTTTTTTTTCCTTTTTCCATTCAGCTGCAGACAACTAAAGCCCTTTTTTTCCCTGGGGTGATATGCTGGTTTGATTTTATTTCCCCTGACATATCACCTGTCAGATTATGATAAATAGAAGAAACAAAGAATAATCATCACATTCTCATTGCATCTCATAATCAAATATCTGGAAATATAAGATAAATCAGAAATATTGTCCTGAGGGAAAACATTAACACTGAAAACACCATCAGAAATCCAAATCATCTTCCAGTGACCTAGGACTCCCATACATGTTTAAAAAATTCAAAAAGGAAGTCTACATAGAACTGTCACATCTGTTTTTTTTAATCTTCTAATACTAGGGAATTAACTATAATGAAGTAAGAACAACAACAACAAAAAAGTTCCTAAGTTAAGAAATTCTATTTAATAACAAAACTGTGTGTCTTAAGTCTTTTGTGAATGCTTTCTGAAAGCAGTCCTGAGGCCAAGAAACTGGACAGGTTATCCTGAAATAGTATAAGCTCAAATTAAATAGCTGGCAACGTGAAAAGATTAATGAGCCAGAACACACCAAACATGCTCCTGATTTACTGCATCTATAGTTTGCATGCTCCAAATTTCTCTCAGTCTCACAGTGTTGTGATTCATAAGTGATGAAAACTCACCTGCTTGGCCAGTGGTAATACTGACAGCTGCAAAAAGCCTCTGGGAACGACTCAAGTCAGAAACCCCATTCACAGCTTCAACTTCAAACGTGTAGTTAGCATGAGCTAGCAGGTCCATGACAGTGACATAGTTATCTACTAATCCAGTTTGCTGGGGCATATATCCAATGTTACTCCCACAGGGAACACACTCGCCCTGCTCCCAGCTGCACCTCTTGCACAAAATGCGGTAGGTCACATCACTTCTTCCCCCGTTGTCAGCAGGAGGACTCCACTCCAAACTCACAGTAGTCTGGTTGATATTGAAAATAAGGTTCTGTGGTGCAGATGGAGGTCCTACATAATACACAAAGAAGTCCAGGGTAATTACACAAAACCACAGTGAGACACACAGGTAGCATCTTAATTACTGAGATAGGAAACAGTTGAAGCATTTTTCTTCACATAAACATTTCATTATTTTAGTACAGGCTGCATAAAAGCTTTCTTGAACTCATTTGGTAAGAGCTTTATTTATTTTCCATTAAGACATCAGAATAACAATTGTCTGTATATTTACTGCAACTGATTTAGCTGTTTCACTTCTATGTAATTAAAAGGAATGGTTGATATACCTTAAATGTCCTCTTTTACAGGTTTTCCAAATATGGGGTTTTTTTCATCTCTTCTAAACCTACTGCACAAGCTGCATCTAGTCTTTTGTTATCAGCTCTGATATGATTTACAGAGATATTTAGTGATGTTTTGGATTTAGGAGACTTCCACTATTTGAACCACCAATCTGTGTAGGACAATCTATTTGCAGTTAGAAGGTTAAGTCAGATCCAATTACTGTTCAATCAAAGTGCAGGTCCACAGAGGTTACTTTTCATTTTTCACATTACTAATTTTGGTATTATACCACATAATGCGCAATGTCTACAACAATTTAGGGAGAACTGGGCCTGTATTATATCTATTACAGTGAGTTATGCACTTATGCAACATGCAATGTTTTCCAATGCCATATCAAGCAAACTTGAAAATTATATTTATGCTGATTTTGTATTCACTGTCAACCCTTTTTCCCTCTGCCTTTCCATTTTTTTTTACCGTTGCAAATGTACTTTTCAAACACAGGAAAAGCCAGACAAAACTATTCGCTGCAAGCGGCTGCACCTGGTTGGTTAAGCAACGTCCTTTACTATTAAATTCATGACTCACTCACTTGTGCATGCGACATATGGTGGATCAGAAGGTGCTCTATAATAGCTATCTTCACAGTCGCATCTGGAAGATCCCTCCTTGTCAGAGAAGCTGTGAGTGGGGCAGCGGGAGCACTGCAGATCTTGTGAGGAGGATTTGTAGAAACCACGGCCACAAGCTAAAGCAGAACAAAACAAATAAAGATTTAGATTTGCATAGAATTCTATCTTTATCTTTTTTTTTGTTTCTGTCACATGAGGTACACATTTCTGTAAACATCTAAACTGCCCATTCTGTCATGTTGGCTCAAGCAAGATATGCTCACAATTTCTTTTTCTTCAGATGATGCTGTAAATTAATTTATGGCATTCTTATGAGTTCAAATATATACTATATGCACCTCAGCAGCTGGCAGTACAATATTTTAAGAGTGAGCCACATAAATACAAGAAACATGGGTTTTTCATCAAAGAAGAATATAACAATGGTGTGAAATATCTGGATGCCCGCAATAGGGCCTAAACAAAAGGAAAACACTCGAGATCTGCTCTAAGGCCACTGAAGTGTTTATGGTATCTGAACTAGCTGTTTTGGAGCAAAATTTATTCTTCTCTGATCTCAGAAACCCAAAGAAGCTGTAACCCACCAGCAAACTCTGATCCTGAGGAAAGAATGAGGCATGAACATTTGTTTAAAATTTTAGATAACTCTGGTAGGAACATGAAGAAAGAGGAGACCAGACAGCATAAACTGATCAATTGGTTTGCCCAGTTTCACAGAGAGAAACAAGTAGGTTGAAATTAACTTATTAAAACTTTCAAAAAAAAAAAAAAAAAAAAGACAAAAGGTAGACAATAGGAATATGCATATAAGAGAATTTCTTACTTTGGTTTGCCCACTCGTGAAATTAAAAAATGTGTTGTGTTACAACACTAATGTTTAGCAATACTTCTTGTAGCTACTGCCACAGTAACCAAGGCAGGAACACACATAAAACAAACCTACCATTAGACTTGCAAGCAGAGCACTGCAACCTAGACAGCCAGCTTAAGAATGTATAAACTACGAGAACTGTAGGGAATGAAGAAGAGGGAAGTGGGGACCAGACAACACTAAAACTGAAAAGAGATTAAGACTTGGTTTCAGCACTGAGGTTATTATCAAACCTACAAACACTGTCAACACGTGAAACAAAACACAGAAGTCCTCCAGAACCTTCTAATAAGGCAGAAGTATTTTCAACCAGACTATTTAACTCTTTTTTTGTTTTTTTTTTTTTTTCTTCCAATCCTAGCAGACAGTCTAACCTTCTTAAGCCACCACCTGTATGCAAAGGAAAGGGACAGCGAGTGAAACTTTGTACTGGGTATCAAAATATTAAAGCTAGTTAAATAGTCATTCTCTATTCAGAGGCAGAGAATTTACTTTGGTTACATTCATATTTGCTTGGATATTTTCTCAGAACAGAAATGCAAAGTATCAAAAGACACTGATATTTGGAACGGTTATTTCAGTTGCCTGGTACTACAGTGATGGAAAGAGCATGAAAACAATGAACTTTATCCAAAGCTCAGTAAGTCAATGAGGAGTACCTTTGACTTTAATAGCCTTTGGACTGGACCTATGGTGCTGCTAAAGCAACCTGAGTCATATTAGTCTAATTATTTTATGCAACAGAGAAAAAAAAATAAATGCAGCAATACTTAAGACAACAGTAGATTAAAGCTGACAAATTATGTAAATCAACAAAAGATCACACCAGTAGGAAACTCAGGCTATTACTATATCAATGCACTAAGTTTTTTTAAGAAAAATACGCTTAAAATTGCCATAACATTTAGAGTTTGTTGTGCTGAAAAAAAACCCCAATGGATGGAAGCTAAATTATTTGGCAGAGCCAATTAGCGTGCAAAGCTTGCAGCCTTTGATTTTGACAAAGGGGCACAAGTTTGCATTAGAAGAAAATCTAGTCCTGCCTGTAAAATGTGCTATAGCTTGATTGTGCCACAGTAGCTGTTATATGTGCTATTTAGAAAAGACAACAAAAAGGATTTTGGAGAAGCACTTTAGATAAACATGACCTGTGAATTCATAGGTGTGGCAAATTCAACTCAAAATTATCCTTTTATACCTTCTTCCAAGGTTTTTCAGAATTTTCTGACCAAAGCACACAAAAGCTGAATGGATTTGTATACATACACCTTAGGACATACATTTAAACTTCTGTCCACTTTTTTAATACTTGCAATAGAAATGTAGCTAAAATTACCAAATAATAGTTTCCTGCCTTTCCTAAATTGTCATGTTCCTCTTATACCAAACAAAACATCGGACAAATACACTGGAATTTCCAACATGCAGTCCGCTGCAAAGAGCAACTTAAAAGGCAAAGATCCCTACTGTGTTTCCAGTCTGTCCTTCTCAGCAGGGAATGTCACATGGCAAAGATGCAGAGAGTAAAATAAAGATTTCAGACAGAAATAACAAAATGTAAACAGAAAACTCCTTTTCATTTTGGTTTTTTTTTGGTTTTTTTTGGTTTTTTTTCCTGATGACTTGATCAAGACATTTATATGCTCAGTCACTCACTATTTAAAGTAAGTGTGCATTTCTCTATTAGAGTTCAAAGGATCTGAGTGTCTGTGACTAGTTTACATGACTGAAAGCCAATTATTCTCCCGCACAGCATAACACAGGCAGCAGGTTCAGGCATTCATATCGTGCTACCATTCCATTAGTTTTTTGTCCACTTAAGAGGCTTGTGACGACATTCAATAACCATCCCTTTAACTTATAAATCCCAGAGATATAAGGGGCAGAATATTCCAGAACTGAATTTTTTAACAATATGAAAACAGCCCTTTTAAATAGGATTTTTAAAAACTTTGTAGTTCTTCAGAAAGGAGGGTATACAGACCTGTACACTATAATTAAATGCACACATTCGAGGAATACAATTAAATTATTCTTTCATCTTTCTTCGTAAAAATAAATTTCTCCCAAGACTTGTTTTTTTCAGGCTAGCAGTAGAATACTTCTATTGCTTAAAAACTGGGAACCTATGAGTCCTTACCTGTTCTTAACACATACCATTGTCCTTGCAAAGAAAATTACAACTGAAAACTCTACCAACGTGGTCTTGAAGAGACCACTTATGAAGTGCGAGAACTTGCCTGTCAGCTACACAGATTACAGATGGGTAACAATAATTCAAAAATACTGGCTTGATTCTTTTTTCCCCCTCCCCTTTGTCCTCCATTGCCAAACAAGTAATTTAGATAGATTGTTTTGTTCTACACTATTTTAATTCTACATATTTTGATTCAATTCAGTTCTTCATGTAATATTTTTAGGATTAGAGGGACAGGTGGCATAAAATCCCCACTGCTGCTACCTCCATAAGGAACATTAAAAAAAGTTAATTGTAAAAAAATGAAAACAAACACATTAGCCAAACAACACTCAGAGCTCCGTACATGCAAATCTAAAGGTGATAAATACAGCTACTCTTTCACAAAAGTATCTCATGGCAAAGCTTCAGGCAACTCAAATGACATTTGATCACTTCCATTTTAATATTTCATTTCATTAGTACAGAAAAGCACTCATTAGCTGCACTTCTTCCCTATAAAGAAAGGCTAAATTATAAGTCAAGGCACAGATCTCAGGCAATGACAGAAGATATGCAGGGGATATAACTGGTGAGATGGCACTCTGATGTTGTAGCTCTAATCCTCATCATCACTGATGTGATCAAAATGTGAACTCATTTGATGTTCCTCAAGCAAGTTAAGATCCAGCAGTAGTTTTGTAACTGAAGGGCTGGAGTATGACAAAAGGCAGCACAGGGGTGGGGAGAAAGGCAAGAAAGGCAGCACAAAATACCATTCTCTTCCATTCACTCTGTTGTGTCATTTACGGCTGCTAATTTAATAGAACAGCTCTTCCTAGATGAAGCTCCCATTTTGTTCAAACAGCTGCTCCAAAGTCTTATATGTTACTGACAGCACAAAGACACAGAATAGCACCTACCTGCCTGACCTCAACCAGCTTAAAACAACACAATTAGGTTTTAATTCTTTCCCCATATACTACAAAATCAACAATAAATACAGAACAAAGTCTTGCTTCAGCCAAGGCACAATTCTTTGCTTAGTATCTTGGCCTCAAAACCACTAAGGACTGTCCATCACTGACCCTCCTAGGGCTGACCAGATCTTTGGATTTGTTCACTTGTCTGCAAGAGCCATGGCTGCTCCTCAGAGCAAATCTTCTCACCTCCTCCATGAAACAGAGATTTTTCTTGTTGGGAAGCTGGCAGAGTTCCAGCGTGAACTACAAAGACAATGTGAACAAAATCTCTCGGATGAGAGAGCTTTCCTGGAGTTGGGGATTGAGACAGGAAGCCCTAGATAAAGCAGTACAGTGTTCTGGCTGTATACAATGAAAGACCCTCCAGAAAATCATACCAGCAGTCTTTCTGGGCTTGGACTTGCTTTCTTCTGGTACATCCAGTAGCACTCGGCCATAAGAAGGATGTATGGTGACGGCAGGGTCTGGCACATGGCTGGGCACAGCTGCAGCATCAGTGCCCATCTGGAAACACGTTTAGCATGCACCACTGCAGTCAGGGCATTCACAGACACTTCTAGCCAGTGTGTTTGGTATCCCTTATAGGACTGAATAGGTACTGTAAAGAATGGAATTTCACAAAGCCAAAAGTAAATACTGAGAAATTAACACACACTAACAAGAACTATGATGCCACATCTGTGGCATAAGCTGCTGACTGCTGACTGCTTCTGGGCTGTGAGCTCATCACATGCTTTAGTGGCCTGCTACAGATCAAATAATGTGTATGTTTCTTTTCATATTAAAAAAAAAAAAGGCCCAGGACCTCTCAAGAAGGGAATGAAGGCAGATGTAGAGGGCAACCAACCGCAGTCTAAAGTCCCACTTGTGGGACAGGAGAAAGGAGAACAAGAATGTGTGAAGTACTATTCATTTTTATGTAGCCTTTTCACTATAAACACTATTTCATTTTGTGTCTATGATAGTTAGGGAACTTAAACTAGGAGCAATGATGGAAATACGGTGAGGGCTATGAGTGACATATGTAACAATTGATGTTTATACAAGCAAAGGAGAAAGAATAAACAGTTACAGGGCACTGACACATTAATCAAGAAAATGATTTGCTACTACAATAAACAGTTAAAAAAAAAAAAAAAAAATCTCTATTTTTTGAAGTGCAAGGCTTCCAGGTGGCATATCAGCTTAAGACTTAAAGGCCACACAATTGTTTCAGCATGTTAGACACTTGATTGAACATGGCTTTTGATAATTACTTTTGAGTTTATATGAAAATAATTAAAGAGGTGAATGTACTAATTACTGCTTGATCCCATTATAAAAAGTAGTCTGGTGTAAGAGGATAAGAATAAAGATGACATACTGTGCTAGCAGAGTGAGAGCTCATCCGTTTACTCTGGTTTGTGCGCCATTCCCTGAGTTTGCCATCACTAGTAAGCCTTAGCGGTGTGACAGTTTTATGCACACTAAGATGAAACTAATGTTTAAAAAACAACACTGTTCCAGAGCCAGTGTCAAAGGATGACAAAGGAGTAATCATAGAGTTTCAACAACATTAGTATTGCCTATGAACTTGGGGTACCAGGCTGGTCCCACCGAAAACCATGGCAAATTGACTGCCCATCTTGGAAAGGCTCAGGTTTTCCCCTGGGTTCCTTTCTTCACTTGAATAAGTTGACTATATTATGAGTGATCCTACACATTGTATTTTTTCCTCCAAGCAGTGAGTATAATTTGTTTTATATCTGTGTGGTCATAACTCACCATTCTTGTGATTTGTTTTCCATTATCTTAATCGACTCCCTACCTTTCTACCTTCTCCAAGCCAGAGAAAATTAAAGAGAATTTGGCTAACCCTCTTTTCACAGAAATGATGTATACACAAAGAGTGTGTGCAGATGTTTCCTGGATGAAGTTATGCAGCTGCAAAGACTTTATTAATTATAAAATGCAAAATGGATTGTTCTGTAATTGAAACTCTCTGGGGCTCGGATATATTTGAAAATTAACATACATGTATGTATGGCCAGGACATAGATGGATGCTGTTAGATTATTTATTACAAATGATATTTTAGCTAATGCAGAAAAAAAAGAGCTGGTCTTTCTCCACTGAAGCTTTCAAATACTTGCTTCATATTAATGTCCATGGTTCCATAACTCAGGACTAAAAGCACAGCTTGCAGAAACAGTACTCCCACTGCTAGTGTTGCTGACCTCATCTACGATGGACAGGTCTAGAATCTTTATTTTAATCCTATTGACAGTGCCTCAGTGGGAGTAATTATAACAGTCAGCCACAAATCCAGACCTCCTGTCACTGATATATTAGGGTTTTTCACAATCAAAATGAGCAGCAGACCAGGATAAAAGCAACATGGGGTAGTGATTATAGAAAGATTTGTCAACCCCCTTCTGTATTAACCTGCTACAAACACATGACAATTTGGTATAGGAAACATTAGAAATCCAAAAGGTTTAACCTTTCACAGTGTCAAAAAATAAATTTTTAAAAACATTTTTGGGGGAAACTGTTCTCTTATGAGATACTTGGCTGGTAGATCACATCGGCCAAAGGCACTTTTTAGCTGAAGTCTCTGAAAAGTCTAGATAAACTGAAAGCAGACCATTATAAAACAATTCCCAACTGCAGATTTCAATGTGAAATATTAGACATAAGAAATCTACTAACAAAAAGAGACTTTATAACCTCTGATCCCCTTTTCCAATAATTTGTGTATGTTCCAGTCATGGGTATGTTTGAAACTGTAAATTACTTTTATAGTGAGAGATGGCATCTGTTATGCCTTCTCTGGCACCTAATATATATTGTCTTATAAGAAGCTTAGACTGTAGTATTTTGTCTAACTACTATGCAATGCTAAATGTCTAACTGAAAAAGAAGTTTATTTTAGCTTGATTTTTAGACTGCAATAACATCTAAAGATTATTCATGTTTCAACTACGGAACTATGTTGTATGTTTTAGTCAGAGTAAACTCAGGACTTTTAATGGTGCCTAAGCTATAGTGTGAATGATATATCTAAATAGGGTTGTTCCATGGCTGCATACCATCATTCACTCAATGTTTGCTGTTGCCTGTCAGGAATCTCTCAGACCTCATATTCATTTTCCAAGCCTAATATGCCCTTGTTTCCCAAAAACCTGCGAATGTCTTTTGAGAGATGTTCACATACTGCTGGTCACACAGAGATCCAGAAAGAGAATGCTTGCTAGGTAATAGTAACTTGCTCTGATTTTTACACTGAATGAAGGGAAAGCTTCACCTCTCTACAAATCTGCTTAAAAAACCCCAAAACCAAACAAAACAAAGCCCCAAAAGTAGGCATGACAGCATATGTATCTCTTTAAGTTATCTAGCTGCAAAAAAACATAGACACACCAAATAGTACTCTGCTGTTTTCCTGGCTAATTTATAGACAAGGACAAGGTAATCAGATTGAAGAACATATCTTACAAATCAAAGAATACCCAATGTCACTATACTGTAATAGCAAAATTACTTTGAATCTAATCATTCCAAATCAGTACATAAAAGACTACATCTAAATGGCAATTAAAGACACGCTAGCATATTCTGAGGAGAATTAATTAACTGGGTGAGTTAAAAGTTGTGCATTGAGGCTATGACATAATGTTTCTCTAAATTTCCAGTTTACAAGGATAAGGCATGTGCCTTTCATTAACATTTTTGGAAATGGCAAATATAAAGCCACCAGGAAAATTAGGGGAAATTAACACATGAGAGATAGGAAGACACTAAAAATGCAGAGGTATGTAACCCTGTTACTCTGTTACAGAATTAAAAACTGAAAGATAAGTTAGAAAATTAAAGGAGAAGAGATATTCTGGCTTTCCAGTTAATTCTTTTTGTATTTCTGCCCTTTTGTTCAACCATGCCCTTCCCTCAAGATTAGGTTTGAAAGGTGCTTGAGTAGCTTCTGCTCAGAATTGAGTGACAGTTCAACTCATTAGCCAGCGTGGGAGCAAATGCGCCACATTTTGCAGGATGTGGTATAGTTTCATCACAAAAAAAAAAAAAAAAAAAATACATGCCTGAAGTATTGTAAGCAGTAGAAATTTTATCTGTCTTCCTCAGAAGGTTCTCAACCAGTCAGAAAATTAATGAAGAAATGCACTTGATTTGCTTACAGCTTCTTCATCTTCAGGTTTTGATTATTATTCCTTCATCTTTTATTAAAATGTTAATATTCAGTTATAAACTTTTTGAACTTTTTACTAAAAAAAGAATCTGTTAAAACTACGGTGACTAAAAATTCAGCAAATCTAAAACTAGAAACCAACTTACGTTGTGAAAGTTATGATGGTCTGATAGGAAATTTGTATGACTACCTAACTGAGCAGAATAACACATCCCTGGATGCATCAGCAGACAACAGAGAACTGCTGCAACAAAAAGAAACGGGCTGTGCAAACTTGGATGTAAATGATGCTTTTTTTATATACAGATATATAAAAAATTCATGCTAAATTTGTCACATTCCTGTAATGACTTTTTGTTGTGGTTTTTTGTTGTTGTTGTTGGTTTGGTTTGGTTTTTTTGCTTTTTATGGGGATTTTTGGGGGGAGTTTTTTGGGGAGTTTTTTCTCATATAAAATTAAACTCTAACAGCTGCACAAAAATTAAAAAAAACAGCCAATCAGCCAACCAACAACAAACATACAAAAAAACCCACCCCAAGCCAGTGGTGATGAAATTAATAAAACAGATTGTTTCCGTAAGAAGTTCATCAGGGACTTTTGACAGCGGCGATTCTGTGACTAAACTCCTCTGATTTCACACAGGTTCTGTTCAGCCATACCTTGTCTGGCCATATACAAATTAACATTTCAAGGTATCTAATGCACACTTGGGCTTTGGTATTGCCAGTGTAAGGCAATATGTAAGGTTTAGGTAAGGTTTCCTGATGTTTTGTAAAGAGAATGAAAAACATCAAAACAATAATGAAAATAATAGAATTTGGAAGGAGAGGGGCATGTATTTTGGGTTTGCTTTTCTAAATAAAAATACAGTAAAAACTGATCACTGACAAATCACTTGGAAAACAATTTAAAAATCATTTGAAAACAAATCTTTGAATTTCAAGCCAGAGATTTCCATGGTCTTCTGGTCTTCTTACCTGACTTTCCAATGTAGCAAAGGCCTTTTGATTTAACAAAAAAATCTTTAACCTCTAGTATTGTGTTCAATCCTCGGTCCCTCACTACAAGAAGAACACTGAGGCACTGAATCAGGTCCAGAGAAAAGCAACAGAGTTGGTGAAGGGTCTGGAGCACAAGTCTTGTAAGAAGCAGCTGAGGGAACTGCAGTTGTTTACCATGGAGAAAGGGAGGAGGGAGGTTCAGGGAAGACCTTATTGCTCTCTACAACTGCCTGAAAGGAGGTGGGGGTCAGCCTCTTCTCCTAAATAACAATCAACTGGACAAGAGGAAATGGCCTCAAGGTGTGCTAGAGGAGGTTTAATTTGGCTATAAGAAAAAAATTCTTCACTGAAAGGGCTGCAAACTTTGGAACAGGCTGCCCAGGGAAGTGGTTGAGTCATGATCCCCAGAGGTATTTAAAAGATGTGTAGATGTGCCACTTAGGGACATGGTTAAGTGGTAGATTTGGCTGTGTTGGGGCCCCAGTTAGAGTTGATGATCCAGGGTCTTTTCCAACCTAAATAATTATATGATTCTAGGATATTAAAGGTAAAAATGTACAGTGGAATCCAAAAGTACTGAGTACTAGGTAGGACTGGGGTTTTTTTTCATTCTCTTATCGATTTTTTAAAGAAACTCCATTATTTTAGAGTCTTTTAGCCTCATTACCTCAAATCAAACAAACAAAGAGCGACGGTCACACTCTAAATAGCAACCTTATTACACAGCACCACTTCAACACAAGTACGATATGACAACCTTTTATACAGAGCAGTGAACACGTCCCCTGACATGAGCATCTCCAATGCCCAGTAAGCCCCCCAAAGGCTCTCATTTCCCTTGCCAAATGAACATCCATAGTCTTGCCAGTACGGCTGTCAGAAGCTTCTAATCAGAGAGTCACTGTGTTCTTTCACCAAACCTTACAAAAACAGTTTAGAAATATCTGAAAAACCCTCTCACTCCCTGGCTACTCTCAGTGCTGGGAGCAGCACTGAGAAACTTCTAGGAGAAGAAACGCGAACTGGTGAAGGAAAAATGCAATAATAGCTTTTCTGACAGAGTTGCTTCTAAATTACCATCAGAGGCACAACAGAAAGAGAGGTAAGTTTTGCTTTACCATTGAAATATGTCAGCTACATCTGCCACTCAAGGAGATCTAAGTGTGCAGCATCAAGGTTTGCAACTTGCCTTTCATCCTTTGGAGTTGTTCCTCAATGGACAAGTCCAGTGGCTGCAGGGCACAGATGGCTTATGCTGCCCCAGGAACTGCAGATGCCTGCAGGTAGGTATTTCTCAGGCTGTCTACAGACTGGATCTGCCCCTCTGCAACCTTCCAGGAGAATCCAGACCTTGACCTACCTGCCTGATCCCATCCATGGACAGGTATGGGTGGGACAATATTGGCTCAAGCCAGCTGGAGGATACTAGGCCAAGTTTTGCTTCCCAGGAATCCATGAAGTTCACCTAACACTTGCCTCTAAAAGCCTGAACACTCAGACAGTCTCATTTACTCAAATTCTCAAGGCTGATGTCCAAAATACAATGTAGACACACCTATGCTGACAAAGGAGTTCCCCAACAGCAACGTACTTCTGCAAAATATAAAAAATTTATTATATGGGCAAGATAATTCACATCACTAAAGCCTTATGTATAAAACCTTGTGACATACTACTGTAAAACTAACTTTTGTGCTGTTCTATTGGTTTCTCAATCCAGTTTACAGCCATTAAGTGTCTGTGAAGGCACTAACACAGGGGCAGAGGGCAGCAGAATGGAGTGGAAAGTGGAAAAGGAGTAGAAACACTCCTTTCAGCAACAATATTTTTACAAAAGCATTAATAAAATGTAAAGACAGTAAAAATATAACTTGAGTAGCTTTGTGTACTTCTGTGGAGAGAACATCACTAAGCTTAATCATTCTGTCTATCTTTATGCCAGACTCACTCTTCACACAGATGATTCCCTCCAAAACCCCCAAAAATCCTGTCCTACAGGTCTCCAAATAAAATGAAAGAGTTTCCTATGAAAGCCTCAGATAATCTGAAATCATTTTGGGCCCTGTGAAATAATGAAGGTCTTTTTGGGGAGTCTCAGATCTGACAGTTCAAGGATAAAGTTCTCTGTAAAGCAAGTGGTGCAAATGGATCTGTTCTGTTTCTTCCTGAAGCTTTGGGACAGGCAACTTGTTGTGGGTGTTTAATTTAATTTAACTGTAATGGTTCTTAATAATTGGCTGGCAAGAAATAAATCTGGAGGGCTTTCTTGTGAAATAGAATAGAAGCAGGCATCTCTATAAGCTTTCCAATTGAAATGAAGTTAAAATAACTTAATAACACATTTTTGTTTCCTTTGGACAATGACCTACTATTACCATTCCAGGCTCCAATCCAGAAAAAGTTTTTCACAGGTTTCTGTAACACATTCCTCAAGGCCATCATTATACAGCAGGCAAATCCATCCAAACAAAAGACCAACTTCTAAGAACCCACAAGAGAGAAATTACTCCACTTCAGCACAACAGTGCTATAGAATCTAAAAATAACTTTACTTGCATATCCTGGTCTCAGATATTTCTACATTTAATGCTGATTGTCCTACTTACTCAGAAAAAAATATGCTCATGCTTTTGAATCCATTGTGGTGCTTTTGAAGGAACTTTAATGCAAAAAAGCAACTGTTCTCCACAGTTACATTTGGCTTGGAATGGGAAAAAACAGAAATGCTGCCAGAAAGGAAACAAAAAATACACTCTAATTTGTTTAAGAAAGGATTCCTTTCCAGGTTCACAGAAGACAACAAAAAATTTATCAGTGCATAGAATGGAAATTTAACTGTCTTTGTAAGAATTTAACTATAATCCTTTAAAATAAAAATGGATTTAACCTCTTTTTCTAAGATTAGAGTGTCAGTTTATTAAGAGATTACAAACACACAACTCCCCTTTAATAAAAAAAAAAAAAAAAAGGAAAAGCATTACTATAGTAATTCACTGACATGAAACTGAACTGGAACAAAATATGAAGAAACTTCTGGGTTTCAGTAAGCATGTGGTAAGAAAAAAAACCATTGCTAATTCAGACAGATTTATCTGTACCAGTTTTGATGATAAAACTCCTTGGATTCACACAGCGCTTTAATTCCAAATAGTACAGCATGAGTTGTGATACTGTGAAATGAAGTTGTCTTTACTAATTGCATACTCTGAACAGAAGTGTGTCTTATAGCAGAGAGTGTATCAAATCTGCCTGGCTGATCCTTATGATTTGAAAATGTCACTTTCTACTAAGCACAGAGAAAATAGGGAGGAGCAATAAAGTCACTCAAAGATAGCAGCCATCCAGAAAGATAAAGAACACGCTGAGGAAAAGCAGACAACAGATTGCAGAGACAGAACAATCACAGATGGAGGCCAGGTGGGTGGGTCAAACAATTTTTTTATAAAAGGTTTATTTTCATATTTAAACAGTACCCCGTTGTGTAAATGTTCAGCAAAGAACTGATAAGAAAATGGATTTGTAAGTGCGTTTGAACAAACAACATGTCTTACAGTCAAGAGGGGCTTAGTCGTATATAATTAAGGGATAATGTGCATGGCTGAAGAGTGTATGATACTGCAAGTGATTAAACACCACTGCAAAACAAAGGAGCTAGATATCCAAGGAAGCTTTATGGAACCAGCAAGATGCAATCTCAAAACATGAACTTTATTTTTGTTAAAGAAGACAAGAGGATATTTATCTAACCAGACAAAAGATTTTTTCACTGAAAATGCTGTGCACTTCCAAGCTGCTTCTGCCACGTAAGCAAGCTAACTAAGATTATCACACTTTCTATTTCAGTGTACACTGCTATTACATTTAATCCTTTAAAACCCCTAAGAGAACAGCTCTGTGTACATGCAAGCCCAGGTTCTCCAAAACAGTGCAATCATAGTTCTCTGCAAATTTCCAAAAACTTACTGGCATTAGTCAGCTGAGTAATTACAGCCCCAAGGGCTTGAACCAAAGCCACTGAAGTAATAGGTGTCTTGGACAATGGATGACCTGAATCATACAGTAAAGACAAGGCAAACAAGGAAGATCAAAGGTCCACTGAGACCACCGGTATTTCATAGCAAACACTGCAGTATAGACACATGAACAATCTCCATTGCATCTGCCCAGCTGTCAGGTATATTTTCAAGAATACCAATATTCCAAAACATTTACAAAACTTTTAAGGAAAACTTTTGGAAACTTAGAACTTCTCTTTTTGGAGTTTTGTTATTAAAAACTTTTAATAAGTCTCTTGGGTTTCAGCTTTTTTCAACTGAAAAGGAATAGAAAGAATGCCAATATAGCACTAATGCATCCTCATTCACATTCTTGTTTGGATGCAGAGTGCACTTTTGAAGGGATTTCCCAGTCATCCATGCTTACTTCTGTTTTGGTGCCATTGTATAATCTCAGAGTAAGTGAACAAGTTTGTTTTCAGAGGAAAATAACCAGAAATGTGCTCCAAGAGTGAAACTTATGTGTTACAACTACAATTGGATCAGACTAGACCTACCCCAAATAACACCTTCCTGAAATTTATTTAGTGTGAATATCAAGTCCTCAGGACAAACTGTTTTGCTCTACAGCTCACTCCTGTTGCTCTATTCTCCTTGGTAGTGACACAATCATGAGGGGAAAACATTAATTCTTTATTTAGATAAGCTTTAATTGTTGGCTTTGATTGACAAATCACTATTTAAAATATCTAATAGACATAGAGGCGACTCAGATTCCTAATTGTGAACAATTTGTATCTCAAATGATTTTTTGTGCTAGCAATTCTTCAAACATCTCTGTGGAGTTTGTTAGAAAGACAAATTTATAGATGTTGGCTCCTCAGTGATCAAGAGACTGCAGAATCCTTTGAAAAAAGAGCAAGATACTGAAAGAAAAACAATGAAGGAAGCAAGTTGTTATAGTCACAAACAGAAGAAAACAGAAAAAGAACATAAAAGCTGTTTTATTTGAGGGGGGAGAATAAGCAAATGTTTTAAAAGTTCAATACCAGGCAAGAAGGCCCAGTTCATCCTCACCTAACATGTCCGCAGCTCCCTATAGAAACTGTCCATGTTACAAAAGTACCCTCGCAGCCCATGGCAAAACTCAGTTTTCCACTTAAGGTGGAATTTAGGGCTTTTAATCAGGCAGCTTTATTCAGGAATCATTCACTCATTCTCAAAAGCATGGACTGCCAAGGAAGAAATAAAACATCCCACGAAGGCGTGAAAGTCATGGCAATGGCCCAGGGGACAGCAGATACTGTCACTGATAAAAAGCATTCCCTGGTATCTCCCTGGCCTCTAACGCATTTCCATCTTCATCTCTGCTATGCTACCCTAAAGCATACTAGTATTGCCCTCCATCTTCCCCAGTCTTGCAATTTTCTGCATTAAATATTTAACAGTGGTTTTTTTGAATGATAAAACATACAAGTAAGCTTTAATTGAAGTTAATTCATTAAGAAAAACAAAGATAGAACCAATTCAGAGAGTAGAGTGGCTGTGGAGGTCCACTAGAAACCAAGGAATAGGGCTGAGCAGTGAGAAACAAAACAGCCCTGCAGTCCTCATGTGGGGTGCTCAGTTTCCCCCCTTCCCAACTTTTTCTAATCACTCAGCCAGACACATTTCCATTACACAACCTACCTCCTTATCACCAGCAAGCACACCAGTCCAGCAGACTCACTGATCTCAAATGGGTCTCCTCTGAGACAGTGACAGGAAAGCTACACAAAGGAAAAAGGTTGGCCAACTCTGACACTGGATTTAAATACAAAGTGAGACTGGGACCTAGGTATCCTGAGTCTGCCTAGAGGGCTTCTGCAGGAAAAAAAGGGCTGTTGGGAGGGAAATATCAACAGAAACTGCAGCAATGTGATAGCATATGAATGTTTGTAGGGAAATTGTCCAAATTAATCCCTTGATCTCTACTGCCCAGCTGACAACAGGCCACAGACTAAACATTTGGGATGAGATTTTTCCCAAGATTTTACACTTAAATTTTTCGTTAGTGTTACACATGTAATGTGCAGCTCAGTTCTCACTATAGTCTATGGAGACTCAGGACTCAGTTCCCAGTTGCCAAAGGCTATCCTGCCAGGTCCTCAAGCTAATAGTCCAAAAGAGCATGGGTCTTCTGTCACTCCTGTATCCCATCAGTCAACCTACACACTGCACACCAGACCCCACCTCAAACAAGACCAGACAAACAATGTTTACAAACCCAACCCCAGCCTCCTGCAAACGGTCAGTGGAACTGCTCTCCAGGTGACAGCTTCAAATAAATCCTCTCTCTTACTTGTCCTGGCATGCCAACATAAAGCATCCAGTCATAAGAATTACCAATAATCCTCAAATGGCACCCAGCTGCACAGCCTCATATCTCCTGTTCATCTAGCCTCCTAGTAGGTTAGGTAGTGATGAGAAATTAGAACAGTGGATTGTCCAAAATTCTTTAATAATAGCTGAATCCACCTAGATCCATACACATAGCGTTGTAGAGATTTTTATAGCTTGTCACACAAAATCCTGGTGATGAGACAAAATGAGTAATGTATGCCTACAGGGAATGAGATATCAAGCTGAGGTTGGCATATTTGAGCTTTTGAGTAAAGAACTGGTGTACTGTAACTAGTTCTCTAAATTCAAAATAAAATACTGGTGCAGTTAAGTTGTTTATGACTGTATTAGGCTATTATGACATTTATGTGGATGGTGATGAAAACTAATTTGATATGAATACAAACATTAGCTGGTAATTTCCTGCATTACAGCAGCAGTACAAACAGGACACACGTTTGAAGAATCTTAATTTGTGGACATGTGTGTAGACATGTGCATGCTTCATGATCATTCATATTTCAGTGATATAACTCTCTCTACTGGCCTATCATGCAGCCAAAGATGAATGGTAGGAGTAGCAAAAAGTTTGGGTGAACCAAAGAACAAGTTACATACTCAGTTATTAGTGACTGCAGAAAGTTGCATCGTTAAAGACTTTATCAAGTACACATTTGTCATGAAGAGAAATTTAAAACACCCTCTATTTTTCTTTCCATGTCTTATCTTTCTTATTTTTTTGGAACAAACTAACTTATGACATCACTGAAATAGCAGATGCAGAAGCTATTTATTAGGCTTTTTGCCAATATATGTATGAAGCCACAACAATTATTAATTATGGACTTTTTTGAGGGATCTGGGAATCCCTGATAAACATGCTACTTCCTGCACTAGAAAGCGTGCCAACCCCTTTGCCCAGCCACTTATTCTCATGTTGAATTAATAAAGCACCTTTGTGTACCTTTTGGTTTTCATGTCCTCTAAGGCCCGTAAGTGCTTGAAACTAATCTGCATTTAAGTCATGTGATAATTACTGGGAATTCTGTAAAACAAAATGTCATTCAGAATAACAAGTTATAGGATGTAAAAGGAATGCAAAGTTCACTGGAATCTGTTTCAAATGCAGTGAGAGTTTTTGGCTATGTGTACAAACACATTTGATGCAAGAGTGACTTTACTGGACATATTTGCAAGAATGAACCCAAATGTACACCAGCATTGCAGAAAAACTGGGTTTCAACCAGCAACATTCCCAACAGGAACCTTTGGATGGACTTAAGGCAATATATCCTCCAATCTGTGCTCTGCACTGATGTTTTTCCAGTAGTACTAGAGATTTCAAACATCCCATACTTTGTGCTGGATTTTCACTCATCCTCCTTCAGTCCTGAACATAGCACGTATTGTGGATTAGCAGTCAAAAAAACCTGTTTCATCAAAGTCTGATAATGGGAGCTTGTGAAAAAGAAATGGAATTTAATGTGAAAATAGGTATTGCTAGGGTTGCTGTACTGATTGCTTTTCTTTTTTTCTTTTTCTTTTTTTTTTTAAACTGAATTCACTTACAGCATCTGCTTTGTGTTTGCAGTGAAGCTGCTATAAAATTTTCCGTCAGCCGTAACTGTTCTGCAGAACTAAGGGTTTCTGCTGCACAGTTTAGAAATACAGATACTTGACCTTTTCCATGATTATGTTTCTACAATGTCCTTTGGCAGCAAGGCCCACAGCCTAATCAACCGTACAGTAATTGTTCTAAAAATTAATATAAATTATTCCTGACACTGCATAAGCACACAGCACCTTTATTTACGTCCACTGGCACACAGAAATAAAATATTCCTTTTTTGTTTGTAGCACTTGTAGCAGGTTGGCAGACTTATGATTTTATGCAGAAATAAAAGAGTTTGTGTGCATTGAGCTGATAAAATCCCAAATCAACACAGCCAAAAAAAAAATAAATTAAAAAAATCAGAACCTTACAAATGAAAACAAATGCCAAGTCATACTTGTAGACAAGTAGTTTCCCCATCAAGCAGCTCTTTCAGATGAGAAAGTTGGAAGAGAACAGGGGACAAAGCAACACCTCAGACAGACCAAGAATTCAAGATTAGGAGGGGTTTATGTGGTTTTACCAGTAAATCAAATCCAATAACGTAAAACTTGAGGAAGGGATTGACTTGTGGTATTATCTCAGTCTATATTGTTCAGCTAAAGATTTGACAGGTATATAGCCCATTTACATGCAGCTCTTTGCATATGCAGCAAAATTTATGTCTTCCTCAAATTTTATACCACTTCTGTTAAACTTAAAAGATTGATTGCACTGCTGTTCTCATGAAGGTCAAACAGGTAATGCAAACTTCTGCTGCTTTTAGGTCCTAATTTTCTGTAGTTATCTTAATTGTGTAGGGCTTAGGTTTACTTTATTGAGGCTGTAGCCATGCTTAAATATGTCAGTGGAGTGGGAAAAGGCAATTTTTCTGTATAAAATAACGTAACATTCGGCAATCCATATATCTGCATTATCTCTTTAATTTTCTTTTTGCATCAAACACATTTTAAACATGCAGTAATTTTCTTTGTTCTCAATTTCTTTAAATAAACTATTTTACATTTCAATGAACTTGGAAAAATATTCCCTTGAAGTACCTCTTTCTTAAAAGAATAATGGAATTATAGAATGGTTTAGGCTGGAAGGGACCTTAAAAATCATCTAATTCCAAACTCCCATCTCCACCACCTGCTGTGACGAAGTCAACAACAATATATGCACAATGTCCTTATGTCACATCATGAAAAGTGTTTAAAATTAGAAGTTTAGTCTTTTTCTTAGCCACAGTTCCAGTTGGTTGCAATAGAGCAAAATGTAAAATACTGGTTTTTATTCAAAATTATTTTATTCAAATACCTATAAGCCTAATGTATACTTTTGTACTTCTCTTTGTGGTAATAGCCATTAAACTAGATTTCATATGAAGAGCTGCAGAAAGATGGTTACCCTGCTCTGTTTCAAATTTCATTAGTCATGATAAGGTATAGTATCTTAGGGTTTATGGCCCTAAATATTCTGTTTTAAGCAGAAGTATAAAGCAGAAGTGGAACAAACCCACCCTTGGTTTTTATCTCGAGATTTCATCCTACTTCTCTGTTACCTACAATAGGTATTTATCCAATTTTTCAGGCTAAGCAGTCTTCTTCATAGGAGAAAAGTACGTAGAAGGATGCTCAGTAACAAGAGTCCTAAGTCAAAATTTGTGTTTGGGATCCATTCTCCACATTGGCACTTAACAGTTTTGTTATCAGACCCAACTCAACTACTCTATCTTCTCTGGATAAAAAATAAAAAATAAGGAGCAAAGAAGGGATATATTCCCATTAAGTACACAGAGAAGAGCACCCCAGAATCGACTGATTCCTCTTCTTAAGTCTGGCTGAAACATGTAGGCATTAATACACAAAGCAACAGCCTTCAGTAAAATCTGTGCCATTTTGGAAGAATTTAAACTGCTCAAAGGAAAACATCAGTAGAATAGGGAGTACTTTCTAACAGCTGATAGAATTAAATAGAATAACTGACTCTCTTCTCCACCAAAACAAGCATGAAATGATAAAGTGGAAAAGAGCCTTGCTGTCAGCCATAGGATGTACCTAACAGACAGGTGTATTGAAGATAAATGCTTTATTCCTGCATCTTTTTTTCTTTTGGGTTTCAGGAAAGGGCTGTGGAGGTAAGGAGGTAGACAAGGGGCTTTTATTGATTTTCTCTGCTATACTTGCTCCTGCTACTTATTAAGAGCTGTGGAAATTGCCCATAGCTATCTTTTCCCATGTTTTTTTCTAGCTGCAATACTGTCACTCCTCTCTTTGTTCATGTCCTGGAAAAGTAGTTCCTCTAAGGACCACTGCTACAACGGCGGCAAACACCTAAGTCATATAAATGAAGACAGTAAGAGATGTGCAAACACCTCACAGTATTCCAAATTCTCCTATTAACACCATAGTCATTTAAAGAGGTGAAGACCAACCCACTAGCTACAGTTAAGACCATCCAGAAGAACTTGATGGCAAAAGAGACCCCACAGGATCATGCTGAAAAAGATTACCTTGATTTTAACTGTGGGTCTTCTTTTTCAGCTAGAGTAAGGCTCTTTGCAACTTTCCTTTAATAATTTGCAATGGTGTCAACAACAGAGGCAGTAGGGACAGCAGCTTTCCAAGCATCTGTCATGTCAGTGCTAGGGCCATCAGCAGAAACAGATTGTGCTAGAGACAGTTGTCCCATGTGCACCAGTAAGACTCAGCCAAATCTTGCCATTTTGCACTGATCACTGATGAAATAGAATTTCTATGAATTGAGGAATAAATAAGTTCCTAAAAAAAACCCCCCCCAAAAAAAAAACCACAACAGAACCCCAGCACATTAAAAAAAAAAAAAAAAAAAAAAAAAAACAACAACAACAACAACAAAAAAAAAAACCTACACAAAAAACCCCACCAAACCAAAAAGACCTCAGCATGTTTTATGACTTACTTTCCCTGAATTTCTTCCAATAACTGCACACTCCAATTTGATATATATTCCCTGAGAAGCACCATGCATTCTGCTGTCCAGACATGGGGGGGAAGGGGGGAATTTAAAAAATCAACCTATGTATGACTAAATATTGATAAATATGGTGTGAATTCTGGGGCAGGTTGTCCCCCTCCTCTGTCTCCCACTTACTAATTTACAGAATCTGCAGTATTTAGAGTCACAATGTCAACCAAAGTCAGAAGAAATAGAATTCTAGAAAGCATTACAACCATCATTAGCACTCTCTACCCTGACTACTTATCAGACACATATAAATCTTGATGCCTATGTGACTCACTATGATGAAATTAAATGAGAGCAGGCAGAGCAAATGCATGTCTACTGCTTTTATCTCTAACCCAATCAGACAGTCATCAATATATTTGAGCTACTGCAATGTATTCTGTAATATTTCAGAATATTGTTATCATTTTATTAACCCAAGTATCTTTAGCATTTTCTTCTATATCTCCACAGTTTTGTAATGGATAACCCTTTTCCAGCCCTGACTGCATTATGCAGCATTTCATACACCATGTTCCTCGTTCTAAAAAATATATGTTTTTGAATATACATTTAATTTATGCCTAATATAGTGAAAGGAGAACTAAAATCAGCATGCACAAATGCAAGGAAGCAAGGCAGTTAAGATTCCATAAGGATATTAAAGCATGTGGTATCCCTTTTCATAACTGCATGTATTGTAAAAGCACGGAAGCTGTACATTCACACCAAATCAATCCTCTATTTAACCCCAGACATTTTAATCTGTTTCCTTAAAAGGACAGGTGCTGATAAAGATTTGAAACAGAGATCAAATTAAGAAAGTGACAGGAAAAAAGAATCCCTGCTGCTTCAAAACAGCATTCTCACCGGGACTGCATTTCTTGAATATTCTCCTTCAAGGAGAGGAGCATATCAGTTTTTATATTTACCCAGGAAAGGTGACAGACTGAAATCAGAGTTGCTAAAACCAAAGCAGGTAATGTGAAATCTAAGAAAGTACAGAACTGGGAACCTAAAATGAGGAAAAAGCTTAATTTTTCTTTTTTCATCTTTAGAAAATCAGCACATTATTCCAACTGAGCTAACATGCTCAACTGTACTGCAGGATTACAAGGAAGCTGAAGACAAAGGTTTCATTCACAACTCTACTCTTTTACAAGGGATAACCTCCTGCACAGATGTGAAGTCAAGTCACGTCTGATGAAGTTCACTTCTCCTGTGACAGTGGACAACACTTTCGGAATCAAAATAAAAAGAGAAACCTTGATCCTCTATCATTCAGTGTCCTGTACACTGTTCAGATCGAAATTTAGTATAGGAAGTGGTGAATGCAGATGAGTCATTACAATATGCTAAAATATCAGAAAGAAGTTTTAACCTTCCTTTTCATTTTCACCACTACACAATAAAAACATCAACTCTTTTTAACAGCAAGGTGTAAAATATCTTTAAATATCACTGATTTTCCACCACTTATTTTCTCTTACTGCAGGTCATATAAAATAAATTATTGTCTATGAGGCTTAGAAATGTACCTCCTCTAGATGTCTGTTTTACCCATGATGTCTCTGCTTTGTGACATCATGAATAACTGTCATGAAGATGAATATAAGACAATAAGCAGAATACTTTGGGTCAATTCCTGGTCCAGTTAAACTAAGATTCACAGCCATTCACATCACCAAGGCCAGTACCTTCTAACTTGCAACAGCAAAAACCCAGTGGGAATAGTTGAAGAGAAAATGGTATCCAGTTTTCATGCAGTGCTTGATAAATAAATTCAGCAGAAGGATTACCATTTTTTTTCATGGAAACATGGATGAACCTATCTCATACAAATAAGCTGTGGTGGCAGAAAAACATGTATAAATTGGAATATTTTATAGAAAGTGGTATTTTCCACACAAAGATTATGATTTTTTAGAAACTTATTACTTGTACCAGTGGCCAAATTAAAAGAGATCGTTTTTCAAATAGGAAGAAAATTATTTTGCTTCTCCATGATTTACATATTGTTTTGTTCTGTTCTGAATTTCTACCAGTATACCGTGAGATTCTATTAATTCTTTGTGCTTACTGAGGCAGCAAGGGAGAGTATGAGACTCTTGGTTATATTAGAGAATTATCTTTTACTACATCATTTTGTAAGCTGGTAAAACTATGTTTAATCATTGTTTGAAATTGAAAATAATAATGTAAAATTATCTATACGATAAGCTAATTAGGACCTACCTCAGAACTGTAGGAACATGAAATAAAAGTGAAATTAAGACAGAAAGCTGACACTAGGAATAGTTTAAATCTGTTTAAAGCTGACACTAGAAATATTTTAAGTATTTTAAATTTATTAATATGTTAATATTTCTCATTTATCACAGAAAAGTAGGATGTGTGTTGACCTAACACTGCAACTTTTTGCAAATGCACAGTAGCCAGATACTAATGCGTTTGAATGTTATTAGTGCACTGTGATGAGCATAAACGTATCAATGAGTTCTTAATGACTATAAATGAGATGTCTCTGTGAAAGCAGCAAAGACAGACAAAAACACAATACACAGCATTTTATTAATAAAAGAACAGACATTTTTAACTCCGTTGAGATGATCCCCTTCAGGCCTCAGGTGCACCATAAGTGATAGCTTTGTGGCAAAAAAAGAAAGGCATTCTCTTAGTTCTAAAATAATACTGCCTAGAAGGCATTACTTTCTTCCTTTGAAGCCAACGGATTATTTTGGACTCTCATACAGCCCTAAGTAGTCCATAACTGGGAAAACACCTCAACAAAAAGCTCCCTGGCTAATGAATGATATGCATACAGAAGGGTTAAGTACAGGAGGGTCATCTCCACTTATTTGCATTGGTGACTTTAAAATATGAGCATTTCCATTTTTATTTTTTATTGCTCCTTATCACTTATTATCTCCTTTTGATATCCTTAACTTATAAACACAACATTTGTCAAACATTAGAAGTGCTTGAAAGCTGACTCCTAAAAAATTCAATAGAAACTGAAATATATTTCTGCAGGAGCTGAAACTGAACAGCAGCAAAGTACAGCCATAAAGTTTGTGACAACACTACAAGAGCTCGCAAGAGGCACTTCATGCAATGAGGCAAATCCAAACTTATTTTATTGTCCAGCATAACTTTACCAAATTCCTGCACTTTATTTTTAGCACAGGATTAAGAGTTACTTCTCAGTGGCGCAAAGAAACTCAGTGAAGGATGGGGTATTTCAGTTAATTCACTAGAGCAGGAGCTGATCATTCCAGGAATGTAGATGTCATAACATAAATGGGCAGCAGCAAGGCTGTAAAATTCTAGGGGTGTACACTGAGAGAACTGTGCATTACTTCTGTGGAAGTAAAAAACACAAAGTAGAAAAACTCAGAGGAATGCAGTTCTGAAATAATCAGGCTGGTATTGCATATCCACTAGTTTATCCCCATTTAGCATTCAGTGTTAAAGAAACTAGACACTGGAACTCGTAGCTAAACATCTGATTTGCAAGCTGAGGACCACTGTGGTCTTCTTCACAGCCAGTTTTTCCTGATTATAACCATGCAAACAGAGTAAGACTTGTTCCTGTTTAGTTTAAATCACTTTAAAACCTGGATTCCGCTTGACATGCTTGCTCTGCACCAACAATTCCTGTTTATCCTGCACTCTTCAGCATGGAGGAACAGGTGTGCTCTGACTAGAAACCTTCTGCTGCTCAGTGTAGAAGGATATTTCCTCACTTTTAACCTAAATTTTACCCAGAGGGAGACTCTAATTACGCAGACATTGGAATATAAGTCCTGTGCTGCATGAGAGAGGCTGTGAAAGAGACAGATTTCGTGTGCTCAAAGTCCTCTGTAGTCTGACCGTGGAGAGTATTTTACACGTGCAGGCTGTAGCAAAGATTTCACTCCACAAGGGCCTCTACAGTCATATGGGAGAGAACCATTCACGCTTATGGTCTGCTTGGTGAATTCTGCAGGAAATATGCTTAGTTTGCAATAAAAAGAATGGTTTTGCTATTCATCTGCAATCCAAACCCAGTTTTTACTTTGTATCTTTCAAAGCCCCCCAAGAGGTTTCTCTCCTCCCCATCCCTCATCAGTGGTAACAGTGTTTCCACAAGTTAAATTATGTCCTCCTTTACACTTATGCAACAAATACTCTCCCACGCTTGGAGACACTTTCCCCATGATGATTCTATAGAGGTAAAATCTGCTCAAATTTATTATGATTAGGCTTTCACTTCCTAAGCACTCCTGTCATTGGAATTAAGATCCTTGGTTTAGTCCTTCAAGATGTAATGGTTCATCATAAATAAAAGAATATTTAAAAAAATATATAAAAAATAAAAAAATAAAAACCCACACCAGAAAAAGAAACCCAAATTGACCAAATATAAAAGAAGAACTTGCAGTTATTTTAAATGAAGGGTTTAAAATGAGCTTATGGGCTTCAAAATCTACATATGCTTGAGCATATGAAGTTGCTAGTTTCTTACTTTTTTAATTCCATAATTCTAAAGCAATTGGTAATCTATTTTATATTCCAGTGCCAAGAACCAAGTGGTTTTGTTGTTATTGTTTCTGAATGACCATCTAAACTCTAGCTAGAGGGAAAAAATGGCTTCTTGTCCTTCCAGTTGTAGAAAATATCTTGAAAAGATGACCCAATTACATTCAGAGACTGAACAGATGCATACAGAGGGATTAAAGAATAAATTTTTTTCAGACATTCCTGATATTGTGGGGACCCAATTAATTTCAGCTACATGAGCTATGTGTGTCTGTCTAAAGATAAAGAAGTTTAAAAAAAAAAACCAAAACAATATATTCTCAGGTTCAAGATCGTTCTTCTTTTACTCAACTCTTCTTTAATTTCCAGTTTCTCAGGCACGTGGAGATGGTGCACAGAGAAAAGAGACATTCCTCCTTGCTTAATGAAAAGCACAGAGCCCAGTCACCTCAGGCTGAGATCACAAATTCAAATCGCTTTTTATTTATTTATTTTTAAGTGATATTGTTCCTGTCTCTCTTTCTATGTGGATAAAACACAGTGAGGTCTTTTGCAAGGGTAGTACAAAAATCAAGCTTTTGTCCCACCCTCAGTCATTTGAGGAGAAAGAAGAGCAGCAGGGAAGAGGAAGAGTTATTCTTCCTTATTCTTCACTATTCTTCCTTATTCTTCACTATTCTTCCCTATTCTCCTCCACTAAGTAAGAATATGGCTGTGTTTACAAATGAGTCCTTCTTTTTTTCATTACTTATGAAAGGTATTCCCACAATATTTACCATTGATATTTCATATATTAAAACAGATATTTCACGTATTAAAAAATTATCTTTTCAGTGTGTGTGAAAGACACTTTAAAAACTGTTACCATTAAAAAAAAAAAAAAAAAAAAAAAAAAAAAAAGTAGCAAATAGACCTTAGTGCTCATGAAAGGTAAAGACAATCTCTCAGTCATTTCAAAGCGGCAAGGTCAGGCCTCAGCTTTATTCTTGTACATCTGCATTATTGACTTTAAGAGACAAAGGCAGAGCCCTAAGTAAAGAGCGGGTGGAGCAGACAAAGGGTGGCTGTGTGGGGCTTTGCCATCAGCGGCGGCAGCTCCCCTGCACATCCCTCGCTGGCCGAGGCGCTGGGTATTTGCACAGCATTTAGACACCACTTTGCGATGGTATGCGAGCCATCAGACGGGATGCCGACCATGAGATCTCCTGCTTCCCATTAGTGCTCATCCACCTCTTGACACTTGCACTGCCTGGCACACTGAAGTACAGGGTAGAAACTGAGAAACACCATCGTCTTCCTCAACCTCAGCCCCTGCCCAAAATCTTTAGATTGCATCTCCTCACCTGTCCACAGCTCTTCATAACTGACTTACCCTCTCCTTCCCACTCCCCAGTGATACATTCCCAGGCTTCAATCTGACAGCAGGTGCTTTATGCCATCCATTTGATTTTTTCTGACAGCAGATGCTTTACGCCATTCATTCGACTTTTTCTTCCCCCATATGGCAAATTTTGTTTGTAGTAAAATCATGTATTTCATTATTGGTAGGTTATTTACAGTATTTTTGATCTGTTTAACAAAATGATAGGTACATGGTTTAACTGTTCTCTTTGAGGTGATTCTTTATTAGTCATATAATCCATTTTTCTACTGATTAGGGAAGATGAGTCAGTACTAAATATTCTATCTCCTCATACAATTGATTTTTCTGTGCTTTTTTCTTCCAATATTATTTTCTCCAACAGAGTTTTGCTGGCTATTTTTTATTAGTACAAATCATCTGCAGATGCACTAGAGATTTCACGCTACAGCTTCAATGATGTTTTCTAGAAACTCTGGAGAACAAAGCAATTTTTCATATCTAATTCCATTCTTCTCTTCCCAGTTGATGTAACTGTCAAAGAAAATCACAGCCACGCTAACAATGCAATACAAATGAACCCAGATCCATACAGACTGTTTCTGTGGAGGCCCAGAGTCCAGAGGTGAAAATTATATATTATCCTAAACGATAGAAACAGATAAAAAAAAAAAAAAAAAAAAATCTGCCATTGAATACCTCACCTCTTACAGACAAGATGAACCAGGAGCAAAAACAACCTTGTTCCAAGCAAGAACATCGGCTTCACACTCCCTGACAGGTTTCCTTCATCAGAACCACCAGACACAGCACCAATGTCACCAGCAAACCCACTGCTGGTAGTGCCTTCTATCAGCAGGAGAGACTGCAACCACCTCCCTGCACCTCACAGCTACCTGTGTCCCTATCCCCTAATGAATCTTCTGCTGACATTTACTCCAAAGCATTTCTTGTTTTGCCCTGCTTAAGGAAAAAAAACAAAACTAAAACCAAACAGAAAAAAAAAAAAACCCAAACCACAAACAAACAGAAAAGTACATTAAATCAAACACTTTCAATTTATATTATTTTTGGATCACTTCCTCAGTGGCCTGCCCATGGAAAGCTAGCATTTTGCAAACTTTCAACTAAAATAAGACCAATATTCAATACCAACAGGATGAAATGAATCAATCTGTCCATGGGTTAAGTCACAAAGGCAAATTTCTCTTTCAGTCTCCTTCCAGAAATAGGAAATAAACTTCTGTCGTGCAGTATCCATTTCTGCTGGAGGAGAGGGCAGAATCAGGTCAGTTTGATGTTTCTTTTGGCATTCTACACTTTTCATAGGATAAAGCCTGACAAAGGGACAGACTAACAAAACTAAGCCAGAAATGAACCGATTTACAGCAGAGCAGTAAAATGAAAATGTGACTCAATCTGGTTATTACTCAATATAACTTACAGAAGAAATGGGTCTTTGTAAAGTCTTAAACAAATTAATTTGCTTGCTTAGCAGACTTAGGGCTTGTTAAAGGCCCACTAAGGTGCCTCATTGCTTTCAGTGCTCTCTGGCTCATTGCTCTTTCCACACTGTTCAATAGCTGGCTGTTACTCTGTATTTCAGAAATTTTCACCTAACTTCACTTATTTTCAGAATGATTGTAGAATAAACTGAATATAAGATTGGGGCAGGCAGGGAGGGGAAATCTCAGTTAATCTATCTGGACAAATTAGTCCTATCAGATACCCCATTAAAATCGGTTCTAAACTAAAATTAGCCTTTTAATCATCTGAGCTATATGACTGAGCCATCATATGTCACAGACAGCACACAAATAACCAGAAGCTAATGAAATACAAAGCTGTACCTCAAACAAAATCAATCATCAATTCCTTAAAATTTCATCCAGGAATATAGTGAATGTATTTCTCTCTTTTTTTGTTAATTCCCATCTGATGTGAGTTACTATCGAGCAAAGACATAGCGAGAAATCTCTAGCTGATTAGTTTCTAAGGAAATCTGTTACTACAGGAAACACATTCACTTCTTTAACAGGTACAAACAAACATAACTGATGGGAAGAACACAATCAATAACACAGTTTCCAAAAATACTAGGACTGTTTATCTTAAGATCAGACTTGAGTGATTTCAATTAGATGCAGATCTGTTCTGGTATTTCTCATCTTTGCCAGCTTGTCAGATAATTGCTACCCGAGCAACTGTGATTATCAGGCTTTCTCAGTTCAACTATTAACTCATTCTTAGACAAAAAAAAAAAAAAAAAAAAAATAAACTTTATTGTATTTTGAGTTCTTTTTCAAAAGGACAGGAATGCATCACAGCCTGAAAAGTACTAACTATACTACGATCATTATTCAAACATATTTTTAAGACCAATATCATGGCATGACAGAATTTTCTAGATTTCTGGTACCTGCTGCTGCATTTTGTACACAGAGGGGAAAAAGATGGTTGTGCAAAGTTCACTGGTTGATACAGTTGAAATTTTTTCTTAATAGTGACTACTCATCCTGCATCTGTACTTTATTACCATATATGATTCTGGCTCATCTTGCGTAAGATAAGCAAGCACACATGAGCCAGAATCATAGCTGATTTGCAAGAAAAATAAACTAAATCAAATACTTTTCACCTCCCATGTGTGGTACATGTTTTTAACTTTCCTCGAATCAGAACCATAGGCTGCTGAGAAATAGCACTGTGCTTTAAAAAGAACCATAATGTTTCACCCTAGAGTTACAACATATGTTTGACACTGGCTTTTACACATGAGGAATGTGGATGTGTTCTGTTTCTGCATAAGGTTTGGGGATCTGTCTGGATGAAATGCACTGTACAAATACGAACATATCACCAGTATGCTGCTGTCTTAGACAAATTTGTGGCAAAGTAGAACCTATAAGAATTATTTAACTTTCTGTAATTAAAACATTAGAATAATCATGTTTCACCATGAAAAAAGATTACTGGAGACAAAGGAAGACATTAACAGTTGCTTGCAATAGGCTTTTCAAATTAAAAGCTATCTGTACCTCTGAAAGCTTTTTTTTTTTTTTTTTTTTTTTTTTTTTTTTTTTTTTTTTTTTTACTTCTGTTATAAATTCCCTTTCATGGAGGTATGTTGCAAAATAAGATGCTATTCTTCATTTTGCTCTAAAAATGTCTGCTTGGAACTATTTAAACTATTTTAATTACTCACTGTTTTATCAGCATAAATAAATTTTGCTCACTGACCCATATATTTCTTATCTAAGTGAACCAAGCTACTTCTTCCTGACCACTTAATGCAGGTTAGCCAGGCTTTGTGAGCAGCATATAATGACATGCAAACTAAAACCATAACTATGTCAATTTAAGGTCAAAAAGGCCTATTTGTGGTTATTATGGAAATCAGTTTAAATGCGAGGTGCCTAAACAATGTGTCTTTGCATACTGGCTCAGCAAAAAACCACAAACAACCTGCCAACATCTGCTTTTTGAAGTGTCAGATAACATTATTTCCAGGATGACATCAAGGGCCTTCATTGGCTATGCATAAGGTCAGTGAATATTAACTTCATTTACACTTGGCTGAGAATTGGCTGGTGCCAACAATAGGGGTTTAGATCCTCTGCTGAGCAGGGTTAAAAACTGACAGAAAGCTGCCATTGAGGAAGATGGATGATCGTACTGGCTGACCCTATTCCTCCCCAAGTGTCACAGCTTCGGCCTCTTTTCTATCTCTGCAACAAAAGACCCTCTCTGAGCTTCCCAGTGGCCTTCAGCTTTATTGGTGCTAACAGGCCCAGACATTTTCATCAATTGGATTCTCTACCTCTTAAACACAAGAGCTTGCCCTCCCTGGCTAGCCAAACCTTGGCACAGATGTCTTTTTTTGTAATTGCTTCTCTGCTGTCTGTTGGGAAGGATGCAATCGGACAGGCGAACATCATGTCAACACAGAAAATGCTTCACCATTTATCTCGGTTTCCCAATGGCATTTTAAGGAAAGTGATACCCTGCTTGCCTGGGGGGGTGGGGGTTAACCCTTCAATGGCTCAAAGTGTCTATAAATACAGAAAATGAAGTTGTTGTAATGTTCCTGTAATAAAACTCTACTGCAGTTGTCCTACACATAACTTAAAAATTATGAATTTCGTTTTCCCAATCAAACTGTTAAAAATCTACATCTCTAAATGCACAGAAATCAATTTAGTGTTGTTACTGTGTATGCCTCTACATCAGATCCTCAAGGGCCTTTTCAGTCAAGTTCAATGTATGAATTTAAGGCTTGAAAAGTTAATAATGCAAACATCTGTAGAATTTCCAGTCTACTCAAATCTGATGGCACAAACTTAAGAAAAATCACAAAAATACACTCATAGAGCTCATATGGAACATACCTATTACATGTAATGAAAAAAATTCTAACATTTGAATGACAAAATGACTAGAGAAAGAATACAAAGGAGATGGAACAGAGCTGTATAGAATGCTTTTGGGTTGAAGAAAAGCAAAACTGATGTTCCTTCATTTTTTTTTTCCAAACATCTGCTACTGGACATTTTCTGGCAAAAGAGTAATGGATTTGACAAGCCACTTGTTTGATCCAATACAGCAATTCCTGTCTTTCTGCATACACCATGGAAACACACAGCCTCCTATCATAATTTATATATTTTCCCAGATTCTGGGCTGTGCTGCATGTGCTCAGTGCCAGACCGATTGTTCAAAGCCACCCTTAAAGGCACTGCAGCCTGCCAGGGGACTGGCCTGCCACTGAGGTGCAATCAACAGGATTATAGCAACTCGTGTTCTGCCTAACAGATTTATAGCCAGAAGTGAAGGAGCACGGATTAAATGCTCCTGTTAACACTTATGGCTCAAGTTACCTTGCAGGGACTGGCACAACTCTCAGAACTAGTGATGAACTGATGAAAAAAAAAATGGACAGGAAGACATCAAGCTGCTCCTTTATGGAGTTATGGGGTTTGTATTAAATAGAATGGAATAATTCTCTCAAATATGAAGGTAGAAATACAAAATAGGGGGGAGGTCACAAAGTTGGGGAGAATAAATGCAATTCAACCTAGCAGTTCATCCTACAGGTGAATGGAAGTAAGAGCCACCAAAACTACCTCTCTGCCATGATGTGGAATGGCAAGATGGATAAAATTATTTCAGTTCTCCAGTAACGCTTGCAGTTATAATTGAGGGAGGGGACTGGAGAGTGTGTGTGTCTGGAGCAGGGGAGTCATCTAGTGAAAAGTCAAACATTTTCTGCTGAAGGAAAGGAAAAAATTGCACCATTTTCAAACTAGCTGCTATAAAAAATAAAAATAATGATAA
This sequence comes from Zosterops lateralis, assembly GCF_965231275.1. Classification (NCBI taxonomy): domain Eukaryota; kingdom Metazoa; phylum Chordata; class Aves; order Passeriformes; family Zosteropidae; genus Zosterops; species Zosterops lateralis. The sequence goes on along the minus strand of NC_139764.1, from coordinate 75,474,107 downwards.
TTTAAAAAAAGGTTTACCTCAGTCATAAAAACAGTAGAAAAGAAAACCCAGCCATAATTCAGCCATAAAATAAAAAAGATGTACTATGAAAAAAATATGCGTGAAAGTAGCTGAAGTGATTTTTGAAAATATTGCAATACATATATTTCTTGGAATGAAATGTTTATTGCATACAGCCTACTGCAATATAAAATAATGCAATTGTGTGACTGTACACCAAGATTCATGATGACTTTTTTTCTTCACTACTGGAAGGGAATATTGTCACAGTAATGAGGAAAACACACATTTTTCATATTTGTAGTAATTCCTATTAAACAAACTGCTTTTAGCAAGCATTGCAAGACTGGGCCCTTGCTCTTTGTGTTAATAACAGATGGTTATGACATGGGGCCAATTCCTGTTTTTCTTACTTTCACAAGCAGTCCCAAGGGACTCATTATTTTTATTTTTTTATTTTATGAATAAAGCAAGCAAGATTTTACCCAAGGGAAAATAAGCAGTTGTGCAGCAGAAACGGTTGTGGTGCCCTTTTCCACTGGGTAAAAGCAGGGAGCTCTGCCTCACTGCAGGAACACCCTGCCAGCCCCAAAGAAGCATTATGGAACCCCAGTAGCAGGTACTTGGAAGAAACAGGAAAAGAGAAATCTGGCACACAAGTATGAAATTATAACAGCTCTCAACAGATTTCCCCAATATGCTTCAGAAACTGTTATCAGGGACAGAGATTGGCAAGGGATTCCCAGCAGCACGCTTCTCCCATCTGGAGTGGGTGGAACTGCAATGTCTCCCAAAGCTGAAAGTTACAGGGATTTTAAGAAAGACAAGATAGATCAAATTTTTAACCCACAGAGTCACATAATAGAGCACAGGAGTTTTGCCCCCACGGATAATCACAGGAAAAGGGCTCCAGTCATAAGCTCTCCTTTTCAGTCACCTTAATGAGCAGCCCTCTGTCTTAGTTAATAAATCCAAGCCAACAACGATATATTTGGAAGCATATTCAAAAAATTAAAATTGAGAAAAATCATAAGAAAGAAGTATCTGTGAAGCAGGTGCTTATCATATGTTGATGATCAGGCTGTTCACTTGCACAAGAAAGTGTCATCTCTTTGAAAGCCTCTACAGCCCATAAACCACCATACTCTGTTTATTTACATACAACCACCATTGTATGAGCAGCTCCCCACCATAAGAAGCAGGAGGAATTCAGACACTCTTCCCACAGCACACAGGCTAATCAGCCTAGGGTAGAGTGGAATTGGTATGTGACAGACTAAGAGCTTGCTTATATCCTCCTTGAAAAGGAGGTGTGAGGGTGCCATGAGGGTGTCTTCATTTCACTGAATCTAAATACACTACTGATTCCAGATGCATGCAACTGGTATCACTGGTGAGATATTTAAAACTCACTTCTGAAGAGACCACAGAGATGGCAAGATTGAAAAGACCTCTCCCATCTCTGTATTTCAAAGTAATTTATATTAGGGGTTTGGGAATTTTCTTCCGACTAAAGAAAAAAAATGCATTAGTATATTCCATTAGGTAAGTACATATAGCACTCCAAAAAGCAACATAAAAAAATATTGCTTCAAGCTGAATGTTTAAGCACCTCAATCAAAAACAGCTAGAAACAAAACAGTGACATGTTATCCATGTTTACCACACTAAACTGAACTTTTCTTAACTGCTGACCACAGTGCAGGAAAGTGAAGGCTTAACTTACAAATGAAGTGAGTCTAGGATACCTGCAAAGATATCCTCCCCTTGGAAAGAAGGACAGCCCGAGCTTTTTGTGTATGGGGAGCTGATCTGTAATGTTTCTATGTATTCAGATGACCTGAGCAGGTTGTTTGTGCATAGTCCCAGAACATGTCCATCAATCAATGTCAACATTCATACAAGTTCCACTCTGAATGGCAACTGACAGTCAGTTATCTCTTGAATATTAATTAACAATGAATACCTTTGTCACTGCTTAAACACACAAAATGTCTTTAAATGGTGGAATTATAAAAGTGGGATTTGTTTTGTGAGAACAGGTATTGCATTTTCATTTAGTCCTTGTATTAAGGGGAGAAATAAAATCCCCTACTCAGATATTGCACACCATTTGTGCTATCAGCCTGTGCTTTATTTTCTAAAAACCATTCATCTCTACTTGTCATGGAATTTTGAATCTTATCTTCTTGGATACATGATTTTTTACAATAACAATACACAATACAATGACTGTAGCTCTAAATATGACAGAAAATCTTTAAGATAAAAGATCAAAAGTAGGTATGTCATTGTCTCCTCCTAGGTCGCATTTGCCCAGGGAAAAGAAAAACTGTTTCAAAAAGATGTTATTTCTCTCCCTTGTTTACCAATATTATTCACTAGCAATTCCACTGACAAGACTTTTTCAATAATAGGACAAGTAGAGACTTATTTTAACTGACAAACAAAGCAGACAGACAAACATATATATCATAAAGATTGTGCCTTTTAATCAGAAATTAAGTGATATGTAACTAATTATAAGTGTTAAGTAAAGAGAAGAGACAGTCAGAGATGACAGATTGAAAATGCTATTTCATCTGCACAGGGGAACATGATTTTCAACCCTGCTTATGATTTTAAGCACATGACACTTTCACACTTCCCAGCATCAGACTGCAGATGAAATCCAGCTGAGGTGTCCATAGGTGAGATAATAAGGTGACAATGTGGAGCCTTGGGATTTGCTAACAGTTAAAACAATGTCTATTTCCTTTAGTTATCATTTGGAAGGACTTTATCACTACTCCTTTTTCTCAAGTTAGTGCCAATAAAATTGACTACATTTTGAAAGCTGTCAATTTGTCTGTATAACAGACAAATGTGTCTTTGCACAATCAACACAGAACAATGTCACAATTATAATACACTCAGTAAAAATTATAATGAATGTTATTTTTTCCTGAACAGCTACTGATATGGAACAAACCTTTTCAATAAATTGAACAAAAAATAAAATGGAGAGTTATTTAATTTCTTTACTGTGCAAATAAATCGATCAAGAAAAAAAAAAGTTGACATTTTGAAACACGAGAGATCAAATATCCAAGATTCAATGCTTGATTTCAGCTAAGAGGCTGTATCATGGGCCTGATCCAAGACAATAAAATCAAGTAAGAATACCCTCTCTTTGAAAGTATTCCAGTCACATCCCAAAACTATCTCTATGTAGCAATTAAAAACAAAATACCAAATATTATCTTTTTAAAAAATCTGTTCCGTAAAATTATTTTATTTCTAGTTATATTTTTACTTGATGTGTTAAGACTTCAAACAAAACTATACATTCTGACAGAAACAAGGGAAAGATCAATACATCTCCATTTGCTTTAACAAACACATCACTCTTACAAACAAGAAAAAAAAAAATCAGCACAACTTCTCCAGTTCTCCCATTCACATAATAAATACATACATATATACACAATGCAAATAATTAATCAAAACAAAATCATGTCAACATTTGAAAACACTAGAACTCAGTTAAGATTAATTGGTTTATATTTTATAGGCATGTCTGTGTGTTTTATATATATATATATTCGTATAAATAACTATATTTGTATAAAAAAGCAAGCTCATAACCTAAGGGACTGGAATCTGTCACTCCATGTGAATGGTTCTAATGGAAAGAACAAGTTTCAGCAGTAATAAAACCTTTAAAACCTTCTAACAGTGACTTCATGTTGGTTAAGAGACATGCCCTATTTGAAGCAAGAGATCCAAGTTCAAATTCTCCTCAGCAAGAAAAATAGTTGACCTAAGCCTGGATAATGAGTTGAGTGAGATCATGTAAATATGGCCAGTGATCACAGCCACATGTTGCCCACTCAGACCACGTCCCACAGACAAATTTTTGAACCTGCAATTTGTTCCTGCATTATCAGAGCTGAGCTATTTGGCACCCAAACTGCCCAAATTCTACTAATTCAATAAACTTTACTTGTAATACCTCAATTGCCAACATTTTTAAAGAACTTTCATAGTAGCTAAGTAAGGGTTCCAATATTTTATGTTAGAGATTTAATGAGGTGCTCGACACCAGCTATATCCCTCAAAGTGGACACAAACTGATTGATTCAAATAGGCACCACACACGTTTTTATTAAATGTATCATTTCTCCTCAAAATTTACCCATATAATAGTTTAGCGGGAAAAAAAAAATGGTACACTCAGGAAGTTAAAAAATTACTATGTTTACTACACAAAAATTAACATTAGCTCGTAAACTGAGAAACTGAGGGATTTGGAGAGTTGGAGGCCCCATGCCACTCTAACTTTTCAGGTCAAGTGTATCAGGTCATTAATACAAGCTCCATAGAACTCCTGAATTTTGTTTTGATGGTCCATCACAAGTGGATGAAGGAAGTCCTGCCCTCTGCTACACATAGGTTTAGACTTCCATAGGAAAACATGCACATGTACACTATGTTAAAAGACTGGAAATAAAGTATATTTCTCAAATTGTCATTTGAGAAAAAATAGCTCTAGCAACTGTCAGGGGAAACTTGCAGTTTAGTCCCATTATGAGGACACATCCAGTAAGACAAAGGTCACATGCATATGGCTACATGAGGCCACCGCATTAGTCACCTGCCAAAAGACCTCCAAAAACCACTTGACCCCTCGCACGAGTTAAATCCACTGTGTTCCATCCACTGTAAAATGAACACCAGTCATCTACACTGCATGATATATCATATTCACTACATACAAGGAAAGAATAACAACATGTTATAGCCAGTTATTATGCTAGAGATTCTACATCTCACCAGTGGGAGAAGTACCACCAGTGGAATTTTAGGGTCCTATTTATATTCACTTCTCTGTATACACTTACAGCAGCACAATATTACCATTCTGAAAATTCTAATAAAGTATACATTTAAATATGTTTCATCAACACAGAAGTTTCAAGTTTATGTATATGCTTACACTTACCTAAAACTTTAGCACTTTCCTCAGTAGGAAAACATCAACACATGATGTTACTCTCATTAATTTAAAGGGATTCTTACCATTAAGTTCTGAGAATGGTGCCTCAGCCTGGAGTTCTGCAGCTAGTTTCCTGCATTAGGCATTACTTCCTTAAAATACTTATTACTTGTTTAGTGAAAAGTAGAAACCTCATTTTTATATTTTCTCAGCATGTTTATTTATGGTAATAAATAGTATCAGAATTTCTTTTGTTAAAGAAAAAAAAAATCAGCAGCCAGTGTTCTGTAGACTCTAGCCTCTCTAAAGCCTTAGTGTATTTCATAACAAGAAATAACTTTTGCATTTATGTATACTAAATATATTGCAAAATATTAACAGTTAATGTTTTTCTCAGTCATGTGCTTCCTTTTTTTCCCCCCCATCAATCACACACATTTGAGGTATGCACTAATATCAGATGGCATTAACAATTGAAATTAATAAGACTTTTATTGGAAAAATGCTTGACAATATTATTGCAGCAGAGCCATGTCTTACAAAGAGACACATGTAACTAATCCAAATCATAAAAATTAAGAGGTTAAAGTATCAAATTACCCTGGGTAAAAAACCCTGATGTTTGTTACAGATGTGAGAAACTTTATCCTCCTTAAGACAAGCAGCAGGGCCACCCAGCTAAATAAAAATGTACAGGTACATGCACTGACAGGATCTGAACTCAAGAAATACAATATTTGAGCCAAATTCTTATCTCATGCAAGTTTTATACTTGATTGCCTTTCCTACTCTGAATTAGACTTATAAATTAGCTTGATATTAAGAAAATTTTTCCAAGGAGCATATACATTCAAATAAATTATTTTTCCTAAAGGGAAAAAATTTTCTTAATTAAGAAAAGTAGAGGGGGAAAAAAGTGTTAAATACTTAACAGACACTCTCCTTTTTGTTGGTGTGTTATGTTTATTAGGGAGACTTTGAAATCGGAAACAGACATTAATGGAAAAGTATACAAAAACACTTCCACCAGAGCCACCAGGCACACATTGCTGATGTGTCTGAGAGAAAAAAAATTAAACATGAGGTTATCACAGTTTCTGCCGTGAACTCTTAACTGGATACTACTCACACATCTAGCATATATTTTTCATTAATATTAGGGACAAGAGAACTCACTGTGACAGACAGCAGCAGCACGAAGATTAGGAAGCGTACAGGGATAAAAGCTTCTCTAAGTAAGGAGAAGTGTGTTCATAAAAATGTCTTAAATACACTTGCCACTGCTTCTGTTTTCACAATAAGGCAACGCTATAGGAGAAATTAGACACACCATACTGTAAAGAGAGGTTTCTTTTTATGAAATTAAAGACAGGTAATGCTGACTTAAATAGTGAACCTGCCCTTTTCTTTTTCTGGTTCTCTTTGACACCACAACGCTCTGTGAAGGATTACAGTAGAAATCATCTACATATTTTTCCTGTCAAGTGCTTGGCTTTTAATAAGCTCCCTGAATATACTTTTCTAATTCTTTGAAAGAAACTCCTACAAACCGTTTTACTCTCTATTTGGTTCCAGCCTGAAGTTTTTTATAAAAGCAGTATTTATAGTACCTCTAGGAGAGGCAAAAACCAACACAATTAAGTTATATGTATATAACTTACATAGCTTATTAAAAAAACTTCAAAAGATCCATTTTTACTTTGCAGATACTAATTTGATCATGTTTTATTTGTTTTCAATCTAAAAACTGTTAATCCGCAATAAACTATGTATGGCTTATTGTTTTTAATAATTAAATTAGCATTGCAGACAGAACTTGCATAGTATAGGGCAAGCCAGCTGAGAAGTCAAAAAAGCAAGAATTGATTTTTACTCTATAGTTCAAGTAATAATAAGCATGATATTAACCGAAAACCTACACTAAAACTATCTCCACAGTTTCCCAAGTGAAAACAGAAAGTCATGTTAAGGATTTAATATTGCTTAATATATTGGAACGTTTTTTGAGGAGCAAATATTTTCACAATAACAGAGGAAGTTTGGGATGCACCAAAATTCAAAAGCTAATCTAGTTAACCAAACATTTTGCCCACATAATTTCCTTTTTTTTTCAGCTTCAGTACCAAACATAGATCTCGCCATATGGCTGTCTCACTTCTTAAATAAAAACCTCAAATTCAGTCCTTAAGGTTCCTTATTTTCAGAGAATAATTTATACTTTGAATTGCAGTTTCTTGAACAACTTTCAACAGCTTTTCATCATAGAGATAATAGATGTTTTGCAGTTGCATGAAGTAGATCAGGTAAAATAGGTCTTAACATGTTCTTCTCTTTTCTGTGGTCAGTTGTTCCATTAATCAATACCTACTTTCAGTTTCTCTGTAACCTACTAACTCTCTTTTTTCAGTTCCTGAAACCTTGTTTTCTGGATGGGTTTTGTCTCGCTTTTTCTTAAAAAGCTAAGAGTCATATTTAACGGTATTCATGCACACTTATGATACTCCTAATGAAGATCATATGCGACTTCTCCCAGTTGTACTCAGAAATCAAAGAATACTTAAATTTATTTTTAGTGGCCTAATTCTGAGAGGTTAACAGAAACCCTGAACAAAAACAAAAAAGCCCACACCAAAACAAACAAACAAAAAAAACCCTTAGATTTTCCAAGTAAACAGCTTCTTTTTCATGTAGGAAAACTTTTTTATACTTAGAAACATAGCAAACTTAGAAAATGATAGTAAAGTCATTAGACGCCTATTGCACCTTTCACAAAAGATTTCTAGGCAGGAAAGTCTGTTTCAGAAGCAAAATGTATGGTTTTGAGCAACAGACTTGACAGGATGAGATTCCATTTCTAAATACCATCGAAAGCTTCATATAGAACAAACAGCAGATAGACTTTATGGCTAAGGAGTTAATGGCCCAGCTGTTGAGCAACCATAGCTAATTCGGTAGTGGCATCCCAGACCTGTAAAACAGACAGTTTTAGTGCCTCCCCTGTAACTAAAGTAGATATTACTAAAATTCTCTTAGATCTCATTGCGGGGTTTGTTTTCATTTCAAAATCTGTGCACAGCAGTGGATCTGACCTGAAAAAAAACTAAAACCAAACAACAACCATGCAGCAATTTAGTTTAAGAAACTGGTATTCATCAAACCTCGAGTAAAATGCAAAACTTAAATTAATTCCTGGAGACAACAGGAGCTAGGAAGAGGGGCAGGCGGGAGGGCAGAGAAGAGAGGCTGGAGGCGGAAAGAGCACTACATTAAACTGCATTATCCAACAACCACACTTCTCGGATCTGGGCACTTGATTGCCTATTTGCATCTGCAATTTCACCTCTTTCAGCTTCTTCTGGAGCAAAACTACTAGTTTATTGGGAACTAAATCTGTCAGTAGCTCTGAAGTTAATTCATTTTAGGGATCACTCTGATGGAATTATCAATGAAAACTTGATGGTTCTGACTGCCTTTGTTATTTATCATTTTGACTTCTCATTTTACTTCCCTCGTTTCTTTATGTCACATTTGGGAGAGTATGCTGTATCACCAAAACAATGACAGCCTATAATCATACTTATCAAACTAATTCAGATACTTCAGGCAAAGCAACACTACAAAAAATCAATTGTATCTTAGGGCTGAAAGACAACACAGAAGAGGCTTGAAACAGATTTTATGAAGCATGAAGGCATCAGTTTGTTTCAGGGAATGGCTAGCCCCAACCTCTGAGAACACCAGGTATTTTGTGTTATTTCATTTGGAAACCACTTTCAAAGAGGTCATGTTTAACAGTGGACATAGCTCCTTTCCCTTTCTATTTTCTGTGCTTTCACATCCAGAAAGCTGAAGACCATGAACAAAATAGGTCAAAGAAATCCAAATTACTTAGAGAGACTAATAAATTTGTAAAAATCATGCACTTTATGAACACTAGACTGTTTTGAAAGATATAGCAAGAAAATATATCTTTCTATGACACCTCCCTGACAAGAAGGGAAGACAGAAGACTACAGGGTGAGTGACAGCCAAAACATTCAACTTTCTACAAATTCCAAGGGGGGCTTGAAGCAGGAATCAAAGCTTTCCATTTCATGGTAGAAAGACCTTCAGCAATTCTTGACCATCCAGCTAGAAGGTCTGACTTTCACTTTAAAGTATCTAGGTTATTTTCCTGGACCCTGATAGGATCCTTTGCAAAGATACATACCTTTTAATTCTATTTTATTTTATTTTTAATCAAATAGTTCATATTCAGCTGTATGTGGTGCCTGATATCAGATCCCACTGACTTTTCTTTAAAAAGAAACAGAAAAGTTATTTAATATGTTAGGGAATAAAAAGAGAAGGAGATAGATGCTCTGCTGTTGAACTTCTATGGGCTTCTGAGAAAATGACAAGATTCAGTGACACAGAGGTACCCTCATTCTCCACTCAGGTTCAATTAGCTGAAACTAATTACATTCTCTTCCCTAGAGTAATTTTGGAAGCAAAAGGAAGAAAGGTAACTCTTCTTCAAAAAAGGAAACATTTAAAGTCTTGATGATATAAATGCCATTGAAAAGATTTCTAACTTTTTCCCCATCTCCATAAAGCAAAAAATTTTCAAGTTGAAAGTGCACAAATGTCAGCATAGGTTACTCAAGCTGCAGGTCACTTACAGCTTGTGACACACTCCCTGAGCTGAACTCTACACCCAATTCACAATATATGCAACTTGGGGTTTTGGGAAGCATAGTAATACTTGTTTTAATGACAAATTATTCACATTCCCATCTTAATTCATTGTCCTCTATTAATAAATGTGTGGCACATCAGCTCCTAAATGGAGTAACATTAAGAAACAAAACACACAAGAAAGAAAGAAAAAAACCCAACCTAACTAAAAAACCACAACCACACATACTTTACCACAAGTATGCTGCACATAAGGCAAATTCAGTTTCTGGATCTGTTATCAAGTAATATCTCACAAAGAGAAGAGATAAAATGTTTGTCCCAAGAAGCAAAAAGAGAAGGGACAGACGAGCTTGCTCTTTGGCACAGTGTATAGCACTTGAAAAAGTCTGGAAAGAAAAGCCTGTAGTTCCCTTTTTACCTCACCAAGACAAAATGTGCAAATAGCTATAATCCCTCCTCATCTGGAGGCCAATAAAACAACTGTTAATGCATACAGTATTATAATATGTTTAATAGTAAAATACACTCATTTGCCTTTCCCTAGGAATTTAAATTTTTGGACTTGGTGCCCAGTGATCTATGTAATTTCTCAGTTCAGTAACATTAAGAGAAGCTTCCTCCCTTCTGAAATATCACTCTACTGCTCTGATTGAATAAATTTAATTCTCTCCCTCTCCACCCCCAACTAACATGAAACAGATGGAAAATACATTATACTAGAAGCTCTCATAGAATTATTTTCACCTTCAAGTATCAATCACTGACCACAGTGTACTCCTTTACATGCGTAACATATCAAATGAGCTCCACTGTGAGAAAAATCCAAGTTAGACCTACTGGGAGTCCACTACAGTTACTGAGAAGTCCATTGGGTTTTGTGGTTGAGGATTTTTTGGTTGGTTGGTTGGATGTCTTTGGGTTTTCTTCCAGTAGAGATGTAATATATAGTGTTAAAAGAACCAAATATGTCTAAGTACCTTTCTGGTACTGCTGCTGCTCTTCAAGATAATTCTTGAAAGTGTACAGTTTCCACACCTAAGCCTAGTGCTACACACCAGCAGACCTGAGATCAACACTGAGAAAATAGTCTCTTTGCACATAAGCAAAACAATCTGCAACTGAATGTTCAGAGGTTCACCTAGTTTTCTTCACATAACTTGTTTCAAATAGCTTTAAGATTTTACTTTAAATCGCATTCGTGAGCTCCCTGAAATTTGGCTCTCTTATGTATCTGTTGGACAACTGAGGTTGCAAGGATTCTTTGGCACTCATATTGTGATAAGTAATCAGAATACATTCAAAAGGAATAAAAAAATTAACTCTGTTCGAAAGATCAAGCAATGAAGAGGGAACACAGGGAACCTTATTTTCCAGGTTATGTGTTTCACCAGTCACGATTGTTTTCTTCCTTATCCTTCCCAGCACTACAAGTTACATTAATTAATAAAAAAAAAAAAAAAAAAATAATCCAGTATGAAGTTGTGTATAAATCAAAATTCAATTGTTTTAGTATCTGAACTTAATAAATTTCACAAACAGGAGAGGAGCTGTATGCGAAAGGAACACATTATTCAATCACAGACAGCCAATCAAGGTAGCATAACACAAATGAAAATCCCTGCTGAGTTACAGGCTGAAGAGATATTTGGAACTACAATGTGGCCATCTACTCCTACCTTTGCTACAACACAGCCAGATAAGGTATTATTCTATATCTTTAAAAGACTATCCTATTGTGTTAAGTTAATTCAGCAGAGCTTTAGCAAGTGCAAGAGAAGAAACACAGACTTCTGCCCATCCTGACAGAGCACAATACTTTCTGCCCTGAGTAATCCCAAAGAAGTCACACAGCATGCCAGGTACAAAGCATTTGCAGAAGTGAGCCCTCAGAAGGGCTATAAAAGCTCTGGGTTAAGGAAGCACACACAACTTGCTTCCACTTGATCTGTTACACAGCTTGACAGTAACAGATAGCCAGTTGCATTAGTGTCAATGTTCAGATAAGTTTCTCTCAATACCTGTCACAAAAAACAGACGCAGTATCTGTGTGTCAGCCATATTATCGGTCACTACATAGTTGATCATACTTAATAACATCTCCGAGCCCAGACAGGACACACAGACAGCAATTACAAGCATGTGCCACAGTCACCCCAGATCATTCTGACTCGGAGCCGCCAACTCGGCGCGCACTCGACGAGTGCCTGCCTACCACCCTTTCCCTCTCAAACACATTAGCTTGTCTCAATATGGGGCCAGAGTTTGTTTTGAAATTCTTAACAAGATCACTGAAAGAAAAGAGGAAAAATACCATAAATGATCCTCTGGACTGCTTCCAGAGTAGCGTGTTCTCCCAGCAATTGCTTTGGAAGCAAGCCAAAAACGGGAAGTGTTCCTGCAAATGAGCACGCCACCAGGCTCAAGTACAAGTTATCATTTAATTCTTTTGTCAACATCAGCACGGTTAGAAATTAAGAAGCCTGTTTAATAAACAGGTTACTTTAATTCCAGTCACCAAACATCAATTTCTTCCCTATCCATCCCTGCCATGCTCACTCAGCTCATGTCCCCCACCCCTTCCTAACATACACTGGAGGTTTTTTGGATATTTTCTCTCCCTTATTGAAAGTCAAACAAAATTAGTATATTAATTACATCAATGATAACTAGGTCTGTAATCAAGAGCAAGTTAACTAAAAAAAAGGAAAAAAATCACTCATTCAGAAAAAAAAAATCTAAAACCTCAACACAGACTTCTATGGGACACAGCACTTAATATTTTTAACAGACCTCTAATACAGTCTACTGAACAGTTTTGTCAGGGCAGTTTTTCACATTACAATTACTCCTAATGAGATCACCCTCTGCAGTGTTTAAGACTTCATCCCTTCCCAACAGAACAATGGAAGATTTGTGTGGAGCTACAAAGATCAACTCCACTCACTTCATCTTCCACTGAATTTCCTCATAAAAACTCATCAAAAGCAGAAGTGTGTTTTTTCATGAGGACAAACTATTAATAAAGAGACTCATTTACTTTGTTTTAGGATGCCCCAAATCATCTACAGTTTTTGAAGTTCTCATCAGACCAAGGCACCTCAGATTCAGAGAGTGCTGCCAACTTGTTTTTGAAATTATGTACATTTCTCCTCTTCAAAGATTTGTGGGGTTTTTTCCCACTTTTTCACTTTCAATATTTCTCACCAACAAATGTCTGTCTATCTTGCAATAAGCATATGGTGATATATAACACCTTGTGTTATCTTGTAATAAAAATTATAGACATTGTATCAAATGTACATGAAAATACCTGTTTTCAAACAAACTGCAGATCCTCTTGCTCTTACTGGAAGCAAAGACAATAAAACATTCTTTCTCATGCTAAGCAGAAATGTCTTATGCCTTAGTCCCTGTGACAGCAATGCTAAGGGTAAGTATAATTCTAAGAACATGGTTAACTGAATTAGTCTTGAATCAGGAAGTACAACTCAAAAGTCTCTGATCCACTTGTATTTTAAAATAATCACAATGATCAAACTGCAAGCCAAAAGTTTAGAGTTAGTTTTTTGCAAAAAGAAGCATTATAAAAAGGATATCATACTTTATTCTGAAAATCTGATATTCTTTGAAATCTGTCTTGCGTTTGGAATTTTTACACACTTGACATAGATCTCTAACTTGGTTTTGATTTTCTGTGTATTCTTCTCATTACTAACCACACTCCATTCCATTCACTACATCCACATCCATTTTAGTTTCCTTATAATTCTGTCAGAGATCATATGAAAGAACCAACTGTTTACCTACTCATATCTGACATTATTGATACAATATTCTGTGATAGGTAAGACTGACTCAGCATTACCAAAAAGTACAAGAAACACATTATCAGTTAACAATGTTAGCCCTGAACCTATATTTATACTTCTTACTACTTCAACTTTTTTTCTTTACATTTTAAAGTGCATTGTGCAACCACTGCTTCTCATAACCTTACAGACTGATTGATTTAGATTAATCAATGTGAACTTCACAGATTGAGGATCTGAAAACTTTAAAAGAAGACTGATGATGCATTTCTCTAAAAAAAAAAAAAAAAAGAAAAGAAAAAAAAAAGAAAAATCTAGTAGAACATGACCTTCAATTTACAGCACGTTGTGTGTTTACTTACGTTCACAGGTGTCTCCTTTCTGCTGATATCCTGCTTTGCAGATACATTTTCCAATAGGCACTAACCATTCTCCCTCGGCGCTACAGTGCATCTTCGGCGAGTTCTCCGCCTCCTCCTCTGCACTGCTGACACAAGTTCCTCGTACTTCAACTAAAGAGGAAAACTCTGAGCCAGTCACTGTGTCAGGAAAAATAGCTAAGTTCTCAATGATGGACCAGCACTTCTTGTAGTAGACTTTGACAGAGACCAAAGCAATGCAGGCCCCTACGTCCTGAAACGCAAGATAGAATCCTTTTTTGGACAAAGGTCCAATTTCTCTCACCTCTGTGTTAAGTTTCATTTTTCTCTCCCCAAGATCACCCTGGGTAAAACTTTCATCTGCTGCAATAGTGTCTATTTTTACATATTGGTTTTCTCGGATATTCCTGCCAGTGTCGTAGTCTGTTTCATAATAATACAAGTTAAAAGTTTCTTTACAAGTCCCCAGAACTCCAGGAAGACTGTTACAATCCCTCAGAGTGAATTTCAGTTCTACAAAAATCCTTTGTGCATTGCTTTTTGCAATCCAGTTAGTCCGAAGCCAGTTGTTTTGATTTGATTCCATCACCTGGCATACCTGGTATGTTCGTATAGGAGTGTAGTTTTCATCCAGTCCACTAATTTCTTCCCACTAAAATGATAACAAACAGTTAGTAATAAACAAGAAGTATATCACCAGATGTAATTACTGAGTATTTTAAAAAGCTTCACACAAAACTGTATCCTTTCTTTTTAACAGTAAGTTATTGTTAAAAATACTGTTAAGCACCTAAATGAAGAAAATATATATTAATGCAGGAGTAGGCTCTCTCTCCCTTCATGTCCTTCCTTCCCATATACAACATCTAAAAGTCTTTGCCATATCATGGGCACAGTTGCAAAGGGACAGCTTCAGAAAAGGCTGTTTAGCATACCAGGATCCAATTTCACCCTGAGCTCACACATTTCTTTAAGGTCACATTGGTTTTGAGCAAACAAAGACCAAAAGAAGGGAGGCAGCTTCCCTTCCAAGGAAACCTAACATCAGTGAAGTCTTAGAAACTGGAATTGCTTAGCACTAGAGTACCCAAAACTTGTGCATGTAAAGCTTCCAATGAAACTTGCAGTTGAATAGAAAGCATGGGATCAGATCCTGAAACTCACGAGTCAGATGATTCCCATCCCTATGTGTTTGAAGTGGCATAGAGAAAGGGCAAGAGAAAATGGACAGAATTAAAAATCTGAAAGCAAGAAAACATTTTAGTTGTCCCCCTTTCTTTCAGTCTACCTTCTGTTTTATTTACAAACTGAAAGGTTAAGGAGCAGCTCCTCTTCACCTTTTGTCCAGTGGCTGCACCCACATTAGAAGGGGCAAACTTCATTTAGTTGGGAATTCAAATGAACCATGAGACCACATGCAGAATTAAAAACAACCCATATGACTGAAAGCTCGCTGGTTCAAAGCCTGAGTTTTGTTGATGCTCTCTCTTTAGGTTACCAACTGTGTAATGAGCTGGTAAGCCTTTAACAAGCCCAGAGTCTTTAACAGCCTCTGGTAGCGTGGGAATTTGCACCTCCAGCAATGGCAGACCTTCCACTGAAATCAACGAGGCAAATCTACCCAGGTGTAACCAAAACAATCCTTGTCTCTCACCTTTTTTCACATTTCTTGTAACATTTCAGTGCCTGCAGAAACCGCAGCTGTAATAAATTAGGGAAGGGGGGTAAGCTATCGTCACCCCAGGATACAGGCAACCATGGCTTCTCTGGATGGCACTTAGCCCTCTGGCCCTGTGTCAATAATGCACTTAAGCTCATGCTTAAGATCAGTGACTGTACTTATGAGCTTAATGGTAAGCACATGCTTAAGTGCTTTGTGGGACTCGTATAGTCGGCACCTCTGCAGGATAGAGCATCCACTGACATTCCTCACACCGGCAACCAAGCATGGAAGGCATTGGTTTCCCAGATCAGGAGCCACACAGTGTACATTACTCTGCAAGCCTATTTGACAGCAAATGAGACCATTTTAATGTTGTTGTCTGTTTCAGGAAAAAACAGATGTGGCTAAATTGATGCTGGAAGTTATCACCACAAAATATATCACAGCTGCAGATGCTAAAATGCACAGAAGTTGTAAATATCAAAGCACATTTCAAGGACCTACAGTTAATATAGATGAGATATATACAGTATTATATACTGCATGCATAAGGTATTAAATTATTGAAATAGATTATTAAATGCTCATAGAGTTAACTGAAGTGATTGCATATGGAACTGTATTAACCTCTGAACAAAAGAAAGTCTATCTTCATAACAGATTTATTGGAGCTGAATGAGTAATTTTTTTTTTTTTTTTTTTTACCTCTATGAGAGCTAGAAAAAAAAGAAAGAGAAAAAGAAAAGGGGCCCCGGACTGAGAGGGTTTTGGCCATAGTACAATAATAAAAAACAACTCCTCATTTAAAAAAAAAAAATCCCATCGAGATGACAAAAAAAGGCATAAAGCCTAAAATTTTGCCAGGTAATGCTATATCCTTTGGAGTCTGAGATTCTTTGGGGGGGCTTTTTATCTTGTCTAAGCATTCTTCCCTTAAGACACCAAGCCAGAAGATATTCAGTAAGACAATGCATTGCATCTTTGACACAAAAGTAACTCTTATGCACCACACAATAGAATCTCTTGAGTTTTGATGTAGATTGCTCCACCAAAACAAATCACCAGTCCTCCTCAAAAAAAAAAAAAAAAAAAAAAAAAAAAAAAAAAAAAAAAAAAAAAAAAAATTTTACAAAATCAACCTACACTTCATGGTACGACACAAAACAACACAAATGAATTTTCTTAGAGTTAAAATCTCACTACATGAGGCTAGCTAGCATCAAAGAGATTCAAGAGATTCTTATGTTACAGTCAAGGAAAATACTACAAAAAGCTAAATTCACTCAAGAAGAACTACTTTTTGAGATCCCCAGCATTAAGCACTGGAACTATTTTTCCATATTTTGGCAAAGCCAAAAAATTAAGGAAATGTGATTTATGATGCAATTATGTAATCAGTGTGTCTGCAAAGAAAAAAAAAATATCAGTACTTCAAGATGTTTTCACTTATGGCAGCCGAGGTCACCATCCACTGAAGTCTTCTTATAGTGATCAATTTCACAGAAAGAAAAACTCCACTTTTTTTTGTCCTACTGCAAAATATGGTGCTATACATGCAAATCTGTGTGAATATGCTCTGTTCTATCGGTTTCAATTTATAGCATTTTAACTTCTTAGTTATCTTAACAGCGTTAAATCTAGCATATGCTAGTTGAATGAGGCATTTAACGAGCGTCTGACTGATATATTCTGTACTGTGATGATGCAGTAGTTTCTCTCAAAATTTTCTATGTTCATTCCCATGAAGTCTTTATTGCATTGTAAATAATTCAGTAATTAAAATTAGAAAAACATTTATTTTCAAAATTACATTATTAAAATGGCACTTCTATGTTAATTTACAGATAACTTTTTCTGAACACTTTCACACATACAAATCTAGCCATTAGTTTTGATTCACTTGTAATTTCTGATTGAAATTCACTTTGACTTCTGAAACTCGCCTTTCACTACTTGTTGAATTTGACTCTACCTTCACCTTTCAGTATGCTGATGTGCAATGTGTGTTGACATGTCTTTCATTATCTACAGGTTAGTTTAATAGAAAGAAGTGCCAGCAAGCTAATCTTTCAAACACCGCTGGTAAAGGCTTCAATCAGTGCAAAATGCTAATGCTGAGGTTGTTGGCCATCATGCACATAGAGCCTGCACTGCATCCCCTCTGAAGTCCTTAGATTAGTTTCCAGTTTATGCTTGTATTGATACTACAATCTTGCTTTTAAAGAAAGACACTTCCACATTTTCATTCTTCTTATTTAAAGGATTTGTTACACTTTTATATCCTTACTCACACTTCACGCTCTTCTGG
Organism: Zosterops lateralis; assembly: GCF_965231275.1. Taxonomy (NCBI): domain Eukaryota; kingdom Metazoa; phylum Chordata; class Aves; order Passeriformes; family Zosteropidae; genus Zosterops; species Zosterops lateralis. The sequence goes on along the minus strand of NC_139764.1, from coordinate 75,456,289 downwards.
CTCCAGATTTCTTAATGAACTGAAGATTAAGGGACTGATCCCCCAAGTTCTTGTTCGTGCAAGGCATCACAATAGCTTCAGCAAGACTTTTTCCATGAGCAAGAACTGTCCCTATAATTTATGATTTGTCAGACTAAGTTCATGTAGGACTGAGTTAAGGTAGGACTATATACCCATTATATCTTTCTGAAAATGTTCTTCCTCAAGGCTTGAGGAAGAAGAGGTTTTATAGCACTTTAAATTCATACTGAAAGCAACATTTTTCAACTTTACATATATAACAAATAAGACAATAACACTGATGTTTCTAAATATCTCGTTTTTTATAACGATGCATTTTACAATGGTACATTTCATAAAATGCCATGAGGTTAATTGGTATGCAAGCTGGAGGTGGCCTTAACCACGTAATTCATGCCTAGTTCCACATATCAGGCTCCTCAAGGCTTGGAGATGTTTCAAGTTTGGAATGTCATTTCAAACACATCTGCAATATAAATGTTTTTATTTTAGAGCACTTCAATCTGTGCTATTCAATTACAAAGAAAACATCGTAAACAAATTTATGATCATCCATTCTACAGAAAATTAAAAACATATTTTTAGAAAGTTTCCACACAGAAGCAGATCTGTTGTTTCTAAAGGAAGAAAAAAAAGGGATTTAAAATACTGTGTTATAAATATACAGTGTGCTTTGTACAGCACAAAGAAATACACTACAAAACATAAAGGTACCAAAAGTTTCCAAAGGGCCACTTGCTTTTAATTAGTTTGTACATTTGTACACTGTAACCTGAGGTTTCATTCTAAAAATCAAGAAGCCATAAACACTTGGTATGATTACTGAGAGAAATATGAGCGGGAACTAGTTTAAAGCAGGTTTTTCAACTGCTTCAATAAAATAACTACCCATCTTTAGAAATTTAAGTTTTGCCCGCAGTACTTACCCCATTGGGAGGAGAGGAAATCCATTCCAACTCTGTCTGTTGTGCTTTAGAGTCCAGCAATATTACTAAAAAAAAGGGGAAAAAAAATGAAATTCCACAGCTTGCTAAACATAACAATGGGGAAAATTTAAACTGAAGAACAAAATATGAATCTTAAAAAGTGATATAATTAATACAATTTTTGTCCAGATTATTACTTCATATTATTTAAAAAAAAATCTGCAACCACGAATAGGCATTTATTTTTAAACAGAAAAATTATTATGTACCACTCACATATAAGTAGATATACATAAATATTTACAATTTCATTGCTTAAAACAAAGTGAGGGGGGTTTTAGTCCTCTGAAATGCTATTAATCAAGTCATTAAGATGCATGCTCCCCCCCTCCTTTTTCATAAGGACATTTTTCCTTATGCTGGTTATTACAATCAGCTTAAAGCACACAGACACACAAACATTTCAGCACATTTCCAAACTGATTTATACAGGACTGGTCTATATTGCATTGAAGAAGCAATGATCTTTTTTGAGTGTCAAAGTGAAAAATACTTCCCTTTGGTGATAAAGCAATAGTTCTGCAAATAAATGACAACCAGGAATACAGAAAATAAAAGACTCTGCAATTACCTCACATCTTGCATACACAAAATCAGACTAATTCACATTATGGTAATAGCTTCCTAAAATCTTCATATCATGGTGACATTTGTATACAGAAAGACATCAGTTCTAGCAGTTTATTTTCACCCTACCTCCAAAAGTGGTTAATCACTGCCTAATAAACCAACTCTTTAATAGCATTCCTAACTTGAACCTATTCCATATATCTTTAGTTATGAAGATATTTATACACATTCATACACAACTTTATACACAGCATTTCTGTACTGTCTAAGATATTTAGATGTGTGACTTAAGGCTCTAACTTAAAGCAACTTTTGTCAGGTCTGTCAAAACAGTTTTAATTCTAGCTTTGGCCCTTTCTCCAAGAAGAATTTAACACAAAATTTCAGTGAATTACTAAGAACATGCCTAAGAAGTTAATTCATACAGTAATACATGAAATGTTAGCTTGAACACAAAACGGTAGCTTCCAGGCCTGTATTTCAGCAATGAAGTGGAACTACTCATTAAGGAAGTTTGATAGCCTCCCTCTAGAAAGATTACCTGCTTATGTCATTAAGGTTGGATTCAAGGGGCTTTACTTTGTAACGCTTTCTATAGAAAAGCAGGTGGTGTACGCGTCGGCTTGTTAAACAAGAACATTTATAATGGTCCTGGAAAAAAGGTACCACCAAAAATTTAACCGTTTCAGCACCAGCACAACACACTACGGCTGCAATTCATTACACTTTTTATTTGGCAGTAATTCTCCATCACGTAGCAACGGGTGAGCACATCAGAGAAAGAAAAGATAACAAGCAAATAAAACAAACAAAGAGAAAACCCACAAAGAAACAAACAAAAAACAAACCCCAACACAGAAACCCCTGCTCTGCAAACACCCTTGCTAAGAAATCGTGGCGTTCCTTCAGGCATCCGAAGTTACCGGGGAAGAGCTCTCCAGGCCGGCGGCTGCTGCCCTGCTCACAGCGCGGGGATTCCCGCGCCCGTCACGGCTCGTTCAGCAAGGCGGGGAGGCGATGCCAGGGGACGGCGCCGCACCCCGCGGGCAGCCGCAGGGGATCCGCAGCTCCCGGAGCGCCAGCGCGGCCCCTCCGCGGGGAGGCGCGGACCGCGCTCCGGAGAGCGAGAGGAGGCGGGCGAAGCGCGGCCGCGGGAATGGGCTCTGCGGGGCTCCGCGCAGGCGGGGAGCAGCGGCCTGTCGCCTCCGCGGGGAGCCGCAGTCGCGCTCCGGGCGCTGCGCGGAGCTGCGCGCAGGCGGCCGCGCCCCCGCGCCCAAGAGCGGAGCTTGGCGGCCGAGCCCAGCGGAGCGCCGGTCCCGCAGCCACCCCCGCGGGTTCGGGCCCGGGACAGCGGCCTCAGAAAGGAGCCCCGAGCTCTCGAAGCCGCTGGGCGAAGGGACAGCCCGCTCCCTGTCTGCGCTGGAGCCGCGGTCTGGCCGCTGGCAGAGCGCTCCGCAGGTAACGCGGGCACTGCCTCCACTGAGAGACACAGGCGGGCCCTGCCCCGCTCCTCGCCAGCATCTCACCGCGGCTCGTATTGAGCTACAGAAGAGAAACTCGGAAAACTTTTCAGCCTTTTACCTCTCCCATCCCTTTTCGTACCCAGCAGGGAGGGGTAGGAAACCAAGAGGGGCTACTGCCACCACCGGCCCTTCGGCGGGGCCGGCGGCGAAGCTGCAAAGTACTTATTTCTTTTTCTTTTTTTTTACTCGCTCTTTCTTCCGCGAGAGTTTTCTGCGCTTGCAGCAGGTAGCCGCTATCAATCCCTGTCTGCCGCTCGCCCCCTCCTGACCCTCCTTTGGCTGGGTGATTTTCTCCGAATATACAGACATTATACCCGCGCACTCATAGCTATAGATGCATATATAACCACCCACACCCGTAACAGACAGAAAAAACCCGGGCTAGGCTACCGCTGGGCAGCACGGGCGCAGCTCCCATCACAGAGCGATCCGTGGGGCAGAGCGGGGCAGGCAGCCCGCACCCTCCCTGTCCCACCGCCCGGCCCTTCTCTCCCCACCCCACGGCTGCTCCCCGCCTGAGGGTTCTTGTGCCTTACAGCCCCTCCAAATAAACTTTCGAAATGCTGCTACGGAAAGGCTCCTTCTTCTTTCCCTCTCTAATCACGCCAGCGACTTCGTCTTTTAAGGGCAGAGCACATATTAATTGAGGCATTTTTTAAAGCGCCAAACAATATTTTATTGTATGCCAGAGGTTTGATGAAAAATACTGACGCATCCAGCCGAGGCGGGAGGGAAAACCCCAAAAGCATACATATGCAGAGGCACCGAAATGCCCTGACTCCCCCTTCCCTGACATGTCGTGTCGTCCCCCCCTCCCCGAAGATGGAGACGGACCTTCGCCTGTGGCTGTCAAGCGCGAGCAGGGCGCTCCTTTAAACCATTTCGGATTTTCCCAGCGTGAAAAAAAAAGAGATTCCCAGATGGGCTTTGTGGATTGATTTTAAACACCTCCATCGGTCTCTGATACAGAACTGCCCGGTCTGTCCCCCGTGCGCGGGGGAAAGGAATGTGCGGGGCGCGCCTGGCACAGACACCGGGGCTGCACTCGTGAGCGCGGGGAAGGGAAGCCTCGCTGCGATACGCGACGGTGTAAAAACCCTCAACATTCCTCCAGCGATGCCGGAGGAGAGCACACACGTTGCAGGCACACGACGCCAGGCCCTATGTACCCTCTGAATAAATGTGGAGCCTGCAGGACCAGGACGTGCAGAACTGCACCCGGTGCTCGTTCCCGCGGTGTGTGCGGCCCCGCCGGGCCGGAGCGCTGCGGGCCCGTGGGGAGCAGCCCGAGCCCTCACCGAGCCCTGCCTCCACCACGCGTCCCGAGCCCCCAAACTCGGCCCTGAGCCCCTGCCCGGGGAGCAGCGCGGTGACCCGCCCTTCCCCGCCCTTCCCGGGGGGATCAGGGCTGGCACGGGAGAGCCGGGCCGGGCTCTCCCAGCCCATTCCCCTCAGCACGGGCCAGTGCCCCCAAACCTCATTCCCGGGAGCAAAGGCACTTGTCCTGGTCCCTCACACTCGCACACGCACAACCCCCGGTGAATGCCGTGCTTTTTCGACCCTCCTACCCCAACTAAAAAGTCTTTATTTTTTTTCTGGGAGGGGGCTGACAAGCAGCGGGCAGGGGCAGGAAGGTCCCCCATTCAGCCACCGAACAGACTTCGTGGGCAAAAGCAATAAATAAGCTCAAACTTTTGTTTTCCGCATCACCTTACCTTCTTTTGCAGCCTGTGCCTCCCCCGTGTGTGCAAAGCGGAACAGCCAGACGGAGCACAAAATAATCCAAGAAGGGAGCCTACTTTGGAAAGCCATGGTGCAGGAGCGGGCTGGTTTTATATTTCTAGCTCTCTATTCCTAGACACTGCCACTGCCGCCGCTTGGTGGGTGCGAGAGGACGGTGGAGAATTTGCTGTGCTAGTCTGTGGCTCGGCGCTCCCTCCCTCCAGGCTGCCTTTCTCTTTCGCCTCCTTCTCCTCCGCCCGGGCGCCGCTGCCCGGCTCCCGCACCGGGCCGGCCCCGACTGCAGCCCGGCCGCCCGCGCCGCGCGCCGATAATATCAATGAGGCCGGCGGGGCGGGGCCTCGGCCGCGGGGCGGCCCGTCCCTCAACGTGACTGACAGAGACTCCTGACCAATCGACAGAAGCTATAGGCGGCCTGCGGGCCGAGTCGCCCCCTGAGTCGCCGCGGCCGGGGGGGCGGGGCTGGCGGCGCTGGCCAATGGGCGCGCGGCGGTGTCGGGTGTCTGTCGGTGTTGGGAGCCGCGGGCTTCGCGCGGGGCGCAGCGCCGGGACTGAGGGGCCGAGCCGGGAGCGGGGCGCTGAGCCCGGGCGGCTCCCGGCGCTGTCCCGCAGCCTGGAGGGGCCGCCTGGATCGTCCTGTGAGGGAGGGGACGTCCGTGCGTCCCTGCCCCAGGGCTCCCTGTGGTCTCCCCGTGTGGCAGCCGCCGGGGTAGCGAGAGAGGGGTCCCGGCTGCGGCCCGGCCTCAGCCCGAAGCGGCCGGCGGGTCTCGGCGCTGCCCCCGCGCGGTCCCGCCCGTGGCCGGCTCAGCGCACCTGGGTTGGTGCCACCGAAAGGGAAACTTCGGCAGGAGCTGCGGGATGGTTCCCGAGACAGCCCTGCCGCAACAGTCCAGTTCCTCGGGGCTGACATCACTTGGAATCCCTTCCCTCGGTTGCGTTTCTGTTTTCCGCCCCGCACCTCCGGTCTGCCCTAAATACGAAGAATGGTTAATGGCAATATAGGTATTACATGGGGAGGGGAATCAGCCGCCGCTTCCCCGCTGCCCTCCCCGGGTGTAACCTGAGGCGCGTGTAATCCCCGAACAATGAGACAATTTAGATAGGAGGGGGAGGGGGGAAAGTGAAACCCGGGGGAGAGGGGAACTTCCCAATCTCTTGTCAGCGCTCACCCCGCGGACCGGGAGAGCTTTTCCCGGGGATCCATCACGTCCCCACCCCTCCGCTTGCCTTTCTCTCAACCCACCCCGCGCTCCTTCAATGAGTGAAACAACTACGGGACGGACACAAAAACTTGCCGCTGTCCGGGCGAGGCCGCGGAGCGGAGCGCGGTGCCCGGGGCTCGGTGGGAGCGCTCCTCTCCCGGCCGGGGCTGGGGCTGGGGCCGGGCCGGGGCCGCGCAGCCCCCGCGGCCAGAGAGAGGAGCCGCCCGGCCGGGCCCCGCTCCGCGCCCCCTCCGCGCCCCCGGCCCGGCCCCTGCCCCTCCGCCTCTGTCCCGAGCAGCCTTCCCGGGCCGATGGTGAGCGGCACGGACCGGGCTTTGTACCGCTCCGCTAAAAGTGCATCGTCGTGTCCTTTCCAAGGATGGATACTGCGATGTAAACAGAATAAGTGACTGTCGGTCTCGGAAGCGAGCGAAAGCTGCGAAGAGCGAGGGGTGTAATTGCAATTCTGTGGCAAGATTGTGCGAGAATCTGAAACACGCCTTGCGCAGATGCGGGTCCTGATATAGAAAATGTTATTCCATAAATGGGAATTTAAAATAGGAAGGGAGAGGTTTGTTTATAGAACCTTTAGGTAGATAAGAGAAAATTAGTATTACTACTAATAATAATAACCGAAATACAACGGTCAGCATTGACGGATAAACAGCTGCCACACTCCCGGTTTTGAGCACTTTCCCTGTGGGCTCCTTGTTACTTCCGAGAGAGGTGTGGAGAGAGGCTCCAAAATGCGCTGTATTTCTTGCCCTTGCTGAGTGATTAGTATGGCTTAGAATATGACAGTTGTTGTGTTTCATTCAGAATGCTCTGTTGATACTCTGGATACCATGATAAGTGTAGGCATAGTACAGACTCTTGGTTTTCTCATCCTCTGTCGTCTGTCATTCCCATCCTCATGCATATGTGTACTTAGAAAGGGGAACTGTACAGAACAGTGAGTAGGCTTATCTTCTTTTAAAAAGGCTGATTTAAATACTCGCAGGGATTTTACGACTTCTTGGCAAATTGTCACGGGTGAAGTTAGTTTTCATGTTGCATATATTGTAACAGTGATTAAAGAAGATGTTGGAAGTCTTCAACCTAGTTAATCCTCCACAATTTCCTAGCATGAAATGCTAGCATTTTACTATGTCACTAAGCCAAAAAGACAATTTTTACCCTAAAGAATGTACTAAACAAATTGTATTGATGTTTTGAATGACTATGTTTATAAAAATGTAGAAACTTTCTAAATGGAACTATTTACAGGAGAAAGGCTTAAATGGTAATGAGGTGTTTTCCTATCCTGCATATATTGTTAGGCCAGACACTTAGTTTTATCATCATCAGCATTTATATAGATTATACTGTATTATTTTATACAATCTAATATTGTATGTGTATGATATATGTATTGGATCACATATACAAGGATTCTCAAAGTTATGTAAATGTATTAACCACACAAAGGATATGTGTGTACATGAGTAAGTGTATAAAGAAATTAAGTAAGAGATTATAAAAGAGAGAAGTGTATATTCTTCTTCCTGATCAACTCCTTTTAAATGCCCTATCTTCCTGATAATTGTAAATTAAGATAAAAATGACATATCATTTGTACTGCTTTGTTAAAACAGTTGTGGATGTACTCACACCAAAATGTTCCATATACATTGAGAGTGTCTGTTAGCGTTGGGGGTGGTCTTTCATGCTTCTCATACAGTAAATCTTTGTGAAATCGATGAAGAATTTGAAATCTTTTTTAGTGAATTTGATTTTTCCATTTCCTCTGTTTACTTGTAGTGTTTTCTAATACTTCTACATTGTATTCTGTAGGATGCAACATCCTGTATTGCATCTAGTCCAGCTGTGTTAGATCTTCTGCAAAGAAAAACAGAAAAGAGATATAATACAACTGAACAAAAATACTCAAGCTAAATTAACTACAATCCTCAGATTTGGTAACAAAACATCTGAGAGAAGAAGAAAGAAAAAAGGTGGGGGAAAAAAAAGAAACCAGGAATTTCATTCAATTCAATGTGTTATTATTCAGGTACCACCAAAAGAAATTGTTAATGGGAAAAGAACAATGTATTCCAATATTCTATCTTTATTCTGTTTTGTCCTTTTTTTCCTAACTCAAAGTCTGTAGGCCAGATTCTGTCTTTTATTTTTCTTGTAGTTAGAATGATTTTCTTGACATTACTAAGCTTCCCTATGGTAGTACTAACTTCTTAGTAGCTGAGCTTCTCTATATTGAATTGCAAAGTTCTAACCAGACTTTGGAGAAATATTTAAATGATTTCCTCCTCCTTAAAACTGACTAACTCTATCTTCACCACAACTAGATTTGCAATTGTGGCACAAGAAATAGAGGATGAATTCTAGGGCTACACAAACAGATGTATGGAAATGAGCATAATTTGAATGTTGTTACAAAGTTCTGTTTTCACAAATTTTCTTCTTGCAGGATTCACCCATTCTTTCTTTCTGACTTTGTGCAGGGCTGAAGTGAAATTTCAATAGTTTCAAAAAGCTGTTGAAGATTAGCCTTAGACACAGTTTCTGCGGATGATATTGAGTCTTGGTTCTGTCCACAGAAGAATGAATGATCCTTAAAACTGCTTAAAAAGAAAAAGACAAAAAAAAAAAAAAAAAAAAAAAAAAAAAAAAAAAAAAAAAAAAAGACATTAGGTTTAAGTAAAACAAGATCTTCTAATCCATGAATTTTTTTGTCTTAATCTAAGCAATCCTTAAGCAGTTTTTATCCATGCACAAGATTTTCTATGAAATACATAGTACAATTTTTTTGTGCAATTTTTGTCAATTTTTTGTATACTTTTTAATATAAAATTCAGTGGCTTTGTGAAGCCATTTCACTTTTAAGTTGTGTATGTATAATAAATTATATCAGACTTTGCATTTAGTTTTACAAATATAATGGTACTTACATTCTAAACCTGGACCAGAGATGAATTTTCCATACACTGTCAATTTCAGATAATTTGGTGGATTTATAAGTCAGAGTAGCTCTATTATAGTAAAGAAGGCAATATATTAAATAAATATTATTGGTTCATAAAGAAATCATAGAGAATTGGGACTGGCTTGTTTGAAAAGCATGCTCATATAAAAAGTACTTTTTCTAGTCAAACTGCCAGTTTGGTTTGGATTTTTTAAAACTATTTTGGTTAACACAAATCAAAAATAGTGCTATAAAGCTTCACACTTTAAAGTCTTTACTTATATCAGAATGGTAATAAAAATTCACTGTCAAGTTTTCTCTTGGAGGATTTAAAGTTGTACTGTGCTAAATAGATACATAGATCATGTTTTCCAAATCTATGAATTTTCAATACACTTTGAGAAACACTATACAGAAATAGAGGTAGGATGGTGTGTCATCTTGCCATTTAATGGAAATGAAATACATTCTATAGAACAGCACAAATTAAATTCACATTAAATATACAGTGAACGTAAAATGCCTTTGCCTTTCCCAAGGAACAACAGCAGAGTCGTAGAGGGTCCAAAAGCGTGCTGTATTTGGGTCCTGTTCAGACTGCTTCCCCTGATAAATCTGAATTGGGAAACTGTTTTACTGAGGAGCAAGAGCCTTTGGAGAACATACTGTCTCTTTGTTGATCATTCTTCAGTCTGTTAGTATATCACATTATGCTGTGGACCTTCCCCTGGGAAGCTTGAGCAGGACAAACCAGTGCCATCATCCCAAAATATTCTAAAAGGAGATAACTTGCCTTTCTCACCTTTGAATTAAAGGAGTGTCTTTGTGTCTGGGTGCAACAACAAGTAGCCGCACATATAAGCTTCTTGTTGATTCCAATTCTTTGTAAGATTTAAAGCTTCAATTTTCCTAGGATGTTTGTCATACTAAAAATTGCGCACTGAAGAGCCTGACCATAAGGGCAGCTAATTCGTATTTTAGTCAATTAGTTGTAAGTGACAGATAAACTCTAGCAATATTCTCCAGTGAGGTTAGTTTCTTCCTGTTCTTATTCAGCACAAGTGACATCTGATCACTTCCATCTGTGACAGTCCTAGATTCTTCTTTCAGCCCAGCTGAGGTGAAAAATCAGACCCAGTAGATTTCCTGTTTCCATATATTACCTCCTCTTACAGTCAGTCTCAATCTCTCAATTTCCTTCTGTGAAAGAGCATGAAAGCATCTCTTCTCTCAATCTCCCTTCTGTGTTAGGAGGTAGGAGGGGAAAGGATAAAAGAACAGATGCAGTAACCCTTATTTAGTTCTGAAAGAGAAACTACAGATTGCAATGGCAGGAGTTCCAGTGCTTTCACCTCTAGATCCAGGAAATGTAGTGATGTGGAGCATCACTACTGACAGGAAAGCTGCCAAAGTAAATGGGAGAAGGTGTTCCTTGAAGTAGAATAATTTCAGAATTGCATCTCTCAGGAGTACAACCCTCTGCAGATTTCCCTCTTTGTTGTCTTTCACGTATTCTCATACTCTGTCAGGTTTCCATGCAGATATACTGACACTTCTGTCCTGATCCGTGGATTTACCTCTCCCCAAAACTGATCTCTCATTATCTACTGCAAGTATACCAGATTTCTGACAAGTAAAATACACTTACTAATTTGTGGAAGCTTGTTTTGTCCTCAGACACTTGATACTTGCCAGATACACTTAATCACAAGACCTTGCATATTTTATCTCCTTTAAATATGAAAGTGCACGTGGTAGTGTGTTTCATGGGTAAGTAATGCTTTTTTCAGAATGCATTTCCTTTTGGCTTGAATTTGCCAACTGCAGTTTCAGGATGTGATTTTTTTAGTATTTACCATAGTGTGACAAAGGGTAACAGAAGTACCTAACAAACTGTCTTTATACAGTCAGTTCAGGTTTGTCTAGAGTAATAATCTTCTAATACATATGCAGGGATGATGCAAATCCCCTATACAATTAAGCTACATGGCTGTATAATGAAGAAAAAAAGCTTTTCTGTAGCAGACCCTAAAGGGCAAGCTAACCCCTGCCCGGATCAGTAAATATGGCAAATATAAACCACAGTGTTGTAATATTGCCCCTTCTGTCCTTCATGCAACCAGATTAGCTTTCCCTATCTCCATGAAAACATGCACCACAAATCGATAATTTCACCCCACGCACCACTGAATAGGTTTTCTTTTCTTTTAATTAATATAATTTCACATGCATTTGCCAAGCAAATTCTTAGTTGTTTCCCATCTAAGGCCTCAGTTCAGATAGTGTTTTCCTTATGTAAGTGGTTCCATTGATCTAGATGAGAGCTAGGTGATACTCCAGCTGAATGAGAGTGACACTTTTAACTCAACACTAAGTATCATTCAAGCTCTTTCAGTTGAAAAGCACTTAATTTCAAGAAATACTGTATTTGTCCTTTTGCCCATGTTTTTCTTGAGAAGGTGATTTGAACTGCAGTGATAAAAAGAGCTAAATGATGCAGTGGGGTGTGGTTTCTTATACATAATTTTTTTTGTGTGGTTCTTTTTATGAATAATTTGGCAACAGTCTACAGTAATTCATCTGTCGTTCTGTTGCCCAGTTGCTTACAGTTAGGTTTTCTAATCCAATGCATAACCTTTTTTAATTCTGGCTACCCTGAATAATCTTTTGCTACATTGTTGTCTACAATTTATCTGATAGGTAACAAATATATTTTCTACTCACAGTACATATCTTGGAGCATCCTTCAACTTCCTTGCGTTTATGATTAAATTAACTGTTTATTTTCTAATACGATTTTTCTATCTCATAGCCAAACTGCAATTTTAGACAGTCTACCTTGCACTCTGTAATTATTTGGTCGTAACAGTCTTCTCTAGGCAGACTAAAAAGATTATAGTGTATCAATTTATTTGAAACTTTATTTTTTCCCTTCTAATAGTACAGTTCAAAACATTAAAGTCATCTGTGATACATGAATTAACATCTTCTGCTGTGATATATGAATTAACATGTTCTATTTCCCTTCACTTTAAAATTTTGTTCTTTTCATTCCATTTTCAAATATAATCAAATATTCAAATAATGTTACAGGAAATGAATTAATATATCTGGCAGATTGAACTTTAAAACAAAAGAATTCAGATTTATGCTGTCTGTGAATAGTATGATTCTGTATTTTTTTTTTACTTATTTTATTTGTACACTACCAGAAAAAAAAATCCATGACTGCTGTATTACTGTAGCAAGCCCCACAGTAAGAAATCAACTTACCTAAATGAACTTCCAGAATCAGGATTATTAAAAAAAAAAAAAAGAAAAAAAAAAAAAAAAAAAAAAAAAAAAAAAAAAAAAAGAAAAAAAAAGGTAGTCTGCCAGACCCAGACATCTGCCAAGGATATTTTAGATGAAATCTAGCTTCTGAATTCCAGGAGAAAAGATCTACACTTCTTTCTCCTTCTTCATTGTTAACATATCTCTTCCTAATCATCCCATATGGGCAGTGGGAGTTTGTGTTTCTCCCAAATGGTCACAGGCTTGTCAATGAGTGTTGCTGCACAAGGAACAAACAAACAAACATACCAAAACAAAACCACCCAAAATTTACCATTATGTGTCTCTTAAAATTTACAGTCAAAGGACATGGCAGGCTGAAAGAGTATAAGTCACATTTGTGTCCTTCTCCTTTGGTAAGGTGGGAATGCCTTTATTGTATTCCGAAATGCTCTGAGGTCCTGTAAATTATGGCACACTTCTGAAGCTGGCTGGTGCCCTGCAAGGCCCAGTTTCAGCCTTTGCTGTCTGGAGCCCTGTCCCAAACCACACTTCCTTCCCCCAGCCTGGCCTTAGCTTTGCCCCTCGCTGTTATTTACAAGTCAGTGCTCTGAAGGTTTTCTTGTGGCATGCCTATGCAAAGGCTTTCCTCCCTCAGAGAGAAACAGGGAGTCTTTACTGCTATTCCACCCTTTTTGTCCTGCCATATAATGTGTCTTGCATATAGCCAGCTGTAGCATAATTAAGCTAGATTTTAGGTGCTTAATCAGGCTCAGCAAAATACCCTAGTTTGTCACATTCCTTCCTGCTGAAATCAGAACATAGCTTTAAGTCTGCACTGCCTCTGCTGTACCTGTTAGTAACTGCTGGCAGCTGGCAAGAGCTTCATCTGAATTTGGATTCACTAGGAGATTATTTAAGATACTTTTCTTTCAAAACAAGTACTGTACCGTATCTGCTCATACTGAGACTTTTCAGCACATTTATTTGTCAAATATGCATATGTATGTGACTACATACATAATTTCCTCATAAATTCAGTAGTCTTAGATAAATGGAATGTAGAGATAATACAGCTTCATGCACGAAACACTGTTTACACAGGGCCAGTCTCTTATCTCCTGTGAATTGACATAATTGCAACAACATTATGCTAGTTGGGGCTTTTTGGCAAGAATTCATGACAGTTACATAATTCATTACAGCCTATTCTAACCTACTGAAATCTATGCATATTTTTAGGTGTAGCTTGTACATTCTCACCGATTTGTGCTCTGAATTCACTTTTGATGTGCCCTCAGGTTCCCCCTGGGTATGCTTCTGTCACTGTGTCACTTTGAGAGACACTGTTGCAATTCTTCCAGGTATAGAATTCTCATAGAAGTCAGTGCAGTGTTTAGATGCACATATGTAATAGGGCTGGATGTTGGTCAAAGCACAGTGGGTCTTGAGCTCTCTTAACAGTCCTCCACACACTCTTCCAATTACTAAGTGTTGTGAGCCTGAGCCTTTCCTGATGTTTCCTAACATTCCTAACCCTGGAGTTGTGTTTTTATTCACCTGCTAAGATTTCTACCTGCTAAGATATCTAACTTAGGATGAGTTACACCACTTAAAGCTTTTGAAAGTTGTTTATCTGGATATTAAAAAAAAAAAAAATAATCTCAAGTATCTGGATAGTATTAGATTTTAAAAGGGACAAAAATCTACATTCTTTTGTGAGGATGGACTGGTTGTTCTCCACCTCTTCCCCCATTAGCTTTCCACCTGGTTTTCTAGGAGACTGGGAGTTGCTCCTGAAGAAGTTTGACTTACAGTTGAGACAGTAACCTACAGTCAGAGAGGAGATGTTTGAACTGCTTTCTTCTGTACATCCTCAGTGAGCTGTGCCTGTCCTCAGGAAGCATCCTCTCTCACCTGAGGGCACAGCAGATCTACCTGACTGCTCTCTCACTGTTTTGGTTCTGTTTCAAGACCATGCTGGAGGAATGAGAGGAGTGGGGAAGATTAAGTGTACAGCTTGCCTCCTCCTCTGCCCTGCTGAACTAGAGAGACAGGCAGCTCAGGGAAACAGAGCAGCAGGAGTAAAGACAAAAAAAGGGGAGGCTGCTGTGCTGTGCAGGGGGTGTACTGGGTTATCACTGTGGGTGCTGTCACTTAACAGTTTTGTTGCTGTTTGGTGCAATTACTGATGGTGCCATCAGGTATGCTGTATTATCTATGCCTTACCTTTTTTTCTCACCTTCAGCTGTGCTGTTCATAGGGAATTGTACAATTCTCAGAAAGGTGTAGCTTTGATTTCAAAAGGTGACTGTCTGTATCCAAATGATGAAAAGCTGGTAGAATTCATAAGAAGGCTAAAATAACAAGACTGTTTTAGAACTACATTTGCTTATGTTTTTTGCTGTTACATCTCTCTAGCATGCAGATATGTGTGATAACCCCACTTCACTGATAGGTCACATTAATCAGGCCGCTTCTATAACTGCTTCTTTTTACCTGCAACTGCATATTGTTGTCCAAAGGAATTCCACATACTTCTACCAGTGAGGAGACAGCTTTGCTTAGCTACATTTTGTTTTGCTATATGGAAAGAATTTAGTTAGTTTACATCAAAGTTACACTAACTGCAGTTACAGGCAAGATTGGTGTGTAGTAGTGTGAGTTGATATAAAACTCGAGAACCTGGCTTTCAATGGACATCTTAACACAGCTCAGAAAAGCAAATCCCAGCATAGTATAGCTCACAAAATTGCTACAATGGAAATAAATTAATGAAAACTGCATGATTAAATGCTTTCATCTGGAAATTTTGGTGCAATATTCAGAAACTCTACAAATTCTTCTAATTCATCATACTCTTTGTTTATTACTAATAAATTATCGTGCTGATGGAAGGAATTCATTACCCTTTCTACACACTTCACTAGTTGCAGGTCATTTATTAATCTGTGTTATCTGGTAAGACTAAAACCAGCTGTAATTACATTGTTAAACATTGATTAATAAGCAGCCCACATCACTAATATACGCAAGAAGCAAGATAAAAAAATCTTTCTAAAGATTTGGAGTAAAATTTAAACATTCCTTTGGGAATAAGGAAATCTGGATCTTCATAAATATTCATTTTTCTAAAATTCCATTTGCTTTCACAGCTGTATTTTTGAACACCTTTTGGAAACAGATTAACAAGCAAATTCAATTACACTAGAGTAAACGAACTGCATTCACAAAGTGGTATTAATGCACTAAGTGAAACATTTAGAATGAAACATTTTTTTAAATAGTTTTCAGCTAACCATACTTTTTTTTATTCTTAATTTAATCATATCATTAGGCATACATTTATTTTAAATCCATTTGTATTTCACAGATTTTAAAACAATATTGCAATTAGAAATACATTATTAAAAACACTGCAGATTCCTAGACCTTGCTTTTGTAGGTTTGCAATAAAATCAGTTTGATTGAAGTGACACAGATGAAATTATTACTTGTCAGAAGCTTGGATTATCATTAAGGGTAAATAAGCAGAATGTCTCTGGCACTTGACAAAATTGGGGAACTGATTTTTATGATATAGCTTTATGGGGAATGAATCTGATGGAAAGAAGATGCTTTTAGAAAAGATGTTTTAAGACTATCCTCAATTAATCATAAATGACAAATCTCATTATAGCAGCACTATTGTTAAGGGTCTGTCAGTATTTCCATTACAAACCTGTATTTCAAAGATTTATAAATGGGCTAGAGAAATTAACTCTGGGATGAAATTTGCGGTTAACACTGTTCACTATAGGATTATACTTTCCTCACAAAACTTTAAGAAAATCTGTATTACCTTTATCAGTTGGTCAGCTTCAAAAGAAACAGAAATGAGAAGTTCTGTTGATGACTTTTTTGTTTGTATAATTTTTTAAAAGGACATCATTTAATAGATCAGGAGAACTATGATTCTATAGTATAAAGGACTGAAATTGCCTTTTTTTCCTTTCTGTCCCTGAAAGGATGACCCATTTTAGTGTGAGTTCAGCTTGTTGTAATAGGGCTGCAATAGGACTACTAAAATTCTTTACTCAGTCTCCTAATCCTTTTAGGTTATGTCTTTCAATTTCAGTACTAATCAGGGATTGAGAGCTGTTTTCCAGGTCATCCAAATTTGTGCTAGTCCAGAACATGTTTGACCACAGGGATCTCACAGGACTTTCAAGCAGAGCCTACTGTTTCTGCAGAACTGATTCTCTAGGGTACAAAAATAAGTATTGCTAGAAAGTGCCACCAGTGTAAAGGTCAGTGGTGCTGTGGTTCTTCAGTATTATGACTCAGGAAGGCAGATGTCCTGTCAGGCTTTTGAAGCCCCTGAGAGAGATGGGGAGAATTCCTTAAGGACATTTTGAAGTGGACCAGAACCATGTTTGGAGATCTCTAAGTACGTTCTCTGTACTCAATGATGTTAGAGGTGATGTTGGCGTTCTTTCGTACTGTTCCTTACCTGGGAGACAGGACTACCCACATACATATGTCCAGAAAGGTGGCAAGTGTCCTGTTTCTAGAAACATTCAAGTCCATGTTGGATAAGGCTCTGAGCGACCTGGTTTAGTTAAAGATGTTTCCGCTTATAGCAAGATGACTAGATGACGTTTAAATGTCCCTTTCAACCCAAACTCTTGTAAGATTGTATGATATTGAGAGAATGATTAGGAGATCCTGTTTTCCGGCATCTGGCAGTGGTTTTTTTACCTTCTTTGGCCAAATCTGTCTTGCTAAGCCATGTCTCTGTGTGTTGTCTTACACTTGTGGCCTGGTAGAGGAGTTTCTGTATCCCACTCCTCAACTGTTTGAGCCACCAAATAAGATACCCACTTCCAGGCTCCCCACAGGAAATTTCATCTGCTCATGCCCAGGAATTATTTAGGAAAGCACTAGCTGATCTGGCCACTTTCTGCTCTAACAGCACGAATAGTTGATGTTTGGCAAGATTCCACACTGTTCTTTTATTTACTGGTGCAGATAGAGATTTTGAGGTTATTCAAACTGACAAGACAGCTAGAGGTTGGTTTGGACAGAGCTGAAACATGTAATCAAGGTGAAGTTTGCCAGTTCCAAATGAGGAAATCCAGCTTGAAAGGGCCAGACCTTCAAAGGTGACTAAGATCGTGTTACCTCTAGAGCTGGAAGCCTTGAGTGACCAGTGTGTAGATGTACGCAGATACCTGCACATCATATATCTAAAAATTCCTGGTTTATAATGGAGGCATAAGCTGTGTTCCGGAAAAAACACAGTGTATGGCTGGCTGTCCTGGATGTGCTCTTTTGTAAGAGAAAAATAAGATACTCTTTTATCCACTATTGCTGAAAAGTTATTTTCTTAATCTAACCTTGGAATAGGCACACACTAAAGACCACAGCCTGCTACCTGGCCAATCAACCTGCAAACAAACCCAACAATTACCACAAGTGAACCTTGCAGTGACTGGACAAGAGGCTGGCATGTGTGATCTGTGTGTACACCCAGACAGCAAGTGTCTCCATTAACCACATCTCTCACTTCATCTTAGATGGCAAACTTGACTGGCTGAGGAGAGATAGTTTTGGCTAGAGCCAAAACTCAAGCTGAATAACCAAGAAACTAGATTTGAATAAATAGATTGAAAAAAGAAAACAAAGTTTGTCGAAGGAAGATATTCAATATACAATGGCAAGTTTATTGATAACATGGTTATTGTGCTGAAAATGATACACCTGTTGTTCGTGCAGAAGAGGAAACAGAATTTATGAATAACAAAATGCACAATCTTGTAATTTACTTTATTTAGAAAACAGCATCTATGATAGTTAAAATTTAGGCTGATAGTTTGATTAGTTTAGCCAGTTGATGTGTAAGGTATTGTGAAGAAAAAAAACTTTCTATTTTATTCAGAAATAAGTTACCTAATAATTCAGGTGGAGAGTAATTATGTTGAGTCACTTTTTACCTATTTGTTGTTTGTCTTTATACAATGTTGGCCATGCTGAGGTCAGTAGAAGATTCCTAAAATATGATGTTATCTTTTAAGAATATAAAAACAGATTCAAAAAGGGGTGAAACCGAAGCAAGTGGTTATAAAGGCAAATGGGTTGAGTGAACAGACAAATTTAATGGAATTTTCTTTTAAAAATATTCTCTTTTCCAGGTATTTAAACAGTGGTATTTTATTTAAAAAATAAACTTACTGAACATCTGCAAAATTTAAAATGTGATACAGCCCTCTCTGTAGTATGCAGTGGGTCTCTTCTGCATTTTGGTGTGCTATTACCAGAATTAATGAGGCCAAACAGTAAATTCTCATAGACATGCATAGTTAAGTGCATGCTAACTTGATGTATTCTAACTTGTCATGGCTGATGAGTTTTGGGACTGAAAGATGTGATATGTAAAAAATGTAAAGGTTATTTGTGCAGATAATTGCTGCTTTAAAAATTCCATATCTTTTAACACATATAAGTATTTCTAAAAAGAGGGTTATTTCCCTTTATTCCATTGTATCTGTGTCTGTTATGGACTAGAATGTCTATTGTACTTAAAAATTGAACTTAAAGACCCAGCCACTTACTGACAATAGAAATAATTCTGTAACGTGTGTGAGGATCATGCACATCACTTCTGGCCTAAAAATTATTGACCTATCCAAACTTTAACAAAAGCAGTCAGTGATTCATTACTCAAAACATATCTAAATGTTTGTGGACTATTGTTAATCAATAGCCTAATCAACAAAAAATGAAGAGGAGTTACTGAGCAATGTTCATTCTAAGCATTGCATCTGCTTAATGACTCACATGCAAATGTTATCAAAAAGGTTCTTTAGCTTCCTCTTTCACTGCAGAGTTCATTTGAATATGCTGCATTTGAATTATTCTTTTTTGATGAGCCTAGCTTGACTGAAGGTTTCTATTACACAGTGGTAGCATGTGAGTGGTCAGGGCTGGACCAGTGCTCAGTGTATGCAATAGGAAGTCTTTGGGCCCAGAAGCGTAAGCACAAAAAAAAATATTGATGGAGAAATTCCTTCTTTCCTAAAGCCATACAGAAAAAAATTACAAGACCCTGCAGACTGAGCAGAGAACCACATCTGACTGTGTTGTCCCTAGCCTGCTTGTATGAGTAGCTGCTGAGTTGTGTTTGTTTAAATCTTCACCTGCATTATTTCTCATGCTCACTACCTAAAACTGAAAGCCTCTATGTATGCATGTTAAAGGATTTCTTGCTATGAATAGGACTGAAGTTAGGAGAAGAACTGGAATGGAAGCAGCATGATATCAACTTGTTTTCCTGTAGGAAATCCCGAAAGAAAAATGAAAATATTTTTCTGTTTGAAGGTTTTTGGTAGGGAGTGGTGGTGGAATTTTATTTGCTTTCAAATAGAAATTAGAAAAAATTAAATCAGATTTTTCTTTTCAGAGAAATACCTTAGGTAGAAACTGTTTATCTACTTATTCATTAATTTTAATAAAGAGGGTTTGTTTCAAAAAAATTCCCCTAAACAATTGTAATTATATATTGAGCATCATGATGAGGAATATACTGCAAAAAATCTGCTAAATAGCTATAAAGATGATTTAGAAAGTGAGACAACATCACGAAATATAAATGTAGCTTTTAAATGTGACAGAAAGCAAACAAAAGCTATATCCACACAAATAAATAAAAGAGGCCATAAAATAGGCTCTTTACTACTGTTTGCATCTCCTCCCTCCTAAAAGAGGTACTGCTCCTGCTGCCTTGTCCCCAACCTGAACTACTGCTGGCCACTCCAGGCAGTTCCACCTCTGAGCTTTTGCTTTCAATTGGAATAGACTATAAATGGCCACCGGTCCTTGTTTAGAGCTTAGTTTTTTAGCGAAAAACTAACAAAGAGTACTTTTCTGCAAAAATTTTGGCAGCAGTTTAATTTACCTGCTGAGCTTGATCCTCAGTGACTGCAGAGCTTTTCTCAAGTGGGAAAGCCTCACCACAGATGAGCAGAGCACAAGGAAAAGCTTTTGGCCTGAAATAAGAGCGGCATGTTTTAGATAATTTTTACTAGAGTGTAAATCACCACCATGTCATGAAGAACACAGCAAAAACACATGAGAAAATTCTGTCAATGGAATGCTATTTCCATGGACTATTTTGTATGATTACAAATTGCATTTGCTGTTATACACTACAAATGTAATTTATTACAAGTTAAAATCAGTACTGAGACAAGTCATTAAAAATGTATAATACACAAAATTTTGTTTCTGCTTATGAATGTGAAGTTTCTGAGCTCAACTTGCCTCATTAGTATGTGACAGTGCCAGGAGATACTTTGATTCAAAAGGCTAGATATACATGCTGTATGCCATAAACACATTTTAGTTTTAATAACAATCCAAGAGGTTCAGCATACTGCTTAATAAAAGATCAATGCAGTAATATGATTAACCACTCTGTGTTGCATTCTTTCCATTTGTAAGAAAAGATAGTTCAGGAGCAGCAATGCAGTGAATAGCAAAATGACTAATTGACAGGCAAGATGAAGGTTTTCCTAAGGGTTTTTTCTTCCTCCCCACCCTCAAGGCTTTCTTTGTTGTTCGCATGCTGTTGACTCTTTTGTTTAGGGTCTCTTACCTTTAAACAGGCTTGTGGAAGAGCTTTTCATATTTTTTAGCAGTAGATTTACTTGCTGAGTAAATATAGCTGATGAAAGGAAAGCTGGTGATCCATAAAAGACCAGGCTGCAGGGATCCTCATTAATCTTCCAATAGTTTTTGCTGTCATTCCTCTTTAAAGTTCCTCCTTGCCTTGTAAAGTGTTTGTGGAAAACATAGGAGCACTTCCACCAAGCAGTCATTTCCAGCCAGATCCCAACAAAAGCTCTCACTCTCTTTCAACTAAATTTAACTTCAACTGTGTTATTGGGCAGGGTTCTCAGCTGTGAAAGGGGAAACATTGTTTAACTGACTTTCACAAAAGGAAGACGAAGAAAAAGCCAATTTTCTTGTTATCCGATGATGGTAATGTGACTACATTACTAAATGCATAAGATAAGTAGGGTACAATCATAAAATAAATAAAAAAATAGGATATGTTCAAATTCAAAGAAGAGACTGTCCTTTGGAAATCTTGACTTCTCTTGCAGAGATAATGAAGCATATGGCATGAAATTGAGAATATTAATATAATTAGCTGTGATGGATTATGGTAAAATCATGAGCATATTAGGATGGAGGCCTGCAGTTTAGAAGCTATTTCAAATTTGGGATTGCCGAGCTGATAGTGTCTCAGCAGGGCTCAAAGCGTGGTCTGCTTCTGGGGATTGATAAACTGACTCATGTTCAGATTACCTCTCCCATCCTCTCCAGTGTTTCAGTGTATCCATCAGATATGCTATCAGTACGTCTTTAGCCCAGGGAGTCACTGAATCATAGTTTGGGGTAGAACAGATCTTAAAGACCATCTAGTTACAATCCTTTTCCCAAGGACAGGGGAACCTTCCATTGGACCATTTTGTTCGAAGTCCCTTCCAACGTGGCCTGGAACACTTCCAATGATGGGGTATCCACAACTTCCCTGGGAAACCTGTTCATGTGTCTCATCAGCCTCACAGTGCAGTGGTCCAGTGTGTCTCAGGACCCCTGTCCGCGTTGCCAGGCCAGCCCTGGCACTGGAGCCGCAGTGAAAGGTACGGTTCTGTATGCTAAGGTACTTCCCGATCCTGTGGGTTCTTGCCGTCAGCAGAAACATAAACAATGTCAAAGGAATAAAAGGAGGGACTCTGGTGGGGGACTTCAGCTGGTTTTTATTAAGTCCACGCAGGACCTCTTCACACCAGAAAGTCAACGCGCCTAAGCCGGGTTTCCTCTCTGTACAGCACCTTAAGTATGGGGGTGGGGAAATGGGAAGGGGACAGCTTGGAACCAATCCAAAGGGTGAAGGGAGTGACCCTGAACATAAATGACAGTCAATAGAACCAACCAATAAATCAAGGGAGGGAAAACCGAGGACCCTGCCAATCACTCGACATCCTCGCTAGAATCTTCTAGACATCAGGGTGAGGCTATAAAGTGATGGACAGAACCCATAATTATGATTGACACCTGACAATCACTTGGGAGAAACCAAGAAGGGTTTCACATGGGGGTATGGAACAAAGAATAGATACATACAGAAACTGGTAAAACCCAAAAACACACCACAACATCGCAGTAAAGAATTTCTTCCAGATATCTAAATCTACCCACTTTCAGTTTAAAGCCATTCCCTCCTTGTCCCATCACTATTTAAAAGATGTTATTTAAAAAGTGCTGCTCCAGCTTGCTTGTAGGTCCCCTTTACTTACCAGAAGGCTCCTATAAGGTCTCTCTGGAGTCTTTTCTCCATGCTAAATAACCATAAACCACCTCTTTCTCTTGCTCTTGATAGGAGAGAGAGGTGCTTCAGCCCTCTGATCATCTTTGTGGCCTTCCTCTGGACTCACCCCAGCAGGTCCATGTCCTTCTTGTATTGTGAATCCCAGAGCTGGTCATAGCACTCCAGGTGGATTCTCATAAGAGCAGAGTAGAGGGGCAG
This sequence comes from Zosterops lateralis, assembly GCF_965231275.1. NCBI lineage: Eukaryota > Metazoa > Chordata > Aves > Passeriformes > Zosteropidae > Zosterops > Zosterops lateralis. The sequence continues at coordinate 75,433,436 of NC_139764.1, read as the reverse complement.
GATCCCCTCCCTCACCCTGCTGGCCATGTTGCTTTTGATGCATACCAAGACACAATTGAATTTCTGGGCTGCAAAATGCAGATTGCTGGGTCATGTCCATCCTCTCATGCACCAGCACCCCTAGTCCTACTCAACAGACTGTCCTCAAAAGAGGTCATATACACTAATTCAGGCTCTTTCATGGACAAGAGAGAGGGGAATCAAATGGTTTAAAAAGCCTTTTGGTTCAAAAGTTAAGAAAAAAATACAAGCCACCAAAATTCTACTGGTTTGTATCAGAATAAGGGGAAATAATTTTTGCTCAAGGTAGGGGAAGAGAGATACAATCTTAGATAGTATCTCCACATTTTCACTAGGACAGTGCAAAGGCTTTGAGACAGAACATATCTTTGTTCCTCTTTCAGTTGTATTTGGCACACTTATTTTCAGAGCTGTGTAAAAGTATTTTAGTGGATCAATTTTTTTTAACAAAATGTAAAGCCTTAGAGAACTGGAAAATATTTGATCTTGGATTAAGTCAAATAAATATTTTTTGATGAAGTAAAAAAAAAAAAAAAAAAAAAAAAAAAAAAAGAGAGAAAAAAAGAAAAAAGACAGAGAGTAAGAAACGCTGTAATATTCTGGTTCAGCATCCCCAACATCTTTTCTTTTGATGTGAGCATCGCTGAAAAAATTAAGAAAATCCCCTTACAGTAGAAGTAGGGATACTTGCTTCTGGTAACCCTACTCCTGAAGCCTTCTCTGGGACCATGGAAGCCAAATTTTTAATGTATTTTTTTCTTGAATTGAAGCAGAAACACAGTTTTGTGAATATGGGCAGTAAATTGCTCTTTCCCTGTTGTCCCATGTTACAGCTTTTCCAGTTTTTGTGTAGTGCTGAGATTATCATTGAGGCACAATCTAAAATCTAAGAGGCAGTTTTATGTGGCTTAGATTTATACCATTAAATGATAGTAATTTTGTTTAAACCATCTTCTAGAATCCATCTATAGCTAATGTCAGGTCAGCAAAACAGTCTTAAAGCCTATCTAAGGATTAGTTTGAGCTCTGAATCTTTCTCTGCTCATGGTAAAGGGAATTAAGATTATTACCTAAAACTTTGTGTCGTTTTGGAAGTGGGCCAAGGTTGGGTGATATGAATTCCTGATGGGGCATCTGCTCTTCCAGCAAATCCCAGACTTACTTTCATTTTTATTCTGTGACCTAGTGAAGAGTTACTTTTTTTTACAATTGGCAATAATTTAAAAAGAAAGAAATTGAAAAACACAGCTCTAAGTAAAGAACTTACATTCTTCTAGGAGAACGAAGATGTTAAGAGAAAAAGACTACCAAATGTCCTGAAGAAAATATTTGTTCTTCTAGAAAAATCTAAGTGTTAATTTGTCTCTGAAATTTGATATTACTTTCATTGAATTACCAGTACAAGCTATCTATCATTATCCCCAATGCTATTAAATGAGGTTATTTAATAAACACACCAAGATAATAATTTGTTCAAGAGATGCTTAATAGATGTATCTATCTTTGGTAACATAAAATAATGATGGTCTTTTCTGTTACTTGGCCTCAAAGTGATCTGGAAACTAAAATTTCTCCTATAAAAAAGAAGTCAGATCAGTTAGATGCAGCAAATATTTGGGGTTTTATAAGCAAGCCCTCAACAGCTACAGAGATGGCTCTGTGGCTTATTCAGTGTATAGGTCAGCCTTAGACAGATGGCTAGTCCCTGAGAAAGCCTTCTACAGTGAGTTACAGGACTGCCTGGGGCAAGCTCTCTTCATGGAAATGAGCTCACCTCTTCTTCCATTCCCAGATTCCTAATTTTTGGAAACACCTGTTCCTTAACCTGGGGCTTCTTAGCTCGAGAGAGTTACTTCAGCTCATTCCTTTGTAGTCTTGTATTTGTGTATATACCTTTGCCTGCTGGGTAGAGATGGAGGGACCTTTCCATCAAGGAAGAAGGTGTTCACTCTGTGGTGAGGTTTGGGGCTGTTAGTGAAAAACAAAACGCACAGGCCCTGACTGTAATTAAAACTTGTTCCCATTTCCAGCAGAATAAACAAGATACATTAACTGTTATTTGCAACAACCATCAGTACTGTGGTGCAAGGACCTCCATGGTGAGGCAATTATGATCAGAAGTGAAAATCTATGCCTCAAAGGCCTGTAATCTATAGACTAGAACCAAGAAATGGCAAACAATGCCCACTGGTATAACTTTAAAGGCAGGGATGGGCTCAGAAATTATTCTATTCTACTGCATGGAATCTGAACCGACAACTAGATATATTCAGGAATGTATGAGAGATGAAACAGTATTTTGATTTGTATAGGAGAAAATAGGTTTGGCCAAAGAAGTATGATTTGTCATACCAGAGGAATAATAAAATCAGTTTGCATCTGAAGATAAAATTACCTGAGAATGAAAAAGAAGACAGTAATCTAGAACACAGTTTGTAGTTCCACCACACTGAGGTTTCTCCTTTGATGAATGCACTGAAAGGTCAGATGTCAGAAGCAAGAGATGATCCAGGAAAGTATCACAGAAACTAACTGAGACATGAGTTAAGGAGAGGTCAGTGATATCAAACACAGCTGATAGATTAAGATGAAATAGTGTCTGGCAAAAAGGAGTAATTAGAAAGTGTAGTAAGAATAGTTTCATTGTGCATACTAGGATATGTTGGAAAATAGTTACTGTTAGAGAAAAAATAAAGAGGATTTTATAAACAATGATCAATTAGCTCTAAAGTAGAAAGAAGTGAGATTTTTTTTTTCAGTGGCAAGGTTAATGCTTGTGTCATTGGGAGGAAAACAGCATGGCATTGAGAATTTGTGGATAATAGAAAGAAATAAAAATGAACAATAGGTTTATGGGGTTAGAGAGTACCCAAAATTAAAAAGGAGGAAGAAGAAAGGGGGTTCTTCTGAGACAGGATAGTAGAATGGAGGGCAGGGTAGAAAAGCATGTTTTTATCAAATGATATTTAGTATGAGTACTAGTTCAAAATTATACATACATTTTCTTCAAACACAGATTACCTTAGAATACTCTAGTGGATTGTAACAATTTTCTTGTATGGTGCCATGAATTATTCTTGAGAAATTCTACAAAAGTTAAAGAGCCTAAATAAACCAGGTTTTACTCCCTACTCATTATATATAACACATAAGAAGGTAATCCTTAAGAAAAAAGATCTATTAATAGCAAAGGGCTTAAATATGTTTCAGCGTACTATGATGGCACTGAGAATGTATGGTAATGACACAGAAGTAGTTAGAAATATTAGAGTATATGACACAGAAGTAGTTAGAAATATTAGAGTATATAACACTTCTTAAAATCGTCTCTTTAATTTTCAACCTTAACATCATTGAATTTAGATTTGCATAATAGAAAACAGTCAGGCACAGCAATGGTTCAAGGGATTCTTTACCAACCAGGCGTTCCCCATGACAAGCAATCTGCACACCTATATTTCTGGGCTGCATTCTCAATCACTTTTGGAGCAAGGAAAGTACAGCAAATTGCTCCTCGGGACTGGGAATGAATCCTGCCTCACCATCTGTTACTAATTTTGGAGCTGAAGACCCCATGCATTCTTAAATCCCTGAGTAAAAAAAAGTTGAACTTAACTGATGTTAACCCACTACAGTTAGAAATGTTAATGTTGCCTAGATTTGAGGTAGGATGTCACTGATGAATAGATTCCTAACCGTATATATCACCTGCCCTGGATTTCTTTGGGGCAGAAGATGATATATTTTGTAAAGAATTGTTTCACACTGGGGTGACTGAGTACTGACATGGTCTTGAATAGTAATATATTGTAATCAGTCTTTGCTGGAATACCATGAAGCAGCTAAACACTGAATTGCCAGTTAAGGGTATGCTCTCACCTGTGTCTGATATATGGTGCTATCTGATCTGTGTCCTCAGGATGTGATGGCTTTAAAAGGCCATCCATTCCTTTACAAAGGTCAGCTGTTTTGGCCCTGCACTACTCTCTTCATCTTTTTGTAAGCAGCTCAGCAGGACTGCAGAGACAACAGAGCAGGAGATGACAATTTCAACTTCATTTGATGTAGAGTTCCATAGTATGGCAATAGTCCAGAGCATTGCTTGGGACTGAGTCCTTCATTCTAAAGCTCTCTAACTTAGTAAAAATGCTTTTAGTCTGAGTACTTTGTAGGTTTACCTTCCTTTTCTGCAGGATTTCCCAGGAGAAATATATCCACAAAGCACTGGGCTTGCTGTAGCCTATATGTCTGTAGTCTCTGCTGCTCCTCCAACTGAGCATCCAGGCATCTGGAATTCTCAAAAAAAAAAAAAAAAAAAAAAAAAAAAAAAAAAAAAAAAAACCCACCAAAAAAACCCCCAACCCCCCCCCCCCCAAAAAAAAAAAAAAAAAAAAAAAAAAAAAAAAAAAAAAAAAAAAAAAAAAAAAAAAAAAAAAAAAAACAAAACAAAACAAAACTCAAATTCCACCTGGACACCATTTCCAGGAAGAAAAAGGACATATCAGGAAAAATCTGGACATATGGCAGCCCTAGTACAATCAGAATTGTTAACTAAGAAAGCAGCCAAATAAAATAAATTGTGTATTCTGTATTCTCTGTCTTGTGCTGCAAATGTAGCATACCTGTCAGTGTGATTTAAGGGTGATTCTTTATTTCTCTCTCTTTTATCATGGAAATTAGAAAAAAAAAACCAACAAAAAGACAGTTCTTCTACAGTGCATTTGGATTGCAGTCTTATTCAATCTCTATATTTTCTATAACATGAAGTTGTATTTTTCCTGTTCTTCCCAAGGGTCACTATCACATGTAGTATGAATGTGTATGCACAATAATTTAAAATAGCTATGGGGGATCTGCAGCTCTTACTGCAGCTACAAAGCAAACTCACTGAAGACTTTTTCAACATCTTTATGTTCTATATATGTAAAACACAATCACTACTTTTGGTATTTTGCAGCATTAAGGCAATGAGTCCTTCCTTTAAGCATGGAAATGCTGTGTTGTAATAATAGCACAGATTGCATATTATGAACATGCAGCACTCAGTGCAAAGCAAATATCCCAATGGCAAGTAACTACTTAGTGTGTGCAATAGTTGCTTTAAAACTACAACATATTGCCCAATTTAAATTACTTAAACTGATTATTCTACATTCCAGGCTAATTGCCTGCAAAATTTCATTATAAAAATCACAGCTGTTTTCTTGTGCATGTGTGCATGGGATTTGGGTTGTTTGGTTGGGTTTATTCGTTTGAGAAAAGAGAAATATGTGTCTGAAATAAATCTTTTTTCCGTATTCAGGGCAACATTTATTATAAAATGTTTAACACAGAATCAGTTTAAGCTTATTAAGCATTAGTGCCTAAGCTTCCATCCACACCATCTCTGTGTATAGATACTCACCAACATGTTGCTAAGGAGGATGCACTGGTGCATCAATGCCTAAAGACACATATGGCTTCAAAGCATATTGACTTAATCTGGGCATAATTTATATTAAAAAATGGACAATGCCTATCCTTATTTGCATATAAAAAGCCACAGACATCTTCAGATATTAATCAGAAAATCCGTTTGGCATCAGTGGATGTACATGATCTAAAACTAGCATATGGTCAGCAGTTTGTGGAAAACAAGTGTTCTGGTCACACTTTTCTTCTGGTCACAATTTTCTTAAAAGACACACACATAAGATCATCTGCTATACTTTCACTGAGTGCAAAATGGAATATATTTATTTATCAAATAATTCATTATATTCTTTATTTTGGTCTGTATCTCCACAGAGATAGAATAAGTAGAAAGATTAAGTTATGTTAACTGAGCATTTAGTAAGACTAATAACTAATGTTTTGCATCGTATAAAGCACTGGTAAAGAGCTAAATTTACCAGATCAAAATAAGACTGATACCTCTAAGTCTACTTCTATTACCTGTATAGACAAGGGCAAAAGTTACTACTTTACAAGAATACCATCAGCTGCAATAATAGCAATAGTGACCATGGTATATGAGCAAGATATGACTGGGAGTCGTGCCTTATATAGTAATTAGATCCAATCAATTAATCACTTATTCCTGTGCCATCTCTCCAACTGCAGGAGGTGTCAGCTGCCTCCATAAAAGGCTGAGAGTATTCACACTGTAACTACAACTACTACTCCCCCAATGACTGGAGAGTGTTTTCTGGCAGGCACTATTTAGTGACTTTTCAAAAACACCTGCGTGACTCAGAAGTTTGAAAGTGGCTTAGACACTTAGGAAAGTCAATAGAAATTATGCACCTCAGGGCCAGATTTTTAAAGGCTACTATCTTCCATTGATTACAGGAATTAGGAACCTAAATACCTTTACAAATCTGGCACAAGAGGCTAAATCACATTTGAAAGTCAATAGGAATTAGACTTCTAAGTGCCTAAATCAAATGAAAAAAAGACGTGTTTTAGGAGTGAGACTCTTTATAATTGTATTCCCGCTAGTGTAACTGCAAATTATGGGTTCAATTATTCCACTTAGGCACAGCTCAGAGGAAGAAAGTGGTATGAAGTTGCAATACCCCAGAGGAAAGAAACCATTCCTAAACTCTTTCAGGAGATGCAAAATACTGCTTCATGAATTTTAGGCTTGTGAGAGAATGAAATCATGGTTTTGGTTTAGGCTGTTTTGCTTAAACAATCAAGATAAGGACTAATGATACTATTGGTCTTTATTTCTATTTATAATATGTTGTAATTTTTAAAAATCATAGTTTGTTATTTCCTACAGTTCTGAAAACTGATGTAATGCTTAAAATAAATAAAACAAGGTTTGTTTGAGTCCAAGAGCTTACAGTATAGGGACCAAATGACATCATTATTTGAATCTTCAGATGGGTGCTCCAATGAGGTAAATCAGTAGGATTAAAAAGTAGCATTTTACTCAACTACACATTGTGAACAAATATAGCAAAATGCCACCGTAAGTAGAGACAAATAATATATAAAAAAAGAGTACAGAGAAGTGAACCAAAGAAAGGAAAACAGCAATAGGAAGGTAAAAATATTTTTTTCAAATGCCTTGTAAGACAAATAACTGTATAATGGTGACACAGAATTAATTTGTTTATAATTTTATCATAATTGCATAGGAGAGAGAACTTACCACCACCAATAGGGCAGTGATTATATGCAAAGGTCATCTCTCTTCACATTAATCAAGGAGTTAACAGTGATTGAGATTATTCAAGAAAATCCTAGAATGAGAAGGGAGTAATTATTCAGAGAAAGGAAGAAAATAAAAAGGAAATATCATGTATTGAAAAAATTAATAATAAGAGTCCAAAATGAATATCACAATAATTTTCAACATTATCTCATTTAGGAAAAAAAAAAAAAAAGTTCCATTTGTGCAATCGATGTCACATGTAAGAATCAAAATATTTTTTAATTCCTCATTTGGAAGACTGATAGTGGGAACTGAGGATGGCACATAAAGAAAAATATGAAAAATTATAAAAAAATATAAAATCATATACCATATAGCAAAAGCAAATTGGGAACTGTTATTCACTAAGTCTCACCATGCCTTGGCTAGGGGCAACCCAATGTAATTAACAATGAGCAAGCGTAAAGAAAAGAAAAGGAAGATAAATTGGTTTTCATGTTATATTCCATTTTTGATGTATACAGTTGTAGAGCTGAAGTATAAGGTTGGTGAAAATGAAGAAGAGGCCAACTGGCAATTTCAATCACTAGCACAGAGGTTAAGTCTGAAAATTTCTAACTTTGATGACTTCTAGAATCCAGGTAGCAGGTAGTGGAGGAAGCTTTTAGAGAAAAGAGGAAAATAGGAGCACCAGAAGAAAAAAATATGTGTATCCTATTATTACATTCTTCCCTTAACATACATTAGCTGCTGGTGCTCCTCTTGGTTCTTTTTCTTGTGGACAGATTCATGGCTGGGTAAAATGTCTTTCCCTGAAACCTGATCTGGGGAATATAAATAGTGAGAGAAAACCCACTCTGGAGCAAGAGAAGGATTGTAGGAGAAATAATAAACAGAAAAGGGAGGAGAGTAAGGGTCACAAACATAAAAGAGAGGAAACAGCAGGAGACACCAAGCAGAGTGCCCCGAAAGCATTCATTATTTCTTGAAAGTATTATCCAAGGACAGGTGGGCACTGCCTGCTGCTGTGATGTATGGAGATGTGACAGGATGAGGCAACAGTTACAGTGTCTGCAGTTGCTCCCATCTCCATGCAACTTCCTTTTCCTAATTCCAGGAATGACCAGAGCCAACAGGAAGGTAATGAGATGTTATGGCATGATGGGTCCTTAAGTATCATAAAGAAAAAGAAATGGAGAAAAAAAAATCAGAAAGGGACTCTTGAGGAGGCAAAAGAGGAACTGCAGGTGGTGTTCATGACATTCATGTTCACCTGGAACATGTATGTCATGTTCATACTTGCTGCAAGAATCATGAAACTTGCTGCAAGAATCATGGAACAAGGAAATAGGAACTACTCCATGTCCATGAACATACCCACATGTGGATAGTTTTCCAATAATTCACAGTGAAATGTGGAGTGTGCTGCTCCACAGTCATGTTTTATCAACTTGATAATTATAGAATCTATCAATTAGTCTAGATGGAGCACAAATGCAAGGAAACAGAGTAAAAGATCTACATGTGTGTGAGTTGTTTTCATAGGGCAGTTAAGAGTCAAACATGAGGCAACAGGGGCCTACAAATAGCCATGGACTATAGTCCAGTCAGTCTCCAACTTTGCTGACACTCTTCCTCCATTGACCAAGAGGATCTCTACCACCTACATATCTATAGTGAAGGGTTCAGCAAGATTCTCTCTTTTTGATGGCAACCGAGAGCAGAGTCACTACACAGAACCTATAGGTCCTCTATGCTGTTGGGAACAACAATGTTAGTTGGACATAGCTTTGGTCTAAGCCTGGTAGTCTCTATTTTTGCTTGAAGTCCTCACCCTTTTATGCAGTAAGTCCAAGCTCCTTTTATAGCCAGCGTAGAGTGAGACACCTTCAAATAGTGATTTATTTAATTCTGGAAATGGCTTTCTCTCATGCCAGGGTGATTAACCTAGGTGTCTGGAAAAACATTGTGTAGGAGGAAGCAGTTCATATATATTGAATATTGAAGGGAAAAAAATCTTGTTGCCTGACTTGGTGCTGATCTGATATGAGGGTGGGTAGCTTTCATATGCCAGATCTAGCTGTCAGATTGTAATCATAAAAATATCTTTTCTTCAGCATTTGGTATAAAGAAACATTTAGAACCCTTTCAGGCTCATTTTTTGCAGGATTTGGAACAATAAACGGTTTAAACTTTATTTGTAGTGCTCTATTAATACAATAAAGCCACCCTCTGAGAATTTCCAGTATTGCAACACTTCCACAGCAAGTCCCTCATTTCCCATACAAAATAAATCAGAAGTCATATAATGCTGCAACAGAGCCCTGTCAATACCAGTTAAGAATACAAGGGGATTTATGAGGTGACAGCCTTCTGATTCCTCAACACAAGGTAACTCAAATTGCTCCAAGGTTTGATTTAAAATCAGTGACCCTTGAAGTTTACTCCTTAAATATTATAAAAACTTGCCGCTAATTATCAGGGCCATTACTGTCAACAAATCATGACTTAGAAAACGGAACCTGAGACTGTCTACTATCCTATTCATACATAGAAGATTTATAGTTGCAATTCACATCCTGTCAAATCCTTTCATCTGTAAAATGACAGGTGTGATTTATGCATGTCACTTATCTATTAAGTTAGGCGAAATTCCAGGGCTGAATTCTTTCACATTTCTTTTAACAAGAAAAAGTAATTTCAAATAAATTTTTCCAGCAAAATGAGCTATCCACATTAATTGAGAAAACATTACTTGAGGATTCCACAGTTGTAAATAGAAAAGTAATTAGTGTTTGAAAATCATATGGCTTCAGTTCTTATCATTTTGAATACTTAATTGAGTGTAGATCTAGCAAATATTTGTGTATGTGAGTACTACGATTAAGGTTAACAATGCATCTACAGCTTGGTAGATTGGATCTTTTTGTGATTTATCCTAGCATTTCCTTTTGTAGATTATGGGATATATAAAATAAGAAAAAGGATAGCTTGTAAAATCAATTGCTTTCAGTTGCTGCCCATTAAACGAGAGGACTTTTTTCTTTCATAAATCTGCAAGAAAAATTTGTAAATTGTATTTCTTAATATCATAAAGTATTTTCCTCTATTCAGATTGCTCATGAATGTTCTGTTAAACATCTGAAACTACCAGTTATTAAACATACTTATGTTTCTGATTAATATTCAATCTCTAACTTTAAAATAGCAAACATAAAAAGTATAAGAATTCTTTTTGCTTTAGGAATTTCAACATTTCCTTCCAACTAAATGATCACATATCACTGAAGAGCTAAACTGCTCCTTACAATTCATCTCTGATGTTACTTACAATTATATTTTTCTTTCCATTATTTTTTTGCTTTTCTACATAGGGAAAACAAGAATTCAAATGGTGTGGTAGAACTAATTACTCCTAACTGTTAGTCTATGTTATGCAAGACTGCCATTGCATTCAGAATATGCTAATATTTCTGTCAACTTGCTTTTGTCTCCTTCTTCCGTATCATGGCCTTAAGTACTATAAGCTATGGATAGTTTCTGATTACAATAAGCAAGAGTCATAAAAATTCTAATGGAGTACAAGGATTTTTCATGTACGTGTTTATTCACTTAGCAAATTGAGGTTTTTCATGGTTTTTAAAAATGAATCTAAAAAAATAATTCGCCATTTTCCAAGAAATGCGAAAATAAAACCTGTCTTTAAAGAAACAGAATACCTTTCCTTCTCATAGAATCACTACATTACCACATTGGATTAGGTACTATAACAAAGAGGCAAAAATTGTTAACATTAAAGGAAAACATCCCTTCCTTTTGTTCTTGGAATAGTTCATTTGTTCTAATAGAAGTTCAGTAACCTTCCTGGCTTTCATGAAGCAGACTTCCAAAAGTATGTGGTATTTATACATGTAATTCCCTTTAGTACTAATTAAAACACATAATTATGTGTGCAGGATTTTCCCATGTGCCACCTGGTGAATTGTCTCTGATAGCAAGTTTCCTGTCTAGGGACAATGTTGTATGCAGAGGACAGCATGGAAAAAAAACCCCAAAACAACAGAGAAAATGTAATGAAGCTATTAGAAAAAAAAAGTGAATGGGCTTTTCTGGTTAAAGAGGAGAGAGTATACTGGGGTATGTCATGCTTTTGGGAAGTATTCACTAAGCATTTAAAGAAAACAATAATGGCTTTTGCTTAGTGGTGTCATTAGTTTCTGCTGGATAGCTATCAGTGAACCCTTGACAGCTCCACACTACTGACAGATACATACCCATTTCTTTTCACTTCGCACTCAGCGACTGCACCCAGCTATGGCATTCACCAGATTCCTCTAGAGCCAGATCTAGTAGACAAAGTCTGCAGACAATTATCCCAAATAAGAAAAAACAGAAAGGTAGAACAAATGAAGGAAAACAAAAAAAAAAAACAAAACAAAACAAAACAAAAAAAAAAAAAAAAAAAAAAACCAAACAAAAAAAAAACCAAAAACAAAACCAAACCAAACCAAAACAAACAAAAACAAAAACAAAAACAAAAACAAAAACAAAAAAAAAGAGAAAAGCAGCAAAGGAAGGAGGAAAAGAGAAAGAAAAAAGAGAAAGAGAAAGGGAAGGGCTTCTGAGAATATAATTTACTTTGCTGAATAGAGAGAGATCTAAACAAATGATTAATAATAGATAACTAATTGGTAGACTGTAGTGATGCAATCCCCGCACCCCCAGCAGGTGCTTTCAAATAGGGAAAGAGGTTCAGTTTACCTCTGACATATTAGGAAGTTTTCCTAGATTCTTCCATGCCCTTCTGACAAGGATTGGCTCAGGGCCAAGATGGAAGCATCTATTGGATCTTGTCACCGCCCTTCAAACCCTGTATCTCTCTCTATTGGCTCTCAGCCAGGTTATCCCTCCTAAAACATTTAGTACTTAAGAAAGAATACAAAAGAAAGAAAAGGCTTTTTGAGATGTCTTAGCAGGGTGTCTGAGGTTTTATCAGGTGCCTGTGCACGGCTTATTATTTGTTTTCTGCAACAGTTTGTTACTTTGTTATTTTTTCATTATTAAACCTTTTGATTTACAAAACATCTTCGAGGAACGGTCTTGCTAATTATTATAGCCATTTTTCTGCAAGGCTGGACCCTCAGAGTGTGGAGTTAAACCCACAGTAGACAGCTAAAAAAATATGAGAAAAATTTCAGTCTCAGTGAAATAGTGTTCAAACCAGATGTACGATAAGAGAAGTGAACTTACATCAATTATTTTGCGTTGCAATAGACCACATGACCATTTGTTCTGGAACTCCTTGTTCTGTATAGTGAGATAAAGACATGTGTATTTGCAGTGGGCCACATAGTCCTGTAGAAAGATAAGACACAACCACACTATTTGAATCCTTCCCCACATCCTGCCTCAAAGTGTCTTTGTCAGCTGACAACATTGCACTCAACTTCCTTATGGAAAATTTTTTCCATAGTGAGCATTGCCTGTACCCCCCCTCTGCTACATTGTCTCTTCTGTTCCCCAAAGCCCTCATTCCCTAACTTCACTTCTGTGGGATTTCTCACAGGACTTGGTGTACTCAAGCACTTCTCTCAAACTGCCTCTTATCCCTATTTGTCATCTACATGAAAAACTAATTTGCTTCACTACTGTGGATTAAATTTCCTGAAACACTTCTTCTTCTTCTTCTTCTTCTTCTTCTTCTTCTTCTTCTTCTTCTTCTTCTTCTTCTTCTTCTTCTTCTTCTTCTTCTTCTTCCTCCTCCTCCTCCTCCTCCTCCTCCTCCTCCTCCTCCTTCTTCATTTGCTCTGGATTGCTCTGCCTCTTTTACACCTTTTACCCCACTGATGTAAAGCCTTTCTTCACACATTGTGGCTCAAAAGAACTTAGAATATGCCAGTTAATGCACTTCTTCCAAGGACATTTCCAGTAGCAATGAGATTCATGGTTAGTTCTGTTTCTTGCCTTTCTGCCAGGAATGGCTGTGGCTTCTTCACAAAAGACAGATATCTGGCTTATGGTCCCAGGATTTCCAAACTATGTAGCAAAGGAAGACTCTTCTTACTCACCCAACATAATGTGCCTATTTTGTTACACTGATTGATGTTTCCTTGATTCAACTGGCAGCTGCTTTCATTGCCAACTTGAAGTCAAAGCCTTACAAAATATCTACGATCAGGGTTCTATTTTAATCCTTACATTTAATCCTATAATGTTATGTTTATTTCTGGTTAATATGCAAGGATAGTTGAGTCATGTAGTATTTACAGAATCAATTTATTTAACATTTAATAAATCTGCATATTTTACCATTTTTAAAACTCATCCACATGAGAGTTTCTTGCAAATTTGATTAAATTGTTGCTAAGGAAAAGGGTTTCAATTATTCTCCTTTTTTTCTGTACTTTTTTGAGGAGTAACTGGAACTGAAAATAGTACTCTAAAGTGCACTGATGTACTGCTAAGCAGTGCAGCATAATTGCCTAGCTTGTTTAACATGACACTCCTAATAATGCAACCCAGATAGCATTTATGGTATTTGAAATATGTCATGTTGTTGACTCATTTAATTCATCATCTCCTAAAGCACCTAGATCTTTTTCTCTAACTGCAAAGTTACTGATTCTCATATTTTATATGTATGCATTTAATTGTTTCTTCTTATCATGAATAATTTGCCTAATCTCATTGGATTCTGTATTCTTTTTCAGGAATTATATCCTATTTACTATTGTCATAGTTATTTTTATTATTGGTAGGGCAAACACATCCATAATCCCTGGTCATGGTTACTGGAGTTCTGCAATGCTTTTTACTGATGAGGTGAACAGAGGCTCAGCCATTTACATCTGTCTTGTACCACCACGATATTTTGATTACTTTCAGCCCTGTATTCATCTACAAATGCAATTCACACATTCCCAACTTTAGTCTCCGAGTCATTATTGAAAATATTGAATGATACTGAAGCCAGAATGGATCCTTGAGAGACCCAACTTATTATCTGCCAAGCCAATGTTGAGTCATTAATAGTAGAGTGGAAGAATAATTAATTCTGACTAATTTACTGGATGAGCCTTATTTTTTGATACTCTTCTCACTTGCAAAGAGTAAACATTCATTTAAATGAAAAATCTAGTTTTTATTAAAAACCTGCTGTAGAAATCTGTGTTTTCCCCTTTTCTCTTGAAATACAAGATATTGTATTGCAATGTGTGCTTTAAACTGTGTACAGTGATATCATTGTTTAAGATCCCTATACACAGAAGTGTCACAGATGAAGAATCAAGCATGGAAATAATACTTTCTTTTCATTAATTCCTATTATCGATGATTCCTCATGATGATTCCTCTGCCAGGGACCAGCTACTCCCTGTTCAAGATGGTGTAGCTACTACAGACAACATTATTCAAAGTTCTCACTAATTCTGTGTCTGTACTAGTGGACTATATGTACATGAGAACACTTTTGGGTGCTGAGGCCAACTGGCCTGATGCTGCTCACCTTTCTCGTAGCAAACTCTCCTAGTTCCACTTCAGGGTAACATGTAAGATATTTATTGGGAATGAGCTGGTCTGTACAAGCTCTATCTCCAGGCACAGTCTGGACCGTGCTAGCTGGCACAAGGTTAGTGCCAAGGAACATTTAAGTGTTTATTCACATAGACAATTGTGTTCCAGCATCTGGAAATGTTCCCAGACATGACTGAGTTTAATGCTATAGGTACAGTTTAAAAATCTGCACTGAATGTTTGTGTGGCAGGCTGATCTGTTTTAAACTCATATCCCATTGTGCTGTTAATTTTTTCTCTTATATTTTCTGTTTATGTGTAGATACATGTAGCAACTACTTGGGACTGTTTCCCAGCACAGCTTTCAGAACTAGTTTTACCTTGGATCTTATTCCTTGAGGAAAATTAGGTCGTTCAGCAGCCAATGACTCCCTGATTTTCAGCCCATTTTGTTGCTTTTTCTGTTGAGGCCTTTTACTAGGATTGGAGGTGAAGGAGGTCAGCTACTGTTAAAAGCACAAAAAACCTAGTAAATAACCAATATTTTCTACTGAATCTAGAAAGCAATTATATATCTCTTCCACTAAAGAGGTGGAGAGTGCTGTTAGTGATTCATGCCAGTACCCAAACCTGTAACACCTCCAGTGTTTATCCTCACAAGGAAAGGGCTGGTTCCTTCTTAATTTTCATGACATTCATATTTTAACCTGATTTTTTCATCTAACAAACTATGACAGGTTCAAACACATTAAAATCATTTTGATATCTCCATGAATGTCATCCTGAACCTCAGTTTTGTTTTCATCTCTAATACCATGCAATTTAATGTTTTAAGAACTTTCCATAATTCATAGCAAAATTCATACACACATACGCAATTATCTTGTACATCTTATTTGATGGTTGTTCTTTAGTAGCTTTTAAACACCAACTCCTTCCCCTTGCAAAAAAAAAAAAAAAAAAAAAAAAAAAAAAAAAAAAAAAAAAAAAAAAAAAGGGAAAAAAAGAAAGATAATGGGATTTAACAAAAAATAAAAGAGTTTTGAAGGAAAAGGATATTTTACAAATAGTAGAAGCAATATAGCCTTATTTCATTTGAATTTTGTTCCATAAATCTCATCCTTCTTCTTGCTACAGACACTATTTCCCTCCTCCTCAACATAATGTAGATTTCTTTTAATACTTGCTCTAGGTAGTTTGATGTTTTGTTTGTGTTGATTTCTTGCCAATATATGAAGCTGAATGACCAGATGTCTGATTTATCTTAAAGGAGGTAAAGGGATATGTTGCATTTGCTTTTCCCCTTAGGGGAGACAATAATTTTGGTGTCTTTTCTGTATCTTGATTCCAATTATCATATGAACTTTGAAAAATTAATTTCTTTATTAAATTGGTTGAAATTGGTGACTTCAGAAGTTATTTGTAAGACAGACAGCATAGTAGCATAAGCCTTACTGCAGCAAGAAAGCAGACTAAAATGTTACATCTGGAATAGATATCAGAACTTCTGCTTATATATTCTTATATATTTTTATAGATTTCAGCAACATTCAGTTCTTACAGTTCAGTAATTTCCAATTAATCAACCTTAAATTTCTCAGTTTTATGTGATGTGACATACAAATCTTGTTATATGATTCTTTTAATGTTTTTCAGGATGTTTTACGTGATTAGATCTTGACCAAGAGATATTTATGTGAAATGGCTCTAAGCCAATAATATGCCTTTTGTTTAATAAAAATGCACTATGAACAGTTTAAGAGATGTCTGTGTTTAATGATGAGTAAAACACTGAATGCTTCTTTCTACAGCCAAGTTGCTGTCTAGCTTGAGGTGCTAACAAAGACTAAATTTTGTGGTCTCTGCTAAGCCTGGAACTGGAAACACCAGAGAATTTGCATGTGCAAGGGGTTTCAGAGCAGGACATAGATAATGCCTCAGTGTGTAAATGAAGTAATAAGATCCAAAGAATATTCAGGGTGACCAATATTGACTCACAAGATGATTAAATTGAGGTTACTGTGCTGTCTTGGTGCTCTATGCCTTACCCTTTTTCCTGGGGGTGCATTTCCCGTGGATAGGACGGCTGGCTCCATGTGAGGCTGCTCCTGGATGGCATCATTTTAGAGCTGGCTTTTTGCTTTACTATGGCAGTGCTAAGCTGTTCAAGAAATAGCCTTCAAGTTGGTCCAGTCCTCCCAGCTGCAAGTGGCCGTGTCAGCAAGAAGCAAGGTGAATAATAGCAGGAAATAGCTGCTTCAGCCAAATAAGTTCAATCTACTTGAGCTCATGTGTCAGCACCAAGGTGGAGTGAGGTGAGAGTCAAGGTAAAATTTAAGGTGAAATGTTGAGCAGCTTCCACTCTAGCTTTTACCTCACCTGAATTTTGGGAGTGTAAGCCCTTTAATCACAAAAAAAAAAAAAAAAAAAAAAAAAAAAAAAAAAAAAAAAAGATCTTTTTTGAATCTCCCCTGCTTAACATTTCCAGTTAAAAAATTACAAAGTGCTAGGTCCTGCTAGCCTTAGGGACAAACCCCATCACATCTCAGGGCTCTTCTATCACAAAACTAATTTCTGAGACAGTGGGACTTCTTCAGCAAGCAATGAATATTCATTTACATTACTCTTTCTGAGATAAGATGCTTTTATATAGTCATCCAGAACATTAGTGGTTTGCTTGGCAAAGTTTGGTGGTGGGGGTCTACAGTAGCGGCTTCTCTGAGAAGATGACAGAAGCTTTCCTTATGTCTGACAGAGCCAATGACATCTGGCTCCAAGATGGACAAGCTGTCAGCTAAGGCTGAGCCCTCAGAGATGGTGGTAGCCCTACTGGGATAATCTGGTTAAGAATGGGAAAAAGTGACTGTGGAAGAGCAAATCTTAGCCTAAGAGAGGAGTGAGACTATGTGAGAGAAAAAGCTCTGCAGACACCAAGTGAAGAGGGAGGAGGAGGAGGTGCTCAAGAAATCTCAATTGTAGATTTCAGGCTAGTATTACACTCTTCAAGCTGCATGATTCCAAACAGAAGGGGAACAAGATTCTAGCTTGATTTCTACTTGATTCCTGTACATGCAACATATTTACTTTCTATACGTAAAATATAATAGATCATGGGCACAACGTCCAACCAGATCCATACCTTAAGGTTTTGAAATCTGGAACTCTACAGATTTGGGTTAAACACTCACATGCACACACACACACACACACACATATGCACAAAAGCACCACTTAGACAACTGACCAATATTTTTTCAGCTGGGAACTGTCCAGGGCATGTGGGACAGATATTCAACCAGCAGGAGAAGGCAGGGGGTAAGAAGAATGAAACACACATCATTCCTTCTTGTCTTGAAGCATGCTTCCTCCCCAAAGTTTGCTTCAGATGGGGGCCAGGGCAAAAATCTGGGTGGTGATTGGGGCTGTAGCTGGGAAAAGCATCTCTCACTATTTCTACTAGGTGAGAGGGAAAAGAAAAATCTTTTGGAGTGGGATAAAAGAAATGAGAGACATGCAGAGTCTCAGACATGGGATATGTGGGTAATTCTTTCCAGAGCAGGAAATATGGAGATATTTTAAGAGATAAGGTTGATAGGAGAGAAAGAGACAATTAAAGAGTACCTGAGCTTAACAAGTTGGCCACTGACATCAGTCATTCCAGCAGAGAATCAGTCTTCACTGCCTACTTTATTTTTTCTGTTGGGATCTTTTTGCAACAGTGTCCAAATCTCCTTGGAATTTTCTTTTCTCATCAGATTTCTTTGTAACGATTTGTAACTAAGGTGTTCTGACAAGAGTTGTTTCTGAAGGACTTGTAGCTTGGCCAGCTGTCCCCTATTTCGTGCCAGAGGAGAACTGATTGCCTCAAATCTTTCCAGACCTCATTTCTGAAGCTCTAGTTGCAATGTCTGAAAAGCAACTACAGTGAGGCTTCGTGCTCCTGGATACCTTTTCATATTATATGTAAACCTGAAAAGCTGTTTTCTGTCAAAAGCTCAGATAAGATAATTCCATCATCTGCATCTTACTAAACCCTCCAGTGTTATCTTTCTGAACACTTATTTATCACAGGAACAGTAGGGAGCTCTGGCTCAGTGTAAGATTTTATAGCACTTGAAAGGACACTTAATCAGAGACTCATTTGTAATTTAATTTTATTATACTTAAAGATACTATAAATACAAATTTAGGGACTGAGGCTGCAAGTCTTTATTCATGCAAATAGCCTCATTGCACTCAGAAAGACTATTTCAGTGATTACAGAATAAGCTCTTAGGTTATTGGGAAGCTACACAGCTGTTAATCAGACAATATAATTTTCATAATAGTTGTTCAGAAAAGGGATCTATAGCCATGTCAAGAGGAAATGAAAGAATATTGAAATGGAAGGAATGTATGAGAAAAGTTACAATCACATAATAAAAACATTTATTATATTACAGTCTGTAAATAAACTCTGGTGTATGTTAATTGTCCTTCACATGCAAATCTACCCTAGAATTTATTTTCATTTTTGATAAAGAATACGTATTCAAATTCAAAAAGTCTACTTCTGTTTAATCATCTATAAGAGGAACTCTCTTAATTTTGTTCAGGATATAGAAATTTATTTTTAGTTCTTGCCTGTCAGTAAAACTAGGTCTATGTTAAAAAGTTACTGTGGCACCAGTGACAATCTTTGTGTCTGGCACGATTACAGCACCAGATTTGATAACTGGCATGATCACAGTAGCAGAAGCTGTTCTGATATAGACAGTACTCAGATATGTCGCTTTTGGATAAATGTTCTGTAAGTGGTGTCTTTAGCACAGTGGGTGAATTTGTTAGTGATGTTTCAATAATTCCTTTCTTAACACATTAAAAGTAAATTGTTTCCTTTACCACAATTTGGTCTTTTAATATAGAATACATTCAAGACTAGAATGTATATTAATTTGATTTATTTTTAGCTCTACAGAAGCTAGATACATGTACTTAACCACTTATACTGGGAAACTACAGAAGATGGAAGGTGGGTCTTACCACTGGCATGCACTCATAGGATCACAGGAGGGTCTGGGTTGGAAGGAACCCACAAGGATCATGGAATCCAACTCTTAAATGAGTGGCCCATACAGAGATCGAACTCACAACCTTGATGCTATTAGAACCATGCTTCAACCAGCTGAGCTAATCTCAGGCTCATATGTCCAGCTCCCAGACAATATCCGTGCACTGCTGGGGGCCAGCCTAAGCCAGATATCATTCCAATAGAAGTTTAGGTGCAGCTCCCCTGCTTTGGCAGAAAAGTGGTTGCATGTTGTTGAATGAAGGACTCAAAACCATGCCCTGCTGATTTGGCTCAGGCCACAAAACAGTCTGTGTGGTGGTGCTTAAATTCAATTCCAATTGGGTTTTCACTGCTCCGGTTTGGTTTTATAATTTGTGTTTTATAATTTTGTATTTATTTCTATTGTTTAAGATGGCCTCTCCTTCCCTCTCCTCTCCTTCCCTCAGACTTTCCTTCCCCCCCCCCTCAAACCTTCCCGCCAAAATCTTGGTTGTCCTGGTAACCCCATCCCATAATAGTTGTTTACCACTTTTCGGTTACCTGTCAATCTTTAAGTTATATAACTTCCCCACCCCCTCATCATGTATTCCTCCTCCCCAAGTTACTTGTTATTGGTTCAAAAGTTGTGCATTGCCTCATTATACGATGGCAAAAGGTTGTAATTGGTCCCACGCAATCCCACCCCTGAACCCACTCAATAAAAAGCCGTGCCATTTCGAGGCCAGCGTCTCTCTCCGGAGCGCTGCCTTGGGGCTACGCATCCCTTGGTTGCACACCCTGAGAGTCCCGCCTTTCTATTCTGCGCACTATCCGCACCGTGGTCGAGTTTGCCCACGCCTCTGGCAAAGTGAGCCCCTGGATGTAGTGGCGGCAGGGCTGGCCGGAACTGCACCCATTGGAAAGCCGATCCACTGCAAGTCTGTGTCTTTCTTTATATTAATATGCACGTAGTCTTGGCCTCCTCACCCAGTGCCTCTCTCATCTCAATAGAAAAACACAGGCATTGCCAGTAGGTTCAAACTGACCTAATATCTTAATTAGAATAATTACATGACCCATGGACTTCAGAAGGATCTGTATTGATTAAGTTAAAGCAGATGTTACCTTAGTCAAAGTTCAGTGAGCTAAATCTTAGGCTGAATCTATCATGGAGGCGACCGTGAAGAAAGAACATTTTCCAGTGGAAATCTCAGTAGCAGCAACATAGAAACTGCAGAATGAATGCAAAAAAAGGGCCAAAGACATTAATGCTAAGTGTGCTGCAGAGAGACTGAATGGTTTCATGGGAAACTGTGAGATATTTGAGATCTGAGAGGTAATAAATAGGCTTGGAGGAAATCAAAATAAGTAAGTAAATATGTGTAGATAATTGTATATTATCAGGGCATTATCTTACAGAGTAAGTAGTTTATTTAAAATATTATTTGGACATATTTTTATGAGGTTTTACCAGCAACTCACTTGCACTGTTTTTAGACATGAATGATATTATGTGCTAGGTGAGGTATAACTTTTGAAAAAGTAAAATGTGATATATCGTTTCAGTCTCTTGTCATTGTGTAGTGTTTGAAGTGGACTGTTATGTGACTGTAAAAGGGGGAAATGTTCATTTTTCCAATGGGATATTGAACTTGCTTCTTACTTTTAAATGCCTCAAATATCATACTACTGAGGCACTGACCCCAACAAATCACATTTCATCTGCACTACATATATCTTTAATACAAACATGCATGACTCCAACACCACAAGCCAACATCCAGAGGACTCCCACCACATGTGATTTCTGGTTTTTGTGCACTTTCTCTAGGGCTATTCCCTTCTGTATCCATATTTCATATGTCAGACTTAAAGGACAGACTTCTCAAATCACCTGACAACAGTGAATGACTGCTATGTAAGCATATAGCTTGTAATTCATGCAGAAGTGTCTTTGTGGTGACAGCAAATCTTTATGTGTCCTTCCTGAAGGAGCGTTGTTGACATGGAACCATCAAGATTTGTGGACAAGCCTGTGTGCAGTGATTGACAAAGTGCTTGTGCTGCTATTAGTAAATGTAGCTCCTCAATGGCTGCATAGGTACTATCAGAAATGCATTAATTCCCTGACATATTGCTGCCTGCTCTTAAAGCTGTGACGTGCCTGACAGTTGTAGGACGGCAACTGAGATCTTTTCTCCCCAAATAATATAGTTAAGAGTGGTTCTTCATAAACATCACTCAACCCCAAGCTAAGGTTGTCAAGAGGACATCTTGCACAATGTGGAAAGTGATCACAATGTTTTGGGTTCACCACAGAACTCGTGCACCTTGGATAGGAGTCCAAAGATGTGCAATCCTTGATATCCATGTATTTAACTGAGCAATGGAGCCTTTAGCCTGCTCCGAAGGCTGTGAACCCACAGTGCACACTGTTAATCCAAGCAACAACTTCTTCCATAAGACACTTATCTGAAGGAGTTGTAGCAGTCACAATTCTGTATCTTCATAGAAGCTGAAAAGAATCTGAGGTCCTTTGAAAATGTTTTGTAGTAAGAAAAAAAAATAGTAATTGTAAGTGTTCTACACAAACTACCTATGTATTCAGCAGAAATTAAGATTGCAGACACTGTGTTGGAACACCTGTATTAACTCCTTTGAGATATAAGGACTTGTTCATAGCTGATTCCTACATTTAACATAATTATGAATTACTAGGGCTTTTAACAAGTGGTTGGAAGTTTAAGCCATATGCATGAAACTAGAAAGCAGACAAAGTTTTTAACAGTGGAAGTGGCTGAATAATAAATCAATGGAGTACCTGACTGCTGCACGAACTTCTCAATTTTCTAGTAGATGCCGCATGACTGAATTTTCAAAGCAAGGCTTTTTTTTTTTTTTTTTTTTTAAACCATGATTCAGAAGTTACTGAGCTTTTATAGTCAAATAACAGGTTTCTTGTATTTTGCAATAGGTTGCTATATATAGATTTATGTTTCTGCAAATACTATATATGGTCTGAAAATCATCTTTAAACAGCCTAATTTAGCCTTGCTGACTACTAGCACTTTTTAGACTACAGTTACCACCTGCTGTCCTAGCTCTAAAATTAATTCATAGAAAATGTCTATCTTAGGACCAGTTTGGATAATCTCAATTATTCATTATGATATCATAATCTGAGAATATCCGTGTTGAGGACAGAAAGACTTGAATAAAGTTCAAGAGTATAATCAAAAAGCAGTTGTCAAATATCCTTCTTTTCAAGAAAACTCAGTCCTAATTAAGGATACCTTTCTGTAAATGTTAACAAATTTTTTTATCCCTGAGCTAATGGATTTGATCCACTTGAAAGATAGATGAACAACTATGAAAAGGATGTCTGAATGTACAGAATATACAAAGCTCTCTAGAGACTTTGAAAATCGATCGGTTGGAAAGGAAATTGATTTGGACAAGTGAACAGGGGATCCTGATAATGACGATGTACTGAAAATTAGATGGACATTCTTTAGAGTGAATGAGCTGCTTTCATTCTTGAAGAGTTCCCATGCAGAACCCGTGCAAAGTAGAAGCCATGCTGGAAACAGGAACAAAAATTGTCTTTTTTCTTTTAGTTTGCAGCTCAAACTCTGTTTACTTCCTGAGGAATATTTTAAATGTAATTAGTGTTTTTCTCAGAAATCATGTGGGGTTTTTTAAGAATGTTGTGGTAAGAATAATTTCATATAAATATTCTCAAAAAATAGAGACAAATAAATCTTTAGGATAAATAATGAATTTTTTTTAAAAAAATTGTTAGTTTCATATTATTCTTGGCTTCAGGTCAGGGCTATAAGTGAAGGTGTGAATTACATCGTTGACAGATGAGAACCTAAAAGACAAATGTGGGTGGTTACAAGACCAAGCTCATGATCGTAAAAATAGTTTCATGACTAGTATCTTGAGTGTCTGTACAACAGTGGGTGGACAGACACACACCATTCCAGATCCACCATTACATCATGCAGATCAGTTAACTATGTTTTCCATTTGTTTGGGTTTGAGATCTAAGAATTTCTTCTGAAATATGAAGCCTCCTTCTAAAAATCTGTACATATGTTTATCAGCTTTGAGCT
Organism: Zosterops lateralis; assembly: GCF_965231275.1. Lineage (NCBI taxonomy): Eukaryota > Metazoa > Chordata > Aves > Passeriformes > Zosteropidae > Zosterops > Zosterops lateralis. The sequence continues at coordinate 75,409,613 of NC_139764.1, read as the reverse complement.
GAAGAGTCTAAATTCTGCCATCATTTGATGTTCTGAACACCCACTACAATTTATATTTTAAAAAGGTTATTATACTTTATATGTGTTTTTCTATGTATTTTGTGCCAGAAGCAGAAGAAAATATCCCCACACATAAATAAAAGAAACTTCATTGATATAACAACTCATAGGAGAAGCATATGAATCTTTCTATAAATCATAATACCTCAAAGAACTTTACAAACGCCAATTAAGCCTTGTAGAGCATATCAGAAATTTGCAATTTACCATCTCATTTTACAGATATGAAGATGGGACAGTTGTGACTCATGAGCTGTAGTGTATTTAAATGCAGCAGCTCTGGATACTCACCAGTGATCTGTCCTGACACACAATGAGAAGTGAATACAAACAGGGAGTGCTGGTGACCATGGGATTTATGCCTCTGCCTGATGCCTGCACAAAGTGGCAGCAGCAGAAACCATGCACATGGATGAGGGCTGGGGGAAGCTACAGGAAACTCCAATAGATCACCTCATGTGGATAATTGAAGTACTGGGAGTGGTTTTTAGGTACCCACCCCACTAAATTGTGCCCCAGGCTGTCAATACAAATAATTCTATCTTTCTCCTAACTGAGGGTGAAGTCCAGATTATATGAAGATCATTTTCCTATTCCTTGATCACACCATCTTCCTGAGGACAATGCAAATTTTAGTTATATTGATCTGAATGACCACTATGACTACTACAGCTGGATCTTTATATCAAGAGTTTCATCATAACACTCAGCAGCAAGTGTGTCGTCCTACGCTTTGACACCACTGATTTTGTACTCTGAAATATTTCAATTTACTGGTTTAGGGAATTGTGTGTCATATTTCTTTACTACTGAAGTAAAGAAATGGTGGAAGCAGACATATAGTCTTTTAATTTTATGTTTTTGTGGTTGTTTTGTTTTCTGAAAAGGAAAGAGTGTTCGAAGCATGAAGGTTCTCTAAAGATTATTCCAGCATGACAAATATTTATACTGGTGGTATAACTTGTATGTACTGAGAAAATAAGTTCACCAAAGCAGTTAATTTCTAACTACTTTATTAGTGATATGGGGTAAATAACAAAGAAAATTCATTAAAGCAAAAATGCTTATAAAAATCATACCGAATTATTGTACAATGCTAGAACTGCCTAACTGAAGAAGCAACAGGAAAACAAAATCCCAGAAGAAGTTTTGTGTTAGAAATCACAGATTACATTCTGTAGAACAAAGTGGTTCAAGTTTAAATCAAAATTATGGGGTTTTTTTCAGGCCTTTCTCATTTTATTTATGGTCATTTTTTGACCATTTCTCCTAATTCTGTATTCTGTTTACATATTTAGTTAGGTGAAAAATATTTCTTGTCCTAAACTGCTGAGCAGCATTGTTTTATGACAGAGAACAGATGGGTTCTTCAGTCCTCACTTCCTTCTTTCACTGAGTTATTATGACATAAGTTAACTAATATTTCTAAGGGAGTGTAGGATAATTTCAGGAGAGTTACATAGATAGCACAGAAATAAAACACTGGATGGATCTGAATCCATCACATTTGCAGGAGTTCAGAACAATGTTGTGGGTGTGATGAGCACAGTTTGTGACTAGCAACAGCGATGAACATTTCCAAAGGACAATTTATCCTCCAGATCTCAGAGACCAAATTTAGGACAGGATGTGTCATAAGATTACCTCCTCATTTCAACCTACTTCTTATCATTTATTGTAGGAATAACAAATGAAAATATCTTAGAGTAGCTTGAATTTCTCAATAGCTAACGTTAGATAAGAGAATATGATGCTATGGTCTAAATCTCCATATTTCGAGTGATTTTAATGGAGCATCACAGAACTGTAGAATCTAAAGGTTTTTATCTAGGAGGAGAAAAAGTTAAAACTAAAAACGGAAATTCACTTGTAAATTGCAAGTTACAATTTAACAGAAATCTAAAGGAAGATAAAAATACTTTGAATCAGTACATTAGCATAGGAGGAATTGATCAGTTAGCCATCAGGTTCGAAAGCTACTAAGAAAAAGCCACTGGGAATACCAGAAATGTCATTTTCATCTGAACTCTTTATTCTCTTTTAAGTTAAACTTTTGGATATGACTTACAACTGGCATCAATCACATAAGGGTCAAAATTCAATTTATAATAGGAAAATTTTAAAATCTTTAAAATCTTAGATAAACTAGAGATTTGACTTTTCCTTTAGGGAATTAGCTGAAATAATTTCAGACTAGTTAATAGTTATTTTCAGTAAAGGAAGGACAACTGAATCATCATAAAACTGGAAAAAGATGTAGTGACTAATCTCAGGTGGTAAGATGAAATGTATGTACTGAATTTCAGGCTTTGGAATAAAAAAATCAAATAATCTATTTGTAAGCATTTAGAAGATAATGAGACAGTAAGTAATAGGGAACACAGATTTTTTAAGAACAATCATGTTGAATCAATACAATTTCCATCTATTCCTTGGGGAAGAGAACATAAGTGAAATATGTAGTTTTTCTTGATTGTTAAACAGTTTTGGGTGTCATCATAGTCATAATCAAAATAGCTTAAATATGGTATAGATAAAACTATTTAGATTGGGTGGACAGAGTACTAGAAAAGAAAGTATAGTTTTGTGCAGTTTGCTATCAAAGAATTCAAGAAAATAGGTTGAGAAAATATCTGTTCTGAGTCTAATACCACTTTTTTAACAATTATTGGTAGTATATCTATTTAATAGTGACAGACTGAAAGATACAAGTACTTTGGAGAGCAGTGCTATAATTCAAAATGACCAAGACAAACTTCATAAAAGTTTTGAAAAATAGAAAAAAAACTATTAAGAAAGAGAACAAGTTACTACATTTAGTAAGAATAATTTGCACCTGCAACATGTGGAATGATTGTCCACATAGTTCTGCAGAATACACTCTGGGAGATAATTTAATTCTTTAACTGCTCATCAGTCAACAGTGTCACATATTTTTAAATCCCAATATTTTTGTGTGATACAGAAATAAGTAACTCAGGTATATAAAATAAAATAATTCTTTCCTTGGCCCAAATGGCCTTAATTAGGCATGATCCAAAGGACTGTGGGAGTTATCAGAAACTTATAAAATACATGATACAGAAAGGAAGGGATCATAAGTCTTGCAACAGACAAATAAGCATAAAATTACTTAGAGAAATCTGTTGTCTGTACTCACAGGGATTGAAAGGTGAAAATTTTATTTCAGTAGCAAGAGGATTTTAGATTATGTGTCAACAAGGATGGAAAGTCCAAAACCTCATCTCTGGATATCCTGTTCTCATATTTGGTTACCTGCAGAGTACAAATATTTTGTTGGTTTGTTGTTGTTGTTGTTGTTGTTGTTTTTTCTTTTAAGTGGCATTTCCTGTATTTTGGTTTATGCACTTTGACTTAAATGCTTAATGTTCTTTCACTTAATATTGAAGTCTATGTTTTGAAGGAAAAGCAGTATCTTTAGCTCCTGGGACATTTCAGGTAAGCAACCAAGGAGAGACAGTAGGCAGAAATTTATGATTTTATAATAAATATCTATCAGAAATCCTATTCCACATTGTAAAATTAAAATTATTTTATGATATTTTAGTCCCATCTTTCCATTTAAAGTCATTGGCAACCCAATAAACTTTCATTGTTTACCAAATTTATACTTTAATATTTCTTTTATTTGTGTGTATGAAAACTTTGTAATACCGCAAATTGAAAGTATAATTATATTTTTTTTAATTTTTACATGAAGAAATAATCACTATCTTGTTGTCAAATAAAGACTCTTGAAATGTGCATTATTTACCCCTTGATAATGAAGTTTATATTTTCTTCTTCTTAAATAGTGTTCAACCAAAAAGTCCATTAAGAAGAGCTGTTTTTCAGGCTGAAGTAAAAGGTGGGCATACGCAAAAATCCTAATTCCTGTTATCATTCTCATTCTTTTTTTAAAACTAATCAAAACTTTAAAACTGTAAAGCTTCATATGTACACTACTTTTATTAAAACTGACTAAATATTGAAACTTCTTTTTAATCAATGAATAAATGCTCTTTAAAATTTATACATTTTAGAATATATTCATTACCTTAAATTTTTAAAAATATCGAATATTTTATGATGCAGTTTTATGATGCAGTTTTACTATGAGATCAGTAGAAAAAAAAAAAAAAACAAAAAACAAAAACAAAAAACAAACAAAAACAAAATAAATTTAAAAAAAAAAAAAAAAAAATTCAGTGTATTCATTTTTACTGCCAAAGAAGGTCTGATTTGAATCAAACTGAAACCAAAAAATTAAATATCTGAATTTGTAAGATGTTCCCAAGCTGAGTGATAAATTAACATAACTTCAACTTTAGGGCAAGACCACATGACTGAATTATCTTCATTGTAAAGTGGAAGCAATTTAGACATCTTTTTTTACACCACTTTTATTACTTGTTCCTCAAGATGCAGCCCTTCAGAAATCCCTCTTTTCATTGAAAAGTAGATCCTCCCTTTTTCTTTTTAAAAACCTGTTTAGTAAACAGAAGGATTTGATTCTTAGAGGGAACTTGGCAATAAATTCCTTGTTAGGTTGCTTACAGTTTACTTTTCTGATTAAACCTCCTTGAACAAACTGCAAGCGTACTCTTAACATGGGCTGTTAATTGAGAATGCAAATAATTTTCACACTATCTTTGCCTCAGTCTTCTACCCCCTTCAGAAAAATTTCCATTCATTTCTATAAGTGGGATTTTTTTACAATTATTAAGCCAAATAATGATTTCTGTCACAACTAGTTGTAACACCTAGCCTATTTTAACACTTTTTTGTTTAATCTGATGAAGAGGGGCCAATTAGGCAAGATGTGGTGCCTCAGAGTTTTTCTGGATCTAATCCCATGTGAATGTTAATGATTTATGAAATAACATACTGTCTTGCATTCTGAAGGCCTGCAGAAGGCTTGAGATGTCCAAAGATTTAGACAAGTTTAAGTGGCTTATGTACTGCTTTTTGTACAGGAGTCCTTTGCCTCACTTGGATGTATAGTCATGTACTTAAAGTCGTGATGTTTAAGATGTGAGTCATAGATTTACTCTCACCTTTGAAGTACAGAGTTATTAGACTGTGAGCTTCTCAAAAGGAGGAAAAGAATAAAAATTATAGAACACTTGTACCTGAAATTAGATCTGTTCATCTAATGCATCCTTGAATTATTTATCTTGCAAAAAATGGTGAAATTCATCAGATAATCTGATCTGCAATGAATAACTCAATTACCTTGACATGGCATTACGTGCAGCTCTGGTTCCTATAGCAAGGCTACAGGAGAAAAAAATGCATAACTGCCCACTTGCCTGATCTGCAGAAAGGAATGAATTTTGAATTTTTCCTTCAGGAAAGGTGGTTACATGTCTGGAACAATTGCTCTGTACATCAGAGTAATAAAGTTTTCAGATGATTTCATCCCTTTTGACTTCTGCATACTACTACAGGAAAGACAACTTCTCTGATGAGAAAGCTGACACCTCTTATCACTAGTGGGCGTCTAACTCAGCAGCAGAAACAGATGGAGTCAGGGAAATCACAGCATCTGTCACATAGACAGCTATGAAATGCATAAACACTTACTGTGAAGGTGAAAACTGGCAGATTAGTCTTCTGGTTGTAGTATAAAACCATGAGATCTGGCCTCCAAAACTAGTTCCTGGATGGATCATCCTCACAGGTAAAAGTCACCAATTTTCCCACCTACATGTGAATTCAGCCTGCTCTAGGCTGGCCAGAGCACAAGACAGCCAATTAGCTGTGGTGAGAGTAGAGAGCTGTTGGGGAGGTGGGCAGATAATGCTGACAAGTCTAAAGAACAGCAGGAGGGATGCTCCAGTGTGCTGGAAGATGGAGGCTGTTTGGAAAGCACTTTTTGGAAATTACCAACACCAACGGCTTTTGGTCATGCTACTGTTAATGTAATTTCTAAGCTTTTCCAGAAGCAAGAGATGTTGAGAAGGGAACAGACACTGTAGGATTCATATCACAGTGGACCACATGGCAGGAAAAAAAGATGCCTACATCTGGCTTGGAGTGCATAAACATTCTGCCAAGATCTATGAATGAGATATCTGTCAAACAAGATATGAGTTTGTTTGTAAAATGCCCCTGATGCATACTATTTCATGACCTGACAAAACTCATGAATTTCAGTGTTTTGATGCACTGGGATATAATGCTTTCTACTGAACATAGGCAGGTAATAGTGGAAAAAAAAATAAAAGAGGCCAGAATCAATATAACTGCCCAAATTCACTAAGAGAAATTGTGAGGTGAGAAAGGAAAAAAAACCCCTAAAAAACCTCCAAGCCACACCCAAAACAACAAACCAACAATAACAACAAAACAATCAAAAAAACCCACCCCAAAATAAAACAAAAACCCCAACAACCCAACTACCTTTTTCCCCCCAAAAGAGAAATATATTAGAAGGATATTTGAAATCACAGCCACTTCAGGGCCTTGTCTGCAAATAAGCCAAACTCTATAGGAAAAAAAGTCACTCAGTTTGGCTGAGGTGAGAGAATTAACTTCCAGGTGTCCACACTAGTAAGCCAGATATAAAAACTGGAGAATGACTAGGGATTCAGCTGAATCATTTCACTTAGGTAATGGGTAACCTATTTGCTTGAGAAGTCAAAGAAAACTTGGAACATGATAACCAAAATGTTAACTGTTAAATGCTGTACATAATTAAGCTTACTTTATAAATTTAGATATTTGCACATCATTCACTGAAAAATAGTGAAAAATAGTGTCTTTCTCATAAAGAGCAAGGGTATTGAAACCAGTGTAGTTTTTGTCATGGCAGAACCTACAATGTCCATTTCTGCAGCCAACTGTCCTGTTGTGAGGTAATGAGTGTGGTATGATAAAAACAACCATAAGTAATAGTCCTGTGTCACTCCACTTCCACAAGTCAAAAATGGCTTTCAGCTGTGTGTCCAGTAGCATAAACCTTGGACTCAGCCAGTTTTCTGCCTATTTAGCACATTGAAAAAGAAAAAGGAAAATAAAATATTTCAAAAGGAAAAATCAGGAAGAGCTTGGTGAGTTTTCTTTTCTCCGCTTTAAACTCTTGGAATAATTGAAACTGTGGTATTTATAGAAAATTCAGGGTAATGAAGTGAGGAATCAAATATCTGACAGTCGCTACCATGCTCTCCAGTTATTTTTCATGGAATTATCTGAGGTAATAGCTCCATGCAAAATGGGAAATGGGAATCACTGGCCTTCTCCTAAGATTCCATAATGTCAGATCTGTGAAATAATTGAGTTTACAGCTTGTTGGCATCCAATCTTGCACTCTATCAATTGCTATTTAGTCTCTTTTTAAAGTAATATTTCTCATATTTTTTTTCTCTAAGCTGTGACTGAGGGTAGGTATACACCAGTGAAGCAACCAAAATAGGGAATCTCAAGGCAGAAGACTGGAGATGAAGCCTCAGGGCAACAATGTATAAATGAAGGACTTTTCTGCAAAGAGATTACCTTGCCTCAGAACTGAATTCCCTTGCACAGAAATGAAGTAAAATTTCTTGTTTTAAGGCAGATTTATCTCTGTAGTCTTCATTATGTAACTGGAACTGCTTCTTTAAATTAACTGGGATTTCTCCATACCTTATTTATATGCTTATGCCCTTATTTTACCAATTACATTTCTCTTTCCAAAGATATCCTGTTAGTTAATTAGTAATTTTGTATCCACTTCTAAAATGTCAGTCTGAAGTTACATAAAAGGTAATTCTCTGTACTTTTATTTAACTATGCTTAAACAAAATACCAATATTCATTGTGAACATTGTTTCTGCATTGATGACAGTGTGAAAATCATCACTTTTTGCTTCTTGCAAATTAGACTTTTATTCAAAATACGTATATTCTGGTCATTCATTCTTTGCTCACAAATATAATGGGATACAGAGGCAAAATCTACATTACATGAAATCAGAATTATTTTTTGTTTAGATGATCTTTCTAGACTGCAAGATCATTACATTTAAGTATTGCTTATTGTCCTTTACAGCATTTTGATTAACTGTTGATGAAAAATTGTGTGAAACCTGAACCATCTGAAATATTGACTGCTGAAAGAGCTGATACGGTTTTCTTGGAACAAGCATCCTCTGCTTGTAAGTCTGCCAGAACCTGAAATAATTAAGTAGAAATATAGTGTCTTCACTAAAAGATGAACTATAATTGAGTAAAGATCTGTTAGGAGATGCTAAAAATATTGATATAGCTTTACATTTAAACTTGACAATTTCTTTCCTGATATCTAAAAATTGCAAAAGCTGCATAAGATTACTAGGAGCACTTGTCACATATAAGAACTGTTACCGAGCATCGTGGTTGCCTTACAGCAATCCTTACCCAATGAGTTTTGCTTTTTACTTGGTAGAATTACTTAGTATACCTTGCAACGCACTCACTGAGAATATGGCAAGTTAAATCCAGCAGAAGGGTAGTAAAGTGCGGGTTTTTTGTTAATGAACTGTATGATCTTCCTTCTGATCCAGCATATCTTCTGATTTGGCACTTGAGTGCTAAAAGCACTTTGTCCAGGTTTTGGCTAAAATAGAATTTTTCTTCTTCCTAATAGCTGTGCCATGGAATTTAATATGAAGATAAGGCTGATAATACTCTGATATTGTAATTGTTGCTAAGTAGTGCTTACTTTAAATCAAGGACTTTCCAGTGTCTTGTGCTTTGCCAGTGAGGAGCTGCACAAGAAGCTGGAGGGAGCATGACCAGGACAGCTGACCTGAACTGGCTGGGAGGGACCAATTTCTGCTCAGCGAAGGGCAGGGCATTGGTCAGTGGGTGGTGAACAGTTGTGTCATCATCATCTTCCTGACTTGGGTTAGTACATCATCATAAGCATCGTCGTTATCATCATCATCATCATCATTGTCATTGTCATCCTCATGATGTTATAATTAGTGGTTTGTATTTGATTTTTTTTTCAATATTTCTATAGTCCTTATCTAAACTCACAAGTTTAACTTTTCTTCTGATTCTCCTCCACACTAGGTGGGGAAAGGGGGAAAAGTGAGTAAGTGGTTGCACGGAGTGTATTTGCTGGCTGGTGCTAAACCACAAAACATTGTCATTATCCAAAGACTCTGGTGTTTTCACATCCTTCTTTAGAACTTCTTTATTAGTCGTTAAGGCCAGTTCTCTTTTTGTAACATCACAGCATACTCAAATGTGGAAGAATGTGGAAAAGTTCCCCAAGCTAGGAAAGCAAAGGATGTTTAGCCAGGTATCTGCAACAAAGTTTGATTCCACGAGTCATTTGGCACACTGAAAACAACTTAAACTTCTAAAATACCCAAGTCCCTAATTGTTGTCCACAGTCCCTTCCTCAGAAACACAGAATAGTTGAGGCAGTAAAGGATATTTGGAAGATGCTGGAGATCAGCTTCTTTCCTGGGCAAAAGAATCCTTTCCTAACCATTCAATTACCTCTCTAAACTCATGGTGCCTCCTCACGTGAGCTGAGATTTCTGACATTTGTTTTTTTGAATATAGTGGATGCTTCATTCCTGTAAATGTGTACTTATTGTTTCCCCTGCCTCATTGAGACCAGAGACTAAAAAGAGTGGTGGAGATGTGCTATCAGAGCCCATTTGAGAAGACCAGATCCTTTGGAATGATTTTTGTTTTTATGGGAATGATTGGCATCTTCTGTATAATATGCTGGAAAGGGAAGAATATTTAAGAAGTATGCTCTTTTTTTAACTGACAAATTTGTTACTGTAGTTAAAATACCTAAATTATGAGAAACAAAATTAAAAATTATTAGCAATTTACTCATGCTTTTGTCTGACTGGTAAGGTTTTATATTTACATTAGAAATACCACCTCTTCCTCTTTCCCTGTTCTAGCCCAATTTGAGATTTTTCTCTGAGTTGGAGAACTTTGCTAGGTTGTATGCATTTTCCCAGTTAAATGACAGTAAGCAGAGCACAGTGAATAACACTCTTCCATTTCATTGTCAATATGTCTGTTTGTTCCATAATGATTTGAAAACGAAAAAGAATTTCAAAAGATGAAAATTTCCACTTCCACTGAGAGAGAGCAAATGTAAAACTTTTATTGTAATTAGTTAATTTTATATTCTGATAGTATGCTTTATTTAAAAAAAAAAAAAAAAAAAAGAAAAAACAAAACATAAATTAACCCTAAAAGGAAAATATTTCCCTATTATTGTTTTTATTTAGGACTTCTGGTTTTGTAGTTGAACAAATAATGCAGACTATAATTGTGTCTAGGTAGAAGCTAAAATGCTATATCAGGAAATGGCCACTCTCAGCCTGCCTAGTTCTCATGCTCTTTCCCAGAACACTGATTACTGGACGTTACTTGAAACAGCTTTCTGAGTTATATACTCTTTTCATTTGACCAGCTTAGCAATTACTGATTCCTATTTATTTTCTGTTAATATGAGATTTTTGCACATACCTAGAATGCAATGCAGCCTTCAGACTATTTACTGAAGGAAAATGTACTATTGCAAATGTATTTAGGACGACAATAAAGGTATTTTAAGCTGGTGATACTTTGCACATATAGCTCTTGCTAACAGAGCAGAAATTAACGGAGAGAAGATAAGCCAATTTGTAAACCTCACCCTCATGCATGTGAGCCATTACTCACATGAATGATCACTGAGTTTTCACTCTCATTGCATCAGAGAATTGCTTGTGGAAACTCATTATTTTGTAATCAGAAGACAGGGGCACAGGGTAAACTTATGCTATAAGCACACCCTTGGTGTGAGATTCATCATATGCCAATATATGGAAATCCTCATACAATCTTACCTCAGTACAGAATTATTTGCAGATGGCATTTAGCCACAATGAACAGAGTCTGTTTGACTTACTTGAGATATTAAGGATCATATTGTAATTCCTGCTGAGTATTTCTGTGAATCTCTAAGCATATGGCTTTGTGGTTGTGTTGGAAATTTTCGAGAAATGTGGAGGTGTGTATTTGAAGTTGGAAGATGACCCACAACACTGTGTAGTACAGTAATAGGAATCTACGTGTTTTTCTGTAATGTGCATGAAGATGAATAGTTTTATCTTTTTGTACAGGCTGATTAGAAAATGTGTCTCAGAAAAATTTTCTCAGCCAGATATCTGTTAACCCCCTCACCCTTCAAATCCTCTTTTAATGACATTTACAAGGACATTTGTGGAACAAAATTTAGCACATGTATTTTCATGTTGGGGGTTGGGGGTGGGAAATGCAGTTCATTGCAACAAATACATTTTTTCTCCTCTAAATCTCAGGCAGTGTGATCTTAAATGGCTACAAAACAGACATTTTGTGCTGGGGTGAAGGTCAAGAGAAGAATGCGAGTGAGCAGGGGAAATAAGGAGGGACAGGATATTTCTGGATAAGCAGAGGGAGCAGTGCCTGCTAAATGTAAAAGATCTATGGGAAATCAAGTCCTGATTGTAGGATATCTGTGAAAGGATTAGTTCCCATCCTTCCTTTACTCTTGGCAGGAGAAACTCAAGAGCTTTCCTGCTAATGGCTTCTCCGGCATTTCACTTAAGTGACTGTCCCTAGGCTCACTCCTTCTTCAAGCTGACAGCCTCTCAACCTGCTTAGTACCAGCCATGCTGTATTCATGAGGAGACACTCCAGGGGCCTTGTAACCTGCTATGTAAGCTCTGTTCCTATTCCTGCTGTTCTCAGGGCCTCACTGCTTCCTTCTCTGTTCCTACATTTCCCTCCAAGCAATGCAGCAGAAAGAGCTTTTGACTAATTTCATTAAAGCTATTGAAATAACATAGAGAAATTCAAATAAAAGTAGGCAAATCACAGTGAAAATGGTCCTCTTCCCTTAAAGATAGTATTCTATTTTTATTAATAGACTTAGCATATTTTGTCTAGAAAACAGTGATGATATTCAAATAGAAAAAGAATAGGCTTACCTAGGCTCAAAGAAAAGAACATACCTTTATTAATAAGCAACCATTGGGTGCTTTAAACTAGTGCTGTCTCAGAGGAGGTCAGCTTACAGTCACACAACACATACTTTAGTCTCTGTCCTGGGTACAGCTTGCATTGCATTGTAATGCCAGAACTTCTTTTCTTCCAGTATGCTAAAATAGGACTTTTTAACTTCATGAATCATTCACATTACAGAGCAATTATTAATGTAAGTCAGTTCATAATATTCTGTGCTTACACTAAGTCAGAAAGGTATATTTAATTTTTCCTGTGACCTCTTCAGTTCTGTCCTTGCAGAGTTCAGTCTTACAGCACATCCTGCTCATTTGGACCTTCTTTTTGTATCTTCGCCTTTAGCATTCGAATAGTTTTCCCCTGAGCTTTCCTCTTTTAGGGTGCCCTAGGAATGCCCTGCATTTTGGTTGTAACCTCACTTAACATTCTTATTATTGCTGTTGTCTTAATTTTTTTTTTTCCAAATTGATCTGGACTACTTCCAAACCAGTTCCTGTCATTTTCATGCACTGATGCTGTGTCTGAAATACCTCTAACAGCATCTTGCAACACATACTCCTTTCTTCTTGTCCTCCCTGCTGGTTTTCAACATTCTTGCTGTCTTTTTTTAAACTTGATGTCCTTTCCATATTTTTAACTCATTTGTCTTTTGGCTGAACATCTATAAGCGTTTCGTTATTGTTTGTTTTTGTGGACTACTTTCTTCATTATGCATTACATTCTCCAAATGTCCTACACATTGCCAAGTTTTTTTTTTTTTTTTTTTTTTTTTTTGTTTTTTTTTTTTTGTTTTTTTTTTTTTTTTTTTTTTTGTGGGTGGGGGGCAGGGTGATCTCAAGGAATGATAAGGTTAAGAAAAGACTTCCCTTTTTATCCCAAATAGTTGTAGTTCACATTTTTGGCTTCTTGTGTCTCATCTGCAGTTCAAGATTGTATGAATTTAACTGTATAGATTTAATTTTTAAATCTATGTTCTTCTGCTTTAGCAGTTTCCTGCTCTTATTGATGTCAACACTATCACTCTGCTGCTGGTACTTACAAGAGCAGGACTGTTTGGTCACCTGTCTCTCTCTTAACCATGATCCATGCTTGTAAGTTTTGCCAGCCAAACTATCACAATTAAAATATGTGGAAAAAAAATTGCACACTTCACAAAACTGTACATTTCATGCATTCATAAGATGAGTAAAATAGCCAAAGTGACTATGAAGTGCAGCAAATTTCTGGTCTGTGTTGGCTGGTTGTGCTTGCCAGAATAACTCTACTATTACATATTTACTAGCCAATTTGGTACTGACATGCATTTTGTGTTAATATTTCTAAATCTGATCTTTTGTTTCATGTTCCTCCAGTACAAAAGTTCTTGTTCAGGCTATCATCTCCCATGTAGAGCTCTCTTACTGTTTCCTGCAAAATTATAATTTTCTTTAGTGGTTGTCTTTTTTATGTTGTTCTTCAGATTTTGCTTCTCTTGAGTCAAATTCAATAATGTCATAGAAAGTGTTTATTTAATGGACCAGTGTACTGAAAATTGTAATGAAAAATTCAATTCAACACAAAGCAGTAACCCAAAACAGCATTACCGTTGCTCCATTCTTCCATGCTTTATGTGGTCTTTATCTTGTCTCCTTTGCCAACCAACATGTATAAAATTAGTCAAAGAAAAAAATACAAACTTAACAACATGCACAAGAAAAGGATATGCCAAGACAGGAGAATCACAAAGAAAAGATTAATGGGGCAAATGCTGTGGAGGAGATCAAGCTTTTTTTACAGGTTCATCAACCAACCTCAAGTTCAAAGGTCACTGCTTCTGTAACTATCATCACAGGGGTATTGCCATCAAACAGACACTCCAGTAAGATCACCTTAGTGTAAATAGCAGTGGGAAACCTGAGGATGAACATTCCCTCTGCTCAGTAAGTGGCACATTCTTCTTCCTGAGAAATTTTCTTGAAGAATTAAGTTGTCTTAAAAGATGCTAGAAAATGTGCTTCCCAATCTGATTTTGGGCCTTTTTTCACAATTTCTACAATTTAACTAAGACTGAAATAAAAATCAAACTTGATAGTAGTTATTATGAACCAGATTTACTACATATTCAAAATAATCTAGCATAAAGCTGCGCTGTTGTGTTTTATTTGCTAATTTCTTTTATCAGAAGTAATACAGAATATTTCTTCTATGAAAAGAAACAAACAACCCTGCCACCATTCCTACTTCTTTTGATTTGTGGGAATAGCATGCATATGTCACATAAGAAATATCCAGTAAAAAAAATTCCAGTGAAAAGATTTCCATCTATTTCATTATGTCCAAAATAAAAATCAGGTTTAGAGAAACTTTCTTGAGATGGAGAAATATGTAAATTCAGGTAATACTTCTTTAACTGTAAATTCTATTAACAGAGCCAGGCGTTTCAGTGCTATGCTGGGAACATAATTTCTGCTTAAAAACAAGCCATGATCCTTGGATCACTTTCTGCTACACACTGACAAACCCTGGCAATGCTTGACCACTGTCCAGGAAATAGCATGGTCCATGGATATTTCCAAACAGGTCATAGAGACTGGCTCATAAGGCATCTTAGCTGTGGGGATGTGCTCTGTTCCATGGCACTCCTGCTTAGAGATAGGAAATAGACCCTGGACATTTTATTAACTAACATATTTGCAACTGAATTTCTAACGTTGTTACTTTAGTTTTGGCTCTCAGGTGACTTTGCATGGAAAAATTCACTTGTTTAACCCACCTTTTGGTTCCCTGAGGCTCATAAGGAATACTAGCACATCAAGTTCTCCTTATTACAATCACATGAAAAAAAAAAAAAAAAGTTAAAGATGGATTCATTTTAATTTGACTTATAAAATTAGAAAACTTTTTTTGCTTCACAGCATTAAACGAATTTTTTTGTACTCTACTTGCTTTCACTTTAAAATTGTATTTCAAAAGCTGTTTAAAATTCTCTCTTCTTCAGTATTATTTTGTTTATTTTAATGCATGAGAGATGACAGCTCTGGCTTTTGGTTTGAAATGGGAAGGAGGAGTAAATAGCAGTGAAGGCAGGAGATCAGCTTCTGGTTTCCATTATCCATTTCTGAAGTTTTTGTTGTCAGCATTTCCATGACTAAAGAAAAGCATTTCATAATAGTGAAAAAAAAATAGTGACAATGCTTCCACTGCAATTTACATGTTGTAAATTTTACAGCTTCATTTGCTGGTGGTATTTGGGAGAACAGTGTTTCTCTCAAATAAATGGCAAATTCTTTGCTTCTGGAGTGAGATCATCTCCTTAAGATCTACACAGCCACTGGCAATTCAAAAGAGTCACAGATGTAGCATTTAGGTGACGTAAAAGGTCCCTAATTAGAGAAACAAAAGTTAGATGCATGCACCCAACAGCCTTCCCTTTGCTTTCCTCTGCAGAAGACATATAAAAGAAAATGCCTAATCTCTACTAACTCACATGAATCCATCCATGAAAAAAATGCAAACCCATGCTAAGCCTCATCGGATGACTGAGACACCAGACTAGAGAGGGAAGAATAATATCTTCTTAATCAGTGCAAAGCATTGCTTGAAAAACAACGTGGTATGCACAAACATCTTTTACTGAAAAGGTTCATTAAACTTGATATATACAAAAACTGATGTATTTTATACTCATCCTTTAAATAAATATAAGTAATTGCATTCTAATTTTGTGACTGTCTGAATTTCATGCTATTAACTAGTTTATGCCAGAAAATAATATAGGCGGAACATAAAAATTTCTTCACCTGAAATCTTGAGAGGCCAGGTATGTTTTTAGCTGGGCTTTGCAATGGAAGGACTCTTCAAGAACATGCTCCATTGTGGATACCCTTGTGTCTCTTTCCAGAAACTTTTTAATGAAATGTCTAACTGTCAGTTGACAATAATA
Organism: Zosterops lateralis; assembly: GCF_965231275.1. NCBI lineage: Eukaryota > Metazoa > Chordata > Aves > Passeriformes > Zosteropidae > Zosterops > Zosterops lateralis. The sequence continues at coordinate 75,393,637 of NC_139764.1, read as the reverse complement.
ATATCAGTTGAAATACCAACTGAATTTGAGACAGGACTAGAGCCTCAGAAACATTAAATTTACAGCTAAAAATAAGAAGCACAAATGAGAAAAAATATGCTGGAGATGGAGCAAAATGTGGAAAAAAGTCAGGTTTTGAGGAAAAAGAAAAAAAATGCCTGATTTTATGGAGTGCCGAAGCATCAGATAAGAACCAGAATTCTGCAACTTTCCCATGTGAAGTATCTTTAAACCAACAAAATCATACTTGTAGAAATGTAATAACCTTGCACCCACTCTGTCTTGTTCTTACTCTGTCTTTTGTAGTGTGCATAGTGATTAAAAAATTATTAGCTTACTTACCTTTATAATTTTTATTGAGACATACTTTAAGGCTCAAAACTTAACTTTAGATTTGATAAACCTAATTCTATTTTTTACTCAGAAGTTATTTTATTTCTGAACTTATTAATTTTTCTATTCCAAATAATTTTTTAAATTTTTTTTTGATGGAGAGATGTACAAGACAATATATATTTTGTTAGGTTTGTTTTTTTAATTTTCAGATAACAGCAAGCCATTCATTTTTCATTTCTGAAATGAAAATTTAATCCTAATAAGTGATTAATATTGCTACAGAAATAAAATTGCATAGGAATAGCTACACATCTGGTAGCAATAGAAAAATAGAGGGCACATCTAACTCCAGGCATAAGAAGGTTTCTATGCTCAATAGAAGTGGGAGCCTTAAGAAATTCTATTTAATTTCCTCCCCAAGACTTAAATGATTAAGCCTATGTCAATCTGGCATACATTTGCCCTACATTTTTTTTAAATGGCCCATAATGGAGACTTAATAATATCACCAGACAGACTATTTTGTTATTAACAGCATGAGAATTTTTTACTTTTCTTATTACTTGATTTTTTTTCCTGTTGAATGACTTTTGGTCCTTTGGGCTTTGAAGGCAGAAGACAGATTTTTACTTTCTCATTGCAGTGTCCTGCATCTGCACATACATACACAAGTATTCTCATATATAAGTAAATATAAGTGTGTATAAATATGCATATATGCTTCCCTCCTCCTTCCTTCATTCACCTCATAAGCCTTTCTCTTGGCTTAAGATAAACCAGGCCATTCAATATTTCCTTTCAAAGTAGTCCTGATTTTTAGATTTATGGGTTTTTTGTTTGTCTCCTCTGTCCAATATTTTGCTTGAGATAAATACCCAATACTCTTCTCAGCATTCCATCTGGAGCCTTCCCAACTCCAAACAGGATTGGTTTGTACTTTTATTTGCTCATCACATTCTCAAATGATGTCTGCATTTTTTGCCACAGATTATTACTTTTGGCAAACATTCTAGTCAGGATCCCCTATAGCCTTCAATTCTTTTCTATTATCTATCTATTCTATTTCTATTATTAGCTATTATAAACTGTTCTGTTTCTAATAATTTTTATTCTTTATTTCCACAGATGGTTACCAATGCCATTTGCTGTCTTTTGCACCTGTTCATACAGTTCCTCCCTAATGCTCCTTATTTTTCCCTCTACTTGTCATGAACATTTTGAGAACTAATCTTTCCCTCCAAAGCACTATCATGTTAACATCACCTGAAAATATGATCAAATATTAAAGAAACCATTGATAGCCATTAGGCTGAGGACAAAACCTTCACAGCCTCACTCAATATATTTTTCTGTTTCAAAGTAAATGTATAGCTCTTCTTCAAGCGAGATAACCTGGAAATTTTGGTACAAACTTTAATTTAATTCCATACAGTGCATGTGCCTCTATTTTGCTAATGAGAAGGTAATATGGAGACCATAAAATCAAAGTGTTTCTCTCTTGTTATGAAAGAGCTCCTGGCAGTTTTTCAATTTCTTCTAGTGCCTTGTGCCAGTGGTCTCGCACACGTGGAGATGTCTCACTTTATTCAGTAGACTCTCTGTTTTGTATCCTAGGATATGACCCTGCCTCCTAGCTACTCATATTAACTGTCCCAACTGGCAGCTCATTGTTGACCTTTTCTCATTAAGCACCTCAGCCCACTGAGAGTTGTGTCTTGACCATTGCCAAGCTATGGGTGGGCCAGTGGCAGGAATCACATTAAGTCATGGAACAACAGGGAATTTTATGTGGGAAGGCTTAAAATGCTCAATTCCTCATCCTTCAGTTTAGGAAAAGATAAAAGATCTTGAAAATGTATGTTTTCACAGACTAGGTAACAATTAATGTAGCTGGAGTGGCATTTTAAATAGTGGTGGATGCAGAAATATTTGCCCAGCTGTTCATGCATCCTGAAGTAATTAATGAGACGTGAACTTCCCTGTTTCTATTTAGCTGATTGGAATATCAGCTTTGAAGCTCAGTGATGGCATGCTGCTGTTGGCATTTACTATTTAGACACTACTCATGGAATGAAGGCCAAAAATGGGATTTAAACCTCTTTGGGTTGGAAAGGATTTGAAGTGTGAAAAAGAGCAAAGGAAATTGTAAAAAAAGGTTAGAGATAAAAAAGAAGCAAAGATTTAAAATAGCAGTGGGCAGAGGAGGTTCAATTTTATTCTTTTCAGACAGTAGCAAATGTGACAAGAAAACATTTGGAAAATTAAATAAAAGTCTGTCTGGGATCACTGCGCCAGCTTTCTACTGACGTCAGTGGGTGTTGTGGCCCCTGCACTGCAGACAGTATATAGCCCTGAATTTATACCTCCTGCTACGAATAATCATATTTTGATTCTGCCAAAGCCAGTAAGTGTGTTAAACTTGTAAACAGTCATGTAACAGAACCAGGGAAACTGACTTTTAAGTTAAGATGATCAAAAACAAATGGCCATTCTCCTCACCTGTGGCTTTTAAGCCTGTAAGGTCAACCTGGGTCCTGCTTTGAGGCTGTGCTCTGAGTGTTTTTTGAATGAAGCTGAAATTCCTGCATGGACACTTGACTCCAGAAGGGGGAGCTTCAGCAGGCACAATTACAGTAAAGTCAATTTGCAATGAAATATTTAAATAGTTGCTTTTTTATAAATAAGTTTGAGGGTTTTGTTCAGAGTGGCAGCAGAATTTATTCTGAGCAGAACATGAGTAAATGCTTTAAATGTTTTCTGTCACCAAACTGTATTAATAACAATTATTATAATTTTCTTTGAATAAAAAATAGCAAATAAATAAAATACTAAATCATATTGATAACAAATACCTTTAAAAGTAGTGGTATGTTTATGTAAATTATATCTAACACTGTAATTTCTTACATTCTAATAGCTTTCAGTATGAGTGTCTGAAAATAAACAAACTGGCTGCTTTCCATTCACACCAGGAAAGGAAAAAATACACACTTTTTCACTTATTGCTAGCTTAAATAATGAATAGGGACTAGAAGTTGAGAAAGCTGCTAGATCATTCTATTAATTTGAATTTCTTGGAAGGCCAGTGTAAATGCACAGTTGTTAGGAATAAACTAACAATACACCTGCAGGGGTATTTACGTGTTTTTATGTGCAGAAGTGCGCTAAATCTGAAAGAAAAGAGTCTGAAGACAGAAGAGAGAAAAGTTACACTTATAATTAAGCCCTTGGTGAAATCCAGTAGCAGGTTTCTGAGGGCAGAGCGCTGATTAACAATACGAGCGTCAAGAAAACAAATAGCAAATCACTTGTGCCAAGACCGAAACATTTTGTTACTACAGGTTTGCCTTGGGGCATGGATTGTCCAATAGCTTCCAGAGTAACAAGACAACTCAAATGTACTCAAACTCAAACTCTTTTCTTAGATATTTGCATAGGTCCTCTAACTTCCTTGGAGAGCTTGAAACCTGTCAATGGGTACCTGCAGATCCATCTTCCTCTGAAGCCATGACAACAACTTAGTGTGTTCTGGATGTGCCCCTCTCTGTTTGGATGGTTTAAATATTTACTACATCAGTTAAAAAATTTTGAAAATTACATCCTAGAAAGTCTTAAAAACCAGGAAGTCCAGACATTTAACTTAAGTTTCATCTATCCTGGCTACTAGTTCATAACAGTTTAATAGGTAGTACTTCAGTAATCAAATATAGTTGAGTGTTTTCTAGTGTTGACCAGACAGGCTGCAGCTTTTTCAGTCATGCCAAGTAAACAATGCAAAAAAGAATAAAAAATATTGATAGAGAATATTTAGAAGACAGTTTTAGTATCATACACACAGTGATCTGTTTCAAGGTTTTCAGTCTTTTAAACTTGTGGTGGACTGTAACACCCAGAAAGTATTCACTTACAAACTCAGGCATGAATACAACTTCCTTGACATACAATGGTTCAATTTACAATTATCTCACTTCCATTTTTATAGGTATTGAAAATTGGTAATAAGTAAATAGTGTCACTTTCCAAGATATTACTTCAAATCATATCAGTTCATTTTGGGCTATATTATGAAAAATTAGAAAATTATAACTACATAAAGTAGAATTAGTACAGAAATCACAGCTTGAGGGACCAAAAAACTCCTTTATAAACTAGATAGGGTACAGTTGCAACTCTGGAAAAGACAATTCTTGTCAAAGGGAAACATGAAATTGTTTTGGTTTTAGATCTCATTCTAAAATTTAGATTAAATTTAGATCTCATTCTCATTGTATCTATGCATTATATATCCAACATAAAGGCCACCAAAGTTGGAGTTATTTTTTTCTGTTAGTTTAAACTGACTTTAGAACACATTTTTTCTGTCCATTTCCAATGTATAACTACATCTGTATTCTATTTGCTGTTATGATATAAAACACATCCTTAACTTTCTGCTTAAATTTCCAGATTTTTCACACTTTTTACATAATGAATTTAAGCCTGTGGGAAATAAACTTTTTTTTCTTGGTTATTTTTTCATGGACTGCTTGGATATATTCATTGTCCCTTAGGGTTCCAAGTCTGCACATTTTATATTCACCTGCATATTAAGAGGCCATTAATATTATCTATTTGCTTCAAGTGAAATGAGTAGCTCATGTTTGGCTTTCAGTAAGTGATCCATTCAACAGCATCAGAGAACAGTGAAGTTGTGACTTTCCCTTATTGTTTGTTCTGTTGGTGCAACACAGACACTGTAAAAATGTGCCTACCTTCCATGCCTCTTACTGTAATTTCATGAAGTATCTAAACAGGTACTCTCCAGCTTTTAGGGAAAAAATATTCTGGGAATAGAAGATTGAGAATTGAGCGAGTAATCCAAAGATTAGCCTGAGAATCGCAGCTGAGACCTGGATCACAATTTCAGAGTTCTTCAGATTCTCTGCAGTATATCCCCAGGTTTCACGCACTAACAATGCCAATGCTTAGTAGAATGTAGCAATATAAGGATTTTCTCAATTATCCCCTATTAAAAGTCTAATTTTTGACAGAGTTGTGTCCCTTTTTAAATGTGTGATAATTTTAAAAATCCAAGTTAAGCATTTAACTTATTTGAGAAAGTCCATGGAAATATGGATTCTAACTGGAAAAAAGGATCACACTGATTTAAGCACCTAAACTGAATCACTTTAGTGTGATTCAGAACCCAAACTTGCACACTACTGTGTGTTCTTTTCCTAGTATTTGTATTATTGCAAAATATCACATTTATTGTCAATATGAAACAAATCTACCTATTTTTAAGGAATTTTTAATTTATTAATTTGGAAAATCATCTATAAAAATGATCAAAAATATAAACACCAACTTTTGATGACACAGTTTTCCCATCACTGATGCATTTAGCCAACCACTTCAAGCTGTCAAATTGAAAATAAAGTTGAAAAGAAAGGATGGTATTTGGAAGAGAGAGGGCAGAAGTGTTTATCAGGCATAGAATATAAATTTGATTGCCTGTTATATCAAAGACTGCAAAATTATTCTGCTATACATGGATCAGAAGCATGTGACAAATATACTTTCATTGATCTTAAAATCATATCAAAAATCAGTAATCATCAAGTATTCTTCCAAACTCATTTTCCAGAATCAAAAAGCCGATATTTTAAGCACATCTCACACAAGCGCAGTGTGCAGGCTCACACACACTGCCTCTCTCTCCTCCTTTTGACTTGAAGAGTTATTTGGTTTTCAAATTACTTTTTGTCTACTTTATTTTTTGCACAGTGGTGAAGTTAAATTAGATGCTTCAGAAGCATGTATGAAATACACCTTTTCCCAGAATATATATTTCTGGAAATCTAACAAAAATTGCAACCTTTGTTCCTCTTTCTTACTTTGTCCACACTCTGGCTCGTCAAATATTCACAGTTTGTGGTGACAAGACCCTGCTCAGCACCTAAGAAAATTAAAATGCAAGATCATTGTAGTTGATCAACCCATGTGAGATCAGAAATATGGGAATAATCCTGTGTTGGGTTTGTTTGCCTGATTTGGTCATATGACTGCCACAGGGAAATAAGATTTTAAACGTAATCAACTCCTACCTCTACTACTAGGAATAATAATCTTTGACCTGTGCTAAAGGATTTAACCTTTTCTCAAAGGGTGTGCAGACTGAACATACATCTAAAATCTTGAATATGCTGGCAGTTTTGTCCCAGGAAAAGGACTGATCCCTCTTCCTAATGCAGGGGGACTTCACGAAACAGTGAAAAATTGAGGCCTGGGTGATTTAAGGTTTTTGATGATCAACTGGCAAGGCATGAACGTCTGCGAGTAGAAACCTACTCTCTATAATTAGTCTGAAAAAGCTATCCTAAAATCACCTTAATATCCTGAAAAGCATAGTATCCTGTATCGTGAGTGTTTAGGCAAGGAATCTATTAAAAAATCTTAGAAAAATCTGCTGAAATCATGCAGAGCTATGCATTATCACAAGTTTGCTAATGAACAGCTCCCAGTACTGCTCTAGTCCTTTGTATCGAGTCTACTCAGGATAATTCAGGTAGCCCTCACTCAAAACTTTTTGGACAACCTGTTTTACAGAAAATAGGCCGAAATAAAAGCAATAGAAAATTTTCAGTATATGACATAATTTTCCCTTCCAAAATATCCTTCATCTCAAAATCTTGCACCAATTGCCTTAAATTGAACAATATTTCTGCTGCCTGAAAACTGGTCATAAAGCCTTTGAAATGGAAATTAGGTTTTCTGGAAGGACAGTTTAGGTTAAAAGGCACAAAACTGGCTAATAAATAACAGAAGTCAGATAAAGATGGAACACCAAGGATCTTAGACTTACTTGAAGACAGAAGAAAGTGAGCATAAAAGGTATGAAAATGTCAGCCTTTTACAGCCACTTTACATTTTCTGAAAATGTCAGCCTTTTACAGCCACTTTACATTTTTTTTGGTACTGTTGCAAAATAACTGATTTATTACAGGACAACAGTAAGTTGAACTTATAAAACAATATGGAAATCAACCCGGAAAATTGGTTGGACCTAATTCACTTTTCCTAATTCTGATTTTTTTAAAATATTTGCTGAAACAGTTAAAAATCCTTTAGAGGGGGACTTAATTTTCAGAGGTTTAGAGACATTTAGACAGTCTATACCTCATTATTTCTGGAGCAGAACATTTTTGATCTTTTTATTGAGAAATAAAATGTTAAGCTTGCTTGGTGTAAAAAGACCTATATTGCAACTAAAGACTGATTTTTTGAAAATGAAACTTTCCATAAAACTGAAACTAATTCAAATAATATGATAAAAATGTTATGCAGATTCATAGGTGAACAAGAGACAGCAATATTTTTATAATTTCATATGCACTAGAAAATTCAGAGTGATCAGACAATTAATATGTTAACAAATATGCAGACATGCATAGAGTTGGAGTTTACTAATTCTTTGATTCATACTTCCTGATTTTGTCAAGGACAGTTGTATGGAATGTGATTGATGAGTGTGTAATTGCACTCCTGAAAGTTACTGTGATGATGGGGAAGGAGAGGAGAGGAGAGGAGAGGAGAGGAGAGGAGAGGAGAGGAGAGGAGAGGAGAGGAGAGGAGAGGAGAGGAGAGGAGAGGAGAGGAGAGGAGAGGAGAGGAGAGGAGAGGAGAGGAGAGGAGAGGAGAGGAGAGGAGAGGAGAGGAGAGGAGAATAAACATCTTGGTTCTGCTGGATGACAGGAAATGGTCTTGAACACCCTTGCTTTGTTATTGCTGAGCTCCACTGCAAGTACAACAGTTACAGCAATGTTACTGAATCCCACAAGAGCCAAGTGTATCAGCTTACTGTTTCCACAGCTGCAGGGTATTAAGTGCTGACTGCACCCAGTTCCGTGGTCATCGCACTGTGTTTAGCCATACACCAAGTCAAGTGTCAGATCTACCACTGACAAAGGGCTTCTTTTTCTTCTAGGCTCTTGGACGCTGATGAGTACACGTCCTCTTGCTCTGCTATCTGCCCATCAACCATAAGTTCCTCTTACTGACCATCACTAGACTCTCTTAGGCTTCTTTCTCTCATTCACACCTAAACATAGTCACACACTTATGAAAGGTAATTTCCTATTGTGAGACCTTGCTAAGCTTTTCTTTTCTAGTTTGGTTTTGTTTTTTTTTTTTTTTTTTGGTTTTTTTTTTCCCTAAAGGCTCTTTCCCTTGAAACCTTCCAAATTTTGATCAGCAGTGTGGACAAAAGAAAATGTTGAGGTAGAAATGCTGAGATCTAAATAGGCAGTAATGAATAATGGAGCAAGGGATTGATATACATTCTTAACCATTCTATCTGACTGAGAAATTCCTGAAAAGTTATTCTGAGTTTTAGGTTTCTTCTTCCTTCATTACAAACTGCTGGAAGGGCCAAAAGCCATCCTTTCAGTTATTAGCAACAATTAAGGTTGTTCATTTGATACGCAATTACTTTGGTACTCAGGAAACCCTATTCATTGTGGGCAGTTCAGTGTGAAAACCTGACAGAAATAAAAAGAAAAGTTGAGATTGTCATTATCCAGCAGTTTTTCAGACTTTGTAGCATCATGTGAATAAATCTTCAGCACTAGGATTAGGACTCAATATCCACAGTCTGATTTCTTCTGTGTTCCTTAATGTATTAATAAGGAAGAATGCAGTCAGCATACAATATGTAGGTCACTTTTTCCAGTTAATGGATTGCATCAATCCTCACAATCCTTCCCTTCAAGAATTTCTGGGAAATAGCACGGAGGATCTTGGGGCACTTTTGTGTCTTGCTGTTAGCATGTCACCAGACTAGTAGAACTACAGAGTAAATTGACCATACTGAAATTATTACATAAGACGAACTTGTCACACAATTTTAGTTACTCTTTAAAAACCTGAGTCCATGGACAAGTAACATTAGTTTTCTACTTAATTTTCTATTCATTATCAACCATGTGTTTTAATCTATAAAAACAAGAAGGGGGTCTTTAGTACAGAAATATAGTAAGAGTTACCCACAAAGGGAATTCCTGTCAGTCTTTTTATTTAGGAGTTCTTATTCACATTTTATGGTCCTGACTGAAGGCATTTGTCCAAATGAAGAAATATATTCTAGCATTAGAAAAGCACTGAAATGAGTAGCATCTGTATTTGCCAGTTTCATGTATGTACATAAAGTCCCTAAGTATTTTAGGGAGTACTCATATAATAAAATATTAGTGCATATTGAAGTTGCTGCAACCATCAGAATTGTGACACCTGCATCATGAAGGATGGTAAAGGAGTGGTAACTGTGTAAGCAGTATTTGCACTAGAAAAAAATGACCATTTTGAACAAATTTGTTGGCAGAAAAGAAACTTTCTTGGCATAAGATGGGCATAGAAGAATGTAGCTAAGTGAAATAATGGCAGGTTTTGACAGAAGTGAAGATGATAGGCTCATACTATGCTTTCAGAAGAGCAGTCTGACTTGACTGCAAGACAAGCCATATAAAATATATTTGTCTTGTAAAGCTGCATAACTATGTCAATGACATGTTGTGAAGATGAGTGAACATATGTAAAAATGGAAAGAAAAAGTTATGACTACCTGACTCTGCTCTAAACAAAGCAGCTTAGAATTTAAGGAAAGATTTGGTGAAAAATTTCTATGTGAATTATATTTTTCCTATGAATTATTTTTTGGTTTAGGAAAAAACACATTAGTTGAGACTCTTGTGTGGTGCATGTTTATGAGGAATTTTGGCTGTCATATGCCCTTGGGTATTTAGATGGAATACTCATAAGGGTGCAGTTCTGGGAAAGTTTTCTTTAGCTTATTTGGAGGCCTGGACAAAGAAGAAAATACTGAGCTGGGCAGGGGTGTCTCAGATAGTAAAGTTACAGCTTCTTTTCTACACAAGCCTCATAGACAAGCAGTCCGCAGAATAGGTGTCATAGCAAACAGAAACACCTGAGACACAGTAAAGGGACAGCCATACATACAGTCTTGATGGACACAGATTTTATCCTGGATGTGTCCTGAAAAGTGTCTTGTACCTTGGAAAAAGAAAGGCGTAGAAATTGCATGGACAGGAATAGGAATTGGGGAAAGAGACAAGTAAAATTTTGATGGCTCTTGAGGGGGATGGGGTGATAAGATATGGTATCAGACAGAGATTTAAATGGCATGGAAGGTTTAGAAAAAAATCCCTGTTCAACTCACAGAATGGCTGCCAAGGCCTTTTTGGGATTGCTTTCCTTTGGATCTCTGGAAACTGCATAACAGGCTCACTAGGCTGATATCCTATGTATCAAATTTTCCAGCATTCCCAGTTTCATCAATCAGGCCTTCATAATCTGGATGACCAGTCAGGCAAGGCAACAAGCTTTTCCTCAGGCAGAATTTAAGAAATAAATCCTCACAATGCCTTTTGAATAACTGGAAATTATGTATGCTCTTCCAGGATGAGGAAGAACTTGGGAGACCTTTGCAACTTTGTAGGAGTCTCTGTTAAGTGAGTTCGATTCATCTGCCTGTGGGATTGGATTTCCACTCATTTGAAACCCATTGAAGGGCCAAGGTCAATTCTCAAGAGTGTTGGCTCAGATTTCCCTAGGAAAAGGCAAGAAAGGACCATTTGAATCAATAGCTATGTCTGCATACTTGTTAATGGAAGAGCCAGTTATTACTTTGCTCTAGGAAGCCATCTCTGCCACTCAGTTTTGATCACTTACAGAAGTAGATAGCCAGAATTGCCCCCAGACACGCTTTGGCCCATGTCATGTGTCACTTCTCCAGCCAGTGTTTGGGTACAGTACAGGAGTTAGGACAGCCCACTAGCTATTCCTACTAGGGAGTTCAGAAGCAGCTGTAATATTCTAGAAGACATGAAAATTTAAAAGTATGGACAGGGGGCATTTCATGTCAGCTAACATCAGTGCTAAAGACTGTTCCTGGCCTTGTTAGTCTTCTTATCCTGTTACATGCTTTCTCTAAATTCACTCCCTCATTTTTTTTATTTTTTTTTTTAACTAATAAGACCCCCCCCAACAAAATGGCATCAACCAATGAAACAAAGCCTGATTGACTGATGCAGGATTTTTCAAATTAGCATTGTTTAGCAACTTTTGCTTAAGCTGGTCTTTTCAAAGCTCTCCCAAGAGGAAAAGAAAATAAGACTGGCCTTTGCCACACTCGTGAAATTGTTATTCTGTATAGAGGGATGATCAGAACAGAGCTGATCAAACCAGCACTTCTGGTTTCTCTCAGAATGTAACTACAGTGATGCTTATTTTAAAATGGGCTTCTCATCCATTTCCTCTTACAAAATTCAGAGTATCTGAGCCCTGCAATGAAATGCATTTTACATCAGATACACCATCTAAACAGTATCTGGAGCAGAGAGAGATCTCAGCACTTCCAGTCCTAATTAACCTGTGGGTTTTCTCTTGTGGCATGACTCCAGTCTATTAAATCTTGCATTTCTTGCTGCAAAGTAGCACAAGTTCAACGGGAAACAGTGTCTTTTTTTTTTTCAGAATATTGTATCTCAGCGTCGAGAGAAAGCTTCTGGGAGGTGGATGAAGTAGATTTGAATTCCCTCCATCTAAAGTAAGATCTGAATCCAGTTCATTTCCCATATCCTTAAAGACAAAAGGTTGTCTACAGCAACATTCTTTGGTGCTCTATTAGAAAAATGTAGATTTTTAGAAACCTCTATCTTGCTAGTATCCATCAGATGACTTTCATAAAGAAATCCCTAATTCCTGGTTTCCAGTGGATGGAGGCAGGAGAAATGGACTTTATTTTATATGCATACAGTGTGGAATTCCAGAGATTTAACAACTTAAATGTCAGACATGAACATATGGCAACTTTAGATGGTAACAGTTTCAGGAATGTTTGAGAAGGAGATGGGGGGAACAGGAGAACATTTGTGAAATAAGATTGAAGATTGATAACTCAAATCCACTTTTGCCCAGTTATGTAAGCCTTTTATTTATGCTGGTAGATTCATGTCAGAATACAGGCAGAGACATTGAAAAAATGATCATTCGTATTCTTAAAATGGTACTACAGTCTCTACAATATCACTCTGTTACAGCTAGTGTGCTTGAAAATAATTCTCAGGCATGCATTGGAAATTAGCACAGAGTGGGAATCATTCCCAACAGGCAGTTTGAATGTTGTTAGCTTGTTTTTGATGGCAAGAGGGCTTAATAGTAAGGATGTGCCAGTTGGCTTCAGTGTCAAAAAAAGCCCTAGGCTCTGTTTAGTTTACTAGTGTAGATATAATCCTATTGGTTCTAACATCTAAATCTAACCTGAATCCTTTTCTATTTTGCAGAGAAGGTGGAGGCTGTGTTGGGATGCTGCCCCTTGTGATTTGGAATTGATCTTGCAAACACCTATTCATACAAATTATTGTAACTCAAACAGTTCCACTGATCTTAAAAAGCTGCCTATAAATTCAGAACAAACATTTGTGAGTGAGGTTTTGCAGAATCAGCATGTGGTGGGACAGGTGCAAAATAGAAACTTAGAACCTGATTCCTATGCTGTAGTACATTCTGCTTCCAGAGAAACTGAAATCATAAATAACACAGCAATGTGTCTCACCTTTGAGTTGTTTGTCCATGCATCAGTTGATTCTGAGGCCTTCCCCAAATCAGTAGTGATAAGAATTTAATTTTATTTGTATCCCCTTGTACCAAGCATGTGGTGAAAAATTAGTCCCTTAAAAATTCTACCTTTGTAAGAATAAATGCATTATTTTTTTCATTGTGGAGTAGTTATATGCTCAGCAGGGTTTCTTCTTTTCATTCTTTCATCCTCAGTGAGGAAATTGAATGAAATATCACATTGCTGTGTATTTCCCCATCAAGGAGTTTCTTCCTTGGAGAAATAGGAACATTATGTACTATCTGCACTCATCTTTAATATTAAAAACTAAGAAACAAAGGGTTATTAATTATTTAGAAATTACTGGCTGTGATCATTATGCTAAATGACAATTATGGTTATTGTTTGCGTCAAGAAGCTCCAGTGAGGAAATAGAAGATCAAATTCCCCAAGTAGTTTGAGCTGCACAAACATAAAGGAAAAAGATAGACTCTGTACCTCATTTTGGAAAGAAAGAAGTAACAATGGCCAGAACCAAAGGGCTAAGAAATAAAATTGACTGGATAGTTCTCCCCTTGCTGCATCCATACCCAGGGACATCTATCACAGATGTATCCCACACTTTCCTCACATTCCACTGCCTCTATCCCTTACATAGCTGTATGACCCATTTTACACCTCTCTTCACCTTCTTTTGTCATTTATGGTACAATCCTAAGAGAGAGTGCAGCCATTGCCACAAATAATTTTCTACAGCTAGTTCTCACAGAGTCCTGAGGATGCATCTGCCATCCATCTCAGCAGACTAAAGTAGGTTGTCAAGCCCAGAGTTTCTACTTTAGGTGGGGCTATACCATGACTGGGTCATGTGTTTTGGCTATTTTTAATATATTTGGTTTGTTTTGGTTAAGTCCTTGGAAAAAATCCAAGGACAGAAGGTTCTCCCTTATGCCTTGCTGGGTAACATGTGACAGTGATGAACAAGCTTTCTGGAGAAGTCTTTCTCCTCTCAAATGGGAATATCTCTAGCCATAGTTTATGGCCTTGTTATTTCTTTTGCCACTACCACAAAGACATTGGCTTGGCCATCTTAAAAGCTGACTTTCAAGTTGCTGTAGGCTGCTGTTCAATTGGTCCTGATCTGTTTCCTCACCAGAATAATGAATCACAGATCTACAGCCTCATAGAATCATTAAGGCTGGAAAAGACCCCTAAAACTGAGTCCAACCATTAACCCAGGACCACCATGTTCACCACTAATTGTATTACAAAGGGCTATAACCACACGCCTTTTACATACTGTCAGGAATGGGGATTCCACCACTTCACTGGGCAGCCTATTCCAATGCTTGACAACCCTTTCAGTGGAGAATATTTTCTTAACATCTAATCTTAATCTCCCTCGATGGAATTTGAGGGCATTTCCTCTCATCCTGTCACTTGATACCTGGGAGAAGACAGTAACCTTCAACTGGCTACAACATCTTCTCAGGTAATTGTAGAGAGTGATAAGGTCTCTCCTGAGGTTCCTTTTCTCTGGGCTAAACAAACCCATCTCCTTCAGCTGCTTCTCGTAAGACTTATGTTCCAAATCCCTCATCAGCTTTGCTGCCCTTCTCTGGACATAGTTTAGTATCTCAGTGTCTGTCTTACAATGAGGTACTCAGAACTGAACACAGGATTTTAGGTGTACCCTCAGCAGTGTCAAATACAGAGGGACAATCACTTCCCTGGTCTTGCTGACCACATTATTTTTGATACAAACCAGAGTGCTTCTTGGCTATCTGGGCTCATGTCCAGATGACTGTTGTACAACACCCTCAGATCTTTTTTCACCAAGCAGTTCTACAGACACTCAGCCTGTATCACCTCATGGGGTTGTTGTGAACCAACAACAGAATCCAGTCCTTCACCTTGTTGAACCTCATACAATTGGGTTGAACCCATTGATCCAGCCTGTCCAGATTCCTCTGTAGAGCTTTCCTACCCTCCAGCAGAACACCCTTACCCAGATCAGTGTCATCTGAAAATTGACTTAGGGTGCACTCAATCAATCACTTGGTCCAGACCATCAATAAAGATATTAAAGAGGACTGGCACCACAACTGAGTCCTGAGGAACCTTGCTAGTGACTGGCCACCAACTGGATGTAGTTCTATACACCATCTCTTTCAGGACTCAGTCATCCTGACAGTTTTCTATGCAGTGACCAGTGCACCCTTCCAAACCATGAGTACCCATCTGACCTCAATCCACCCTTAGAGGTGATGTGTGAACAGCTTAGCTGTCTCTACTTGGCAAGCCCCACATGTTGTCTGGGAGACCCCATACTGATGTTTTCAACCCTTCTATCCTCTCACTTTGTTCTTTTTTCTTTTCCTTCACATCTGGTTGGCGTGGGGTTTTGTTTGTTTGTTTGTGTGTTTGTGTTTTTGTTTTTGTTTTTATTTTTTTTATTTTTATTTTTATTGCTCATGTTTACCGTGAACCACTGTATCACTTTGCCTCCTTTACAAGTAATTCCTAATGCTGTTCCTTCACTCCTAGTAATAACAACAGTTCAAATTTCTTGTTAATGATGTCTGATGAGGTGATATCTCCTCTGATATCTCGTCTGCTTGCAAATTAAATTTCTCATTTCATATGCAAAAAAGGATATCAGCTTTGGGACATCTGTTGTTCTTGTGTTGCTGATCCTCTCTTATATGACCATCACCTGGCTTCACTTCCAAGATCTGTTGCACTGCTCTGTAGCTCATCTCTTTAGTGACTTCCAGTTGATGAGTAATGTCTTCTTGTTTGTTTGTTATGGGGCTTGATGAATTCTTCTCCTCCCAGGCTCTCTTACATCAACAAAGTTGTTCCATGTGTCACTTCCATCTGTACCAACTCTTTGCCTTTCTTTCCCACTCTTCAATGTAATGCATGTAATAACTGTCTGATTTGTTTGCTCAAAGGATCTCTGTAGCATATTGGGTTTTGTTAAAAGTTTGTGACTATGCAAAAAAGCCTGCTATTTTGCTTACCCTGTGTGCTGGTTTTGCCTGAGATAGAGTCAATTTTTTTTCTGAGTAGCTGCTTCAGAACTCTGTTTTGGGATTTAGTATGAGAGTAATGTTGATAACATATTGATGTTTTGCTCAGTAGTATTTAGCCTAGTCAAGGACGTTTCAGTTTCCCAACAGAAAGGTGCACAAGAAGCTGGGAGGGAGCGTGGCCAGGACAAACTGGCCAAAAAGAAATGCCATACCATATGACATCATACTCAGCAAAAAAGGATAGGGGAAGAAATAGGAAGTAGGGGGACACTAAGAGTGATAGCATTTGTCTTCCCAAGTAATCATTAGACAAGATGGAGCTCTGCTTTCCCAGGACTAGCTGAACACCTGCCTTCCCATTCACAGATGGGAAGTGGTGAATGAATTCCTTTTTCTTCTTTGCTTGTACATGCAGCTTTTGCTTTATCTGTTAAACTGTCTATCTTAACCTGCAAGTTTTCTTAGTTTTGCTCTTCTGATACTTTTCCCCATCCTAACAGGGAGGGGAAGACAGAGGGGAAATGAGTGAATTGCAACTAAGCAGCTGATATCTGGTTTAAACAATGACATCCTGGTTACTGCATTCTGAATGAGGTGAAATTGGATCCAGCAGGGAGGGAGGTGATTCCCTCCCAGAGAAGATGCCTATGCTCAGCTCAAAGAGGCTCTAGAATGTAAAGTGAGAAGGAAAAAATAAAAGGTTTTAAAAACCTGACAAATAAAAAAAATTCTGCATGACAAAAGACCAACTCACTTCTAATATAACTGAAAAAAAAAATTCAACAAATAAATAAACAAAACCCAGAACCATACAACCATTCTTTTTATATTAACAGACCATTAGATGGCTTTGGTGTATACATTTGTGAAGAGCATGCAGACAGATGGATTAAAAATTTTTAAGGGCCCATCATCCTGTCCAAATGTTTTATAGAACTATTCACCCAGCAAAACCGGCAGAATCTAGTTTCTCCACTGATGGAATGAAAATCGCTGGTGGAAATTCTTGGTGGAGGCTTGCTTCCTTATACCTTTGTTACATTCTTCAGCCAGTACTAACATTTTCTTTCTAAAATAAATCAGTTTCTCCAAATTAATTGATTTCCATATCTAAAATCACAGCTTCTATTTTCTTCAACTCATTTGTCACAACCTCCTTCTGCCCCCATATTTCCTCTCCTCAGAGGACCTTGACAATTTCTATTGAGAGAAAGGAGATAAAGTATGTCTGTTCTCTTTCTTTTTTTTTTTTTTCTTTTCACCTTCTCTTGTTCCTCCAGTGTTGAGGATGGGGTAGCTTCTGTTCTCATCTCCCCCACAAAGTGGTCTAAAGAGTCTCATACCATCTCCTTACCTCACAGTGTGACACTTCTGAGCATTTTGACCTCTGCTTCTTGCCTCATATTACAAACAAGTTCTACATTTTTCCATTCTTGTAAAGAGAAAAAAAAAAAAAGTTCAAACATATACTTGAATTTGCACCAGTCTTCTTATCCATTTCCTTTAAAGGTTTTTTAAGTGTAAAGCTAATTTAATTCTCATTTCAATCAAAAACCTGTTCATGTGTGGCTGCTGTGAGCTGCAGTGTATAAAAGCCCTATTATCTTTTTCATTTCCAATGGCAAATACCAGAACCGATCTCACTGCCTGCTCTGACTGCCACCAACAGTCATCCATCTTCAACATTGCCATGCTTGTTTTCTTAAAACAGTGTCCTCTTTTTCTGTGGTAACTCTGTCCTCCTCGAAGCCTCAGTTGCCATGTCCTTCAGAGAATGCCTCTTCTCTTCCTGCCTTATTCTCCTCTCTGTGTATGTTTCATGCATCTGCCAGTGGTCCTTTCTTCTTCATCATCTAAACATGGTTAATCTTATCCATACTAATTCAACCAGAATACACCAATCTGCCACTTCACAGCAGAGCAATTTCTTTCTGTCTAAAGCAAAATTCTGATGTGTTTCTCCAGTATTACCTGGTGATTATCTAGTCACCTCATCTAGCTCAACTCATCTAAACAAATACTTTAAGGAAAATTGAAAGTGCTTTTTTTCTTCATTTCTTGATGTCTATATCAGAGAAAGTGTCTCTGTGTGTCATTCAACACACCTTACTCAGATATCCTCTCTAGGTTCTTAGGTATAGGTTATATTTAAGTAGTTTGTCTTTCTTTTGTACACTACCTTTCATACACAGCTTTTCCATTAATCTCAACTACCTGTAATATAATCCTTTTGGATCATATTTGACTGATTTCAATCACCTATATGCACTTGAGACATTTGCATCTGTGCCTTTTTTTTTTCTTTTTTTTTTCTTTTTTTTTTTTTCTTTTATTTCTTCTTATACAGTGCAGAAAAGTAGCTGTTATAGAGTGGAAATTTTGCTAAAATAGTCATCCAATCAATTTTTTTTTACATTTTTTTTTCCTAAAAATTCCTGTATCTTGGACGACTAGCTCCCATGTAAATATTCATGCTGCAGAAGTCTAAAATTAGCTGAAATCAATCTTGTCTCCTTTTTCCTTTTTCTCTTCAGCTTTGTAATTTCTTTCCTTTAGATCCTACCAAAGACAAACTATCCCCACTTAGAGTTCATATGAAAATAGCATTCCAAGTTCATTTCCCCAGGTTGTAACTGACTATATAATTCATAATTATTCATCCATTCAGTAACTACACCTTTCATCTGAAATCAAGTTTATTCTACTTATCTTTCTCACTGCTTTCCATCTCTCATTTACTGTTTAGACTGACAGTCACATATGGCTATTGCTGCAGCCTCATATTGTTTACTTAAAGATATTTTGGAACAAACATATGTATAGTTCCTCCCAGGCTGCCCTGCATCTTTAAGGAAATATTCCCATAAACATCTGCCATACTGTAGAAATTAGATTTTTACAAAACCCCACCCAATATCTTCTTTGAAGCTTGGCTTGTCAAGTGCTTGGCTTGTAAATCATTGAGGCCCTTGATCTGGGTGTTCAATCACATTCTGTTCTTTTTCTCCTAAGTCTCATTGCCATGAAAATAATATTTTTGAGCAAGGACTATTTACGACTTGTATTTACACAGTACTTAGCATAAAGATATGTCAGACTATGAATAAATATTCTAAATGCTAAAAAAATTAAACAAATAACAATAACAAGAGCGATATGAGATATTTTTGTAACAAAACATTTGGTATTTAAATTATCTCTAAGTCTCAAATGAACAAGATGTACCCTTTTTTTGTTACTTAAAATTCACTATGAATATAATTTTTATGGTGCTTCAGAGGAAGAAAATACTATCATTGTTCAGTAAATATAGTCATATATGATACTCTATTCTTGTAGCATAAGACGGACAAGCTTGCATTTTAGACTGAATTTTGCACCTATCTCTATTGGGAATGGCAAGCTATTTACAGTAATTCAGGAGCATTCCTACCACATAGCTCAGCAGTGACAGAATTGGATTATGTGTTATATTGTAGGTCATAAAGACGCAAGAAAATTCACCCCAATAAATTTTTTCCAGTCACATCTAGTGTTCCTAGTTTGTGTATCCTGACTTTCATATATTCTTTATTTATATAGTTTTTAATATTTTAAACATAGATAGCAATATTCATTTGCATTTGTTTCATGTTTACATAGGTTCTGAATTGAGTTAATTAAGTTAAATCTGAATTTTAAGAGAAAAAACAGATTAATGGTGTTGTGCAATTTCAGGTTCACCAAGGAACATATACTGCTGCTTAGATTTTTAATGCAATTTATATTTATAAAGATCTATTTATTTTTCTTTAATCTGTATCATGAATAAGTTCACATCTGATAGATACTAATGAACAAATAGAAATGTATATAGTGTTATTACTTATATAATCAATAGTCAGGAGGACATTTATCTTAACCTACTATTTGCCTTTTCAGTTTATTTCTATAACCTCCAGCCATATACAGAAATAAACTTTCCCATCAAGTTTGTACAACCTAGAATGCAAAAATCTGTCACTTTATTTCACTAAGTTCAGACCCACCTCATAGAGTTGAGACATGAATTTTCAGTGACTGAGTGTAGCAGAAAGAACATCTCAAATTAGCCTAGCGAGCCAGTGCACATTTTTAATTTGTATTTATTTCCATAAATGTAAGTGCTGAGCAGCTGATTTCATTAAAATTATGGCATATTACATTTAGGATCTCTATTTGCGTATTTTCTGCAAGATGAAGTATTAGTTTTTGAAGTACCATTTTAGGCAATTTTTGCAGAGTGACAGATACAGATTTTCATTAGGATCACAGCAAGCTGTTGGCTAAGATTTGAACTTGAGAGAACAAGCCCCACTAGAACTACATAAAAATATGTTAAATTACTATCAAGGTTGTAGAAGCATGAATTCCACAAGAAAAAGAAAATTAATATAGATATTCAAGGTTATGACTCCCTGAGATATAGTTCTTGGAGAAAATAAATAAACTCCAAAACTCTCAAATCTTTAAAGTTGAAAACTATTTTTAAAGGCAAAAAGATCTGGAAACATTTATTCTTGCTTTGATTTGATTGCATGTTTATAGAAAAAAAAATCTGAGTAGGATGAAAAAACCAGAAAACAATCACCTCAAATACTTGTGAGATTATGCTATGCTCTACTTTCTAAACTCACAAACCCCTACTTTTCACTCAATGATACGACTTTTTATGCTTTGTTACATTCATATATTCTCATTAAGTCTCATAATCCAGGTGCACAGTTCCATCCCAAGGGAGACCTCCACTCATGTTTTCTCTGCCCTCTGTTTTTAAATGGGGAACGGAGCATAATTGATAGCTGTGCTCAGTTTCCTTTGAAGCTCTTGAGTACAGAACCAAGTGGAAAAAAAAAGAAGAACAACAAAAAAAGTGTTTTGTACGTTTATGGGGGAAAGGATACTGCAAAAGGACAAAGGAAGACAGAAAGCTGGAAGATGAAGGAAAATGGAAGAAAATCATGAGGGAACTGCAGCTGAAGATAAAATGCAATATAGTATCAGATTGCAAGAACAGAGGGACAGAAGTATGAGTGAGTTCCAAAAGTCACTTCCTCTAGAGATCTTGTGTCACAGATGCTGCTGCTGCTGAAGAAGAATAGGATTTAGACATCCATCAAAGGCCTGCTGTTGTCCTGGTGGGAAAATAAATAGTTCAACATATTGCTCATCTAAACCAAAGTTACCCTGTAAAGACTTAGAAGGTTGGGAAACTTGGGACCCATTAAGGATTCTCTCCATTCTCTCACTCACTCAGTTCTCTGCCTCTCTCTTTTCTTCTCTCTCTCTCTTTATATCTATAAATGTAGAATATTAAAAATAATATATATACATACCACATATAGCATATGAATAGGTTTAGGTAGGTTTAAGGGAGGGATGAGTGTGCATTTATGCACATATGTATCTATTATATTTATGTGTAAAATGCATATGCAAAATTCTTCTTAAATCTGAATTAAATAAATAAAAATCTTTTTAAAGATTATTTAAGATATTTAAGATTGGCTGAATTCCAAAGTTGCATTGCGTATAATAACGTCATGCACCTGTGCACACATAAACACATTGTACATTCACAGTTTTAATGTTCAAATGCAAAGATAGGTCAATGTTACAATTATTGAGGATGTCTATCAGAACATTTCCAGCAGGTAAAAAACCCCAAACATTAAGTAACCCTGAAAGATTTGGAATTTCTGTTGGATCCATAACCAATGTAATTAACCGGTATAGCAATTCAGCAACTATTTTTTAATGGGCTTGGAATGTGAGTTTTTTCTTCATTTTTCTCTCTAGCACGAAACAGAAGGATTAGACAGGCTTTGGACAGAATCGCTAGAAAACACAACAGATATGAGGTTTGTTCTTCCATCTTTGTCTCAGAAAATCTGTAGCCTAGACACAACTGAGAATTATAAGGAAAATAATCCTTGTATATGAATCTGTTGAGTATGGCATGAAAAAACAGGATTCGAAGCCCAATATTCACTTTAACATTACTGTTGGATTCTCTTGGAACAAATTAAGATCACTAGGTTTAAAGCCAATGTTTTATGACTGACACTCTAAGAAAATCTGATTCTAAACTAGATGCGGCTCATAAAAGAAATTCTTTCTTATAGTGTTTAGTTGTGCAATTTAAGTGATGAATTTTCTTAACTTAGTTTCTGGATTTGTACAGCTGCTAAAACAGTAGACATTCACTTCATTCTTCTTCTCTTCTGTTTTATGATTCCATAAAAAATTTATGAGTTATTAACGAGGATCTAGACTTTTGGCCTTTGATATTTGGCTGAGGACAAATTTATCAAAGCAGAGCTATGATAGAGCCAGTTGGAGTCTGTTGAGGTGTAAGAATCTATATTATGTGTCATTACATAAAAGCAATAAAAAGTATGCTGTTTGTGCCTTTGTTCTTAAAAGTATGTTGGAAAGTTGTCTGTGCTGGCCTGACAAAACCCAGTCACTGGCCAAGCTGACACCATTGTTCCTGTCTAGTTCAAAGAAGGTTCTGTGACCTAACACAGAAGGAGGTAGAGGAGACACCACTTCACTCTTAATAATATTTTTTAATTTTTTCCCATAAAACCTGTGAGAGGTACTTAGCTTAGACCCACAACTTTCTGCAGACTCATAAACTAGGTTCTGCTTTATGACAAGACTGCTGACAAGAACCTCATGAAGTTTAACAAGGGGAAGTGTAAAGTCCTGCCACTGAAGAGGACCAACCCCATGCAGAAACTGTATGCTGGGGGTTGACTGGCTACAAAACAACTTTGCAGAATATGACCTGGCTTCTGGTGGCCAGAAAGCTCCATGTGAGCTGTAAAAACATGATTGCATCTGATCAGGCCAACAGTATCCCAGGATGCATGAGAAGGAGCAGTTCAAGGAATGTCATCCTTTCCCTCTAACATTTTGCTGGTGAGGCGCAGCTGGAGTGCTCAGTTTGTTTTTGGGTTCCACAGAACAAGAGACACAGGCACATTGGAACAAGTCCAGTTATGGTTATTAGGAGGTATACAAGGAAGGACTGCTAGATCTAGGGCTGTTTAACCTGTAGGCAAGGAGGCACAGCAGTGGTCTTAGCAATGCTTATAAATATCCTTGCAGAAGGATGTGCACAGTCTTGGGTAACCCGATATGGCTCATCCTGCTTTGAGAGGGGAGTTTGGTCTAGACAATTGCCAAAGGTCCTTTCCCATAAGAGCTGTTCTGTGATCCTGTGATACTATGAATTAGATGATAATTTGTCCAGGAAGGCCTGATGGAAGCCTCTCTTGTATCCCTCTTGTGGGATGACTGTGGCATGCTGACCATGTGGAAAATATTACAGAATGTTCTGACTTGGAAGGGACTCACAAGTAACACTGATTCCACCTCTTGAAATGGACAGTACAGGGGTTGAACCCACAATCTTGGCACCATTAGCATTGTGTTCCAGCCAGCTGAGCTACTCTCAGGGATACCCTTCACTTGTTTCTCTTTCCCTTCCAGCTGCAGACACTTGAGGAATTAGTGTCTTTCCCAGTGGTTCTAGAGGCTAACAAAAAGCTTATCCTCACAGTAAGAGGGTCACAGCCTCTTATTTATGCCTCAGCAGTGTCAGAGGTCAGCTGGCTGGAGGGGTAAACAGGCCATGCTCAGAATGAGAGTACGCCCAGAAAGTTAGGAGTAACCCTCCCACCATGAAGGGAGCCACATCAGTCCCAAAACAGTGCAACCCTCATAATTTTCTATATTGCTAGGGAGATAGAAGCATAGACACTGTGGTATAAAGGTAGAGATGTATTCCTTTACAGATATGCTATAGTGAATAATATGCTGTACACTAATTTACATGTCAAGAATGTTAAGCCCTTTTCCATCTTTGAATAAGGCAGAGTAATTTCAACAGACTGTCGCAACACTTTGAGGTGAGGTGCCCTCTAACATTCCACTAATACAGTTCGGTGAGGAAATTGCCCAAGGATTTGGAACTGCGATACTAGAAGTGACTTTTCTCTTGTCCTTATTAGGTAGCTGGAAGGAGATTACAGTATATGGTATAAATTTAATGTCACCCTGGCAGGAGGTGGTGGGTTAGGAATCCTGTCAGTCACTGATTTACTGCTTAACAGTAGGGAAAGGCTTTAGAACAAACCCTGTAGGAGCATTATAAGCACTTTTTTTATTGTCAAGATGTCAGAACACAACACAGGGTAGCCGCTAAGCTTAAAAGTGATTTATCAAAAAAAGACCACCTGGAGATTACCTTATTTTTTGTCATTTTAAAAGGACATGAAAAGATCATTTTTGTCATATCTCTTTCCTGGTCAGTAAACAAATCCACAGAGGGCCAATTAACTCATGAAATGGCCACTGATTTTATGAAACTCTTCTAATTTCTAATGTTCCATATTATTTGTTGCTGTTGTTGTTATTGTTACTTAAAATGCTTTGCTAAGTTACTATTTCTCTCCTCTCAACAATTTTTTAATTTCTATGTTCAAAAAACTGAATTTTCTCCAAGCTGCAGGAAATATTCAGAATCTGCTAAATATTTTAATGTCAAGAGATGGAGACTTGTAAAGGAAAGCGTTGTTAAAACTGTGACATTTTATTCAGATTTTCCATCAGTAGTTATGGTTCCAGAAAACTGCAATTTAAGACATTTTAATATCCTAATAATAATCATATAAAATAATAGAACTTTCTATATAGAACCAACAATAAAAATAACCTTTGTCAAGACTAAAAAGCTAGTAGTAGAAGTTTTAAATTGACAGTTTCAGTGCGACCGGATTAATAGAAAAAATTCCTCAAGACCCCAAAAAACCCTGTGTTTGATGTCAAGGTCAGGACTCAAATATAAAAGCAGCATAAAACAAAGCAGGGTATTATTTTTAGCAATAATAGTTCTTTGTCCAGAGTTGCAATTAAAGCTGGTGTAAGTACAGCATGGAGTGCTTGCCTGTTTCCTCTCTTATGGTTGGTTTGGGATATTTTATGTTTTGTGTTTTTTTATTATTAGCTGAAAAGTGCAGCTCAGTTTTGAAGCTACATAGAAGTGGCTCAGATTAACTGAGAAAACATTTTGCAAATCTCTACCATGGACAACCATTTCCAGAATCTAAAATATATGGGCTGAAACAAACACCATATAAATTTATGATTTCCATGGAAAAATGGAAATCGGGTTTATACCCAAGGAATTGCGTATAAAACAAGGCCTGGCTGAAGCTCCCCAGCAGTACATACCAAACAGAGTTTTCCAAAGCCAGGGAGAAGAACGAAAGGAAAAGAGGCTGCCCAGAGACTGTCCATATTTAGCTAAACAAAGCATAAGGATGGGAGTCAGCTCACAGAGTCCCAGTTTGGAAGGACCCTGCAGAACATGGCTTGCTTTCATTCTGCACCCCAGAGGCTGGAAGAGATTGGGATCCAGTGCTGCTTCTCAAGTGGGGCAGCATTCCTACTACTTCCCAAGTGGTACTGATTGCAGTCACCAAGACAGTCACTGAGGCTGAGTTTTCCAGGGCTAAAGCACGAAGAAAGTAGCAGGCATGACAGTCAGCTGTAGCCTTCAGGATAGTGGAAAAAGGCAATTTTCTTTTATTTGAGGAAGTATACCAACCTTTTCTTTAGAACTTCAGCAGAATTATTGCTATCTTGGCTTTTGTACTTACAGAAGAAATGTTTTTTTTCTTCTGATACTAGAGGGACTAGACCGTTCACCATCAATGCATGTGAGAAAAACCTCGTCAAAATACCAGAAATAAGTGGATAGTTTGTTCCTAGGGTATTTTTTTCTCAGAATTGCAAATGCATAAAACTTGAATATTACAGAAGTGTGGACAGATTTTTATATGTATTCCTGATTTAAAGTCTAGATACAGAATTTTTCAGTTTTGTCTGTTCAAAGGCCACACTTTGCATTAGGAAATCAGCATTACTCTGTGGGGAAGTCATAGGGAGCATGGGGTGCAGGAAAGGACTGTGGCAGCTTCTGCCTGCCCTGCTTGACTCAGGGAGGTGCTGCTATGGGAAACCAGCCAGGCAAGAAGAGGTGAGTGGGCTCATGTGGTCTCTGCTAAAGAACCTTGTAAGGCATTATTATATCTCAGTCTTAGGTATTACTTTTAATCTTGATCTGGCATTAAAAGCAAGGGGAGTTAAAAACTTTTCATTGACTACTATTACCTTTTGCCACTATGTCTTCTATTAGAAGACTTTTTAATTTTTTCTTCCTTATTATAACAAATATGCCAATTTTAAATATTTATGAAAGCAGGAAACTATGCAAGAAATAAGCATAAACCAGTCGGCCTGAACAGCAACTCTATTGCTGTTGCAGGCTAAGGAAACACTGGGCAGAGAATTATCCCCTTTGTACCAAGGGCATCATATTTTGGTGATCTTTTGGGACTCATTCTCAGGAACAGAGTTTGAGACAGAGTGGGGAAATGTTCTGTGCACCAAATTTGCTCTTCCAATTGAAAGTAAATTTTCTGAGTACCTTTTCTCAGTTTCTCAGTTTAGTATTAGCACTTTCTAGCTTACTCTTTCTTTTCAGAAATGGCATCTTTCCGCCCTCCCTCCCTCTCTCTCCCATGATTCCAGTGAAGTGTAATCAGACAGCCAGTAGAGGAGCAGAGAAATGTTTAAAGGTGAAAAGCTACTAACAGGGGAGTTTTTGTCAGTGCTATAACTGTCCTCATTTAGTTCACATCCTATTAAAGTTGTTAGTTTGTCTAAATTATTCAAACTCCTAAGGAACATTTTTGACATCCAGTTATGTATTAAAACAAAACCTAGAATAGAAGTAATTGTGTAGCTTCAGAAGTGTTGTGAAAAAGAAGTTGCCTACTGGTTATGGCTACATGTCTGAAGTTGTATACCGTGTATTTTTCCTTGTCATTTGTACACCCAGTGGCAGAAATATTTCATTTCTGTTGCTTCACAGGACCATAGCTGGTGAGTATAAGAGTATTTGTCCCTGAAAGGCAATGCACCACAGTCATGAAGCAAATTTATCACAATGCAAGCACACATCAAGGTGTTCAGAATTGTCTTTTAGAGGTTGAGCACCTCTCTTATGAAGACAGTGTGAGAGAGTTGGCTTTGTTCAGGCTGGAGAAGAGAAGACTCTGGGGACACCTTAGAGCAGCTACCTAAAGGTACAAGAAAGCTGGAGATGGACTGCGTGAAACAGCATGTAGTGATAGAACAAGGGGGAATGGCTTTAAGTTGAATGTTTTATTTGATGTAGGGAAGATATCCTTCACTGAGAGGAGTAAGACGCTGGAACAGGTTGCCTAGAGAGGCTTTGGATGTCCCATCCCTGGGGGTGTTCAATGCCAGATTGGATGAGACTGTTGAGCAACCTGGTCTCTAGTGGAAGGGGGGTTGGAACTCAGTGATCTTTAAGGTCCCTTCCTACTCAAACCCTCCTGGGATTCTATGAATTCTTAAATCCCCTGAAAAAGAAGGCCTATTTCTCTTCTTTACACACTACGGAAACAAGCTTGTGTAGTTAGAATTTTGTGGCATGTTTAATTACTTAGCATTCACCTGTTGTATAACTCTACACACAGAATTTCCTCTAGCTGTCTGATGTTCCATAGTGAACTTGTATAAAGAGATATTTTTTTTCATTACAGTATGAAGATTTGATCTCTAGAACTTTTGATATCTAGTCTTTTCTTGCCATTCAGCTACTGATTCACTATAATCAAGTTATCCCCTTATTACTTTTCAACTTAAGTTTTTTGTAAGCAAAAGCAGTGGAAGTCTGAGTATACCTGAGTAGGTCCTCAAATAGTATTTGTTGATTTTATACATATCATGTGTGGGTATTTTAAGTAAGAATTTTTTGTAGAGCTCATGTAAATGTCTTGCAGAAGAATTTACACAATTATTCCAGAAACCATGACTATTTTTTTGTAGCATACCAGTTATTATACAGTCTAACTAAACCGAACACTTGAAAACATTACATTTGACTCCTACACAATACTGACATTTTTATCCTTCTAGTGAAGATTGAATTTTTTCATTACTCTTATTTTCAGTCTTGTTTCATCCCAAAAAATAAGAAAGTATTTTTTAGAAACTGTAATTAAGAAAGTATAAGGAGATTTTCTGCAAAGTATTTGTTGCACATCAGTTCTCTAAATATGCGGTCTAAATATACTGCAATATATTCGTAAAACATTGATGACACATTGCTTATTTTTCTGGGCATAAATATATTCTCTTCTTTGTCATATAACTCTCTTTTTAATATAGTTTTGTTATAAGAGCAATTTACTAGCTGTTAAGATAGCCATAAAACATCATAACAAGTATTAAATTAAAATAACATTAAAGACTTCAGCTGTCTTATATTTCTCTGAAAAAAATAAGTCAGAAAGTCAACAGCATAACTGAAAACTAATCTGTCCAACAACTCATGTTAATCATTAAGTTTATTATTTAAATTGATAGACATTTATGAACACTACTTTCAAATTTTTAATAAGGGAAATGAATTTGAAGAAGGAGCGGAAAACCAGAGAAAAAGATGGGGTATAAAGTACGTAAAGCAGTAAAAAGAGGAAATAGCTCTCTGTCATAATTGTTAAAGAGGTTCCAAAATGGTACTGGAGAAGCCCTGTCCAGGCTTAGTGTATCCTTAGGACTTTTTTTGTCAGACAGTTGTGTGGGAGCTACAACAGTTCTGTTATATATATAGATATATATTTCCTGTATCAAAATATGCTTTATTCCACAGGATCAGATAGCATTTCCTTAGAGTTTTTCAGTTTTGAATTAGATCCAATACATATAAAAGAAGAATCAATCAATATGGTTCGAACTCTATGTAGAAAGAGGATGAAGTAAGACACACAGGGACTTCAGGGATCAGAAAACTCAAATACAAAGCTACTCACCTCACCATGCCTCTTCCTGTCAGTTCTCTCAAATCAAGTTGTCCTGTGATTGTTTTTTATCCTCTGTCTACTGGCAGCTGACCAGCACAGCTTCAATGACTTTACCATTAAAGCTTTTTTTTGGCACTAAATTTTTTTCTCAAAATTTTCTGTTCTTTAAAATGCAATGAGTTGTCATGTTAAATTATGCAATAAGCACATGCATGGAACAGGCATAATGCACGTTTACTCGTGGAATTTTTCAAACCTATTTCAATCCATTGGGAAAGGATTGTGTGATTTTTGCACTGTAGTTCTACAGCCAACTAACTGGTAATCCAGAAAAACCTTTTTTTTTTTTTTTTTTTTTTTTTTTTTTTTTTTTTTCCTGTGTGAGCCAAAAGTATTTATACAGGAGAGGCAAGAATAAAGCGTCAGGAATAGTTCAAATGCTGTTCCTGTTTCTTGCAGTGTGCCTAATTCTTCACATCTGCTGTTGATTCTAGCTGAGAATTTTCAAGTTTAAGTAAAAGAGCGAGAAGAGACACAGGGCAGCTCTAGGGAAGGCAGAAAAGGCTTTGGATCAGGAAAGGGAGCAGGACTGACAGCGAGAACAAGACTGAAGATTTCATTTGACTTAATACAACAAAAAGCTTGTGATTGTAGTGATGATGTGAGGTAATTCCTTCCTCTTCCTTCTCTCAGCTACAGAAAATCAGCCCAGCCTGGTCAGGCCACTATGTGTATGAGCTTAAAGTGAAATGTATCTTATTCCAAATAGGTTTATCATTATTCCTCATTAATACTATGGGATCCACTAAGTTTCAGGATCATCTTGTAGATATTTAGACAATGAAAAGAAATAACCTGTCTTGTAGAGACTATTAAGTATTTCACTGATTTCAGCTATTCGCAGCATCCAATTGTCTTTACCAGAGTTTCTGTTTATTTAAATAAAGGTGTCATTGTAGAACACTGTCCTAGACAGTCCAGACATAGGTTTTTTTGACAGTTAAATAATTCCAGGTGGGTCACATTTTCAGATGACAGTGTTTTGAAATCACAAGTTAGCAAATACCAGGAAGTTTTTATTAATCTATGGCAAAGCATGACACTGAGGAAAATGGTTCTTCCTAAAATACACAGTAAATCTTTTGCACAGTTAACCTTGAAGGTATTTCTGGAGTAATGCTTTGTAGTTCTCTATTTTACCTGGTCTGAAAATCTGACTCATAAGTTTCTTGCTGTATTGCAATTACTTCCCCAAATTTAGATACCTAGGAAGGGTCAAGACTATTGTGGCATATTCTGGAAAAAAGGAAGGAAGAAGAGAAGGGAAGGGAGGGGAAGGGAAGGGAAGGGAAAAGAGAAAAGGAGGTACTGTGTTGTAGATTTGTGACAATAAACAAATGCCAGGAGAGAGGGACAACTCTGTCCTTTGGGGGCATGAGGAACATGAGGAAATTGTAAATTAAAAAAGTGTTGTGTGGTGACTGGTAATCTCAGTTAACAACTTTTGTAGCTATTCTTGCTGTTGTAATCCTTGAGGCAGTTACTGTATTACATATTTCAACATGTAGTGCTGAATTTTAGAAAATACAGCTCACAGTATTTTGCATTTCCAACATATTTTGTTGAAGATGTTTAACTGGGAGAGGTAGATCATTTCAAAACATGTTGTTCTAGGCTCATTAAGTCTTTTAAAGCCAGACAAGAAGGAAACAAAACCTCAGAGACTATTAATGCTTTGGGGTCTATGTAACAGCACATTTCCTAATGATATGCTAAGCCAGTATAATTTTTTTTTTAATCTGCCTTTCTTTGTAGGCCTATTTTATCCTCTCTTGAATTGCCCTTATCATGCCTATAAATTAGTTGTTTTTAATGAAAACTAACAAAAAGGAATTGACAGATTGATATGAAGTCCAACTAAGAATGAATGAATTGGGAGGCAAATCTTATTTATAGATATGCTTTATCCAAATGCTTCATATTCAGAATAAAGTAGCACTTTAAATATTTGAGATGGGGTTTGAGTGGTATGTAGGAAATATGAACACCCACTTGTACAAAAAGGGATTGCTGGTGATTATACTCTTAACATGCAAATCTCTTATGCAGATCTGAAAATACCATTTTGATTCTTTGCAATATTGTAATCATCTTTTGATATTTTTAAAGCTGTAACCCAACATATTATTTTTGGGAAAAAAAAAAAAAAGTTAAAAAAATATGATTACATGCATCAGTCAAACAGTTCTTTGAGCCCCTGAAGGTCCTTCTTTGGTATTATCTTTCTGTTTTCACTTTGTTTCTAATGAAGATTATCTGGTTATGAAAAGATAGGATCAATTAAATGTCAGTGAGGGAAAATGACAGTCATGAAAGGGGAGTCAAATGAAATGTTTCAGAAATTGTTAGTGATCTCTGATCTCCTACATCAACAACACTCTTCTGTAGTAATGTTGTTGAAAAACTGTCTAGAAAGATTTTCTGTTATAATAAGCTGGTGTGATCCAGGTGTTTTCCAGATTTGTTTTTCCTCTTTATCATAGTAATTCTTAAAAATATTTTCTCCTACTTAATCTTTCTTTCACTTCCTTTCTAATTTTGGTGGTTCCTGTCACCATGCATTCTGTGTCTTTTTTCTGCTGATGACTGGTCTTCAGGCTGCTGCAGGCTCTGTCACCACACCTGCCCAGCCCTGCCCCTGTTCCCCCACCCCACAGATTCACGATGAGCCTGTGTGGCTCCCTCTCAGCAGACTCCCAGCTTTAGTGCAAGGCAGAAATTGTCAGATCCTGCTGAGTTCAGGATTCAGAGAAACAGCTCGTTATTGCAAGAGGCAGCTCCTGCCTGTTGCTGCTGAGCTCAGGGGAGGGGGAACTGCGCCATTCACTCTCTCAGGAAGAAGTGTTGCTTCCCTCCATATCAATTTCTGGCAGCATTGACTGATTTCAGATCTCAGTGGGAGCTTTAAGGCAGGAGTGACTGCATTTCAGTGTGCTGAGGTACTTCCCAAGTCTTCCTCTGATAAAGTCTTGTAGGTGGATTTTTCCTCCCTTGCCTCTATTTACAGTACCCACAAAAAGATATGGTTAACTTTAGGGGGAAAAAAAATGGACATAGGTAGTATGCTTGTACCTACTGCTGAGAACTGAGCAGTGCTCCAGGATATGGCATGTAAGCAGCAACCTGCAAGACAAGTAATAATTATACATGAAAACCAATAATTTCAGGGGAAAAAAACCCCAATTACACTGGTACCACCCCTCCTGTTGCATAAAATGTGTGTCAGGGATAAGTTAAGCTGATAAGAATCAGTTAAACACAATGACTATATGACAACTGCCAAGATTAAACCAGGGCATGTGTTGGATTTCATCGGTCATGTCTCAAATGAATTTTGTTTTGTAAGTAAGATCTACTTAGAATTAAAAAAAAATGTCCTATTGTGGGCTGAAGATTAAACTCCCCTTATAAAAAAAAAGTTCCTGTTTACAAAAAAATAGTTGAGGCTGATAAGCAAACATCAGTATGTGTTGATTGTGTCTCAGCCCTCATAAGAGAGAATTCCTACAGAAAGCAAAAACTGTAGCTTGTCCAAGTCCATCCTCTGCACATCCTCTGTGACTGTGGCTCTGCTGTGAGCAGTCTCCCACAGACATTTGTACCAGCCTTGAGTCTTGTAAAAATAATTAAATGAGTAAGAAATATGAAAAACCAGAGTTATCAAGGTAAATTCAAAATAGTCAGAATAATCATTAAATAGAATTTTCAGTGGAGTTATAAAAGCACAAGATGCCTCAAATTCCAAGACATTAAGACAGCTTTATCAAATCAAATTGGAATAAGCTGCACAACACCCTGTAGGTAAGAATATACCTGTAAGACTCCTTATTTAACTATCAGATTTATAAATTCTCTAGGTTGTTAAAGCTCAAGAGAGGAAGCTTGAATGTGGGAAACCTAACAGCATTCATTTGGTAGAAGATTGCTGGATAAACATTCCTGTTTATTCTCAACTGAGAATTTTTTACCTGTTGTTTCAGAGTGAAGTGTGACAGAGAACATTTGTGACTATACTCTAAAGCAGCATTGGAAAAGGCACATGTCCCAAAAGACCCTGCTATTCTTTTGCACAGTGAATCTTCACAGTATGCGGAACACTATTTCTTCTCAGGATTTGAAATATCAAATACATTATGTCGGTATATGTCTCAATTATGCTATTAAGGCCATTGCATAAAATAGAAAATGCCACTGTAGCATTTAAATGGCTAAATTTCTTTTTCTCATTCTTTTTAATTTTTACAAGTAGTTTTCATCACCAATCATTTTCTCATGCAGTAACTAGCAATTTTTTTTCTCTCATCCCTAAACCTCAAGAGTAACAGGAAGGCTGATATCAGCATTTCTCTAAGCTTTGTAGTACTCAGATTCTCTAACTTCTGATATTGAGAATTCCATGAACATCTGCTTCTGACCAATGATTGGACTTTCCCTTGGGGCAGATTAAAGTGAAAAAACACTGAATTATTATATTATTGTTGTGCCTTAAAACTATGTAAAAGGATAACCGGTTAACTGCTTAAAAAGGCCTGTTTTTTGGCAATAAAGAACACTCCTTTGCACCTGCCTGGGGTCCCTGCATTGCTCATTATCACAAGGAATGTCTATATATGTTTAAATAAATACATACATATCTAATAATAATAATAATAACAATAACAATAATGATAATAGTAATAAATGCATAGGGTTTATTTTGCAACAATTTGGGTGTGATGGAAAGGAGATATAGCCATTTTTGTTATTATCTGTAGAAATATAGCAATATAAAAGCATAAAAATAACACTTCAGAAAATTTATAAGAAAAAGAAAGAGAAATAAATGCTAAGAGTAGAGAGATAGAAAAGAGGAAAGGTATTACCACTTGTGGAATAACTAGTGAGACTAGCTTGTTGCAATTTTGATGTCCATTTGTTAAAGTGATTCATCAGTCTTGATCTGCTGGGTATGGGGGCCTAAACCACAAAGTTCAATGGGTTAATACAGCTTAGGTTTGCATAGAAACACCCAGATACCTTCCCTGTGGAGGGGAGTTGTACACTGTCAGCTACAACATTGCATGTCATGCCCAATCCTCTTGTGGAAAGCCCCAGAAATGAGTCTGGGGGTGTTTCAGGCATCTTTGATGGTTTATGATACCTTCTAAGACATGACAGCTCCTTGTCATGTCTGTGTAGCTGAGCCTTCCCATCAGAAGAGAGGAAGACTTTCAGGCCTGTGAGTGAATATCCTGGTACTTCCCCCAAGGGGAGTTTTCACAGCTGAGCCACCTGTGTAAGGGAGGATACTATCATGAGAAAAGGCATTATCCCACCTTGCAGGATTTGCTTCTTACTGGTCTCTTCCAGATGTGGCCAAAACCTGGACTGTAGCCCCTGGCGATGGGTGGTTTTTGCTCACCCCCTCTGCCCTGGGGCTGTGACCTGCACATCCTCAGCAAAGCAACTGATGCTTTTGCAAATGGCCAATTGTTTGAGTCATTAACCATTAATATTTGTTTCTCCCAGAAGGAGATACAGTGAGGATGGCAGGCACCAACTGACCAAAGGGATGGATATTCTACTGCATGTGGCATCATGCTCAACATACAAAACTGAGGGAAGAAACAGGAATGGGTGAGAAGTTTGAAATGATGGCATTTGTCTTCATGAGTAACCTTTATATGTGAAGGAGCCCTGCTTTCCTGGGAATGGCTGAACACTTACTTGCCCTTGAGAAGCAGTGAGTTACTCCCTCGTTTTGATTTGCTTGTGTATGCAGTTTTTGCTTTACCTGTTAAACTATCTTTGTCTCAACACACAAGTTTCCTCACTTTTACTTTTCCTATTTCCTCCCTTACCCCACTGTTGGTCAGTAAGTAGTGTCTGTGGGGTGTTTAGCTGCTGGATGAATTTAAACCACGAAAACCACCTTCAGGTGTTGCTTTTGCAATTGGAAAATAATTCTGTTGGTTCAAGAAAGAAAAAGAAATTTCTCTGAGAAAACAAAAAGGAAAATATCATTAAGTTCATCCAATTCTCTTTTTTTCATCTCTGCTTGGTTTGGGTGTTTATTAATAAGCCTAATTCTAAAGCAAACCTGCACAATATGTAATTGTGTGATCTAGATCATGAAATAAACTTCATTTTATCAAACTGGAAAGCACTATCAGTTAATGCTGTTACATCTGGTTGTTTCCTGTGTGTGTTTGTGCATACTGTATATAAAATATCATGAATTGTTACTTCTTACTGAAATGTGGTTTCTCCATTACAAAGTACAGGATATGAGACCTTTGCACCTTCTCTCGTTCCTTTATAATGTGGATAATAAGTGGATCATGCAACCACAGACCTCAGGTTTTCTGTTTGGGGTAGAGCTAACTCAATGAAAGCATAGTGGTGACCAGCTTAGGACTGCTTTCAATGGGCCTTTTAGTGACAGGAGAGAGAAGAATTTATTAAAATAACAAGAGATGTAAAGGTGTATGTATATCTAAATCGGCCAGATTTCATGGGGGACTAAACTGCTTGCCTATCAATCTCCTGGAGCAGTCTGTAAATAGAGGTACTGAAATAGTGCCCTCAACTCTTCCACAAGAAAATGCTGATGTTTGTGTGCTCTATCAGGATCTTTGATCTGAACATTTTAAAGAATTGTACCCTCTTTGTTTTAGGAAGCAGCTCTCTTTTAGGTAACAATAATCTCCTGCTCCCCTGTGTTTTAAGGTGGAAAAGGCAGGCCTGTGCATCAAGTGGGGTTGAATATACTCATGTTTATGGATAGAAGGATTTTATGATTAGCACTAAAATGTATACGTGTGCTATATCTGTGTCTGTCTTTGATTGTGTGTGTTAGAGTTCTCAAGTATACATTGTGTAATGTAAATGTAAACATACATAAAAATATGTATTATGTATGTTTAATCTTCAACACATACATAGTTTACACTGGCATAGAAAAGGATTGTATGAGGACATTTTTCAGAAAATGAGATGCATGTATTTTTTCTAGAGCTTTTCTGTAGAGAGGAAACATCTTTACATGGGATTTCTAAACTGAATCCAACTACTGAAAATACAGTGACTGTCAAAATAAAGCCACAGTAACTGGTACACACATGTACATATTCAGACTTTTGCATTCATGTTTGTGAGTGAATAAATATACTTGTCTATATATCTATGCACTTATATATTAATATATCTCTATATCTAAAACATTCTAGATTAGTGTAAATGTGATATGTCACCTGCTACTTTTAATTTTTGATATAAATATATATGTATCTTTATATACATGTAGGGTTTTTTAATGTATAAAGATATTTAAACATATGTACATATTTAGTCTTGCTTAGCTGCCTATATATGACTCTTTAGACATATATTGCTCAAAAAATAAATCAATTTTTTTTCTTCTGTTATTTTATTTTCTTCCTCCTTTCAACACCCTTTTTTTCAAAAAAGAGGAAAGATTGTTGTATACTTTTTTTTTTCCTTTAGAAAATGTAATAAACCAAAATGGTTCTGGTTTCATTTCTTTGGGGTTTTTTTGTTTGCCTCTTTTTCATTTTTTTAAATATTGAACAGACACAGTATCCTTGTATGGCTGAGAAATATGCTTTAGTGTGCTTTTGTAAAGCTCAGTTTTCTCTCTTCTAATGTTTCTTTTAATCTTTCTTCTTTTGTCAACATATCTCATGCTTAAACCTCAGAACATATTTATTGAAATGATCCTAAAATAATTGTATTCAAAATGAGATCAGAATGAACAGATTATTCTGAAAATTGCTTTTCACTTACAGCTGATCTGATTTTCGCCACATTTCAAAAACTGTAAGAGTTTTTGCAGGTCAGATGATACAACTCAGAGTTCACCCTTTAATTCAGTTTTACTCCATGTAAGAAAACTACTTTATAGTCAAATAAATTAATCTGTATTTTTCTCATAAAAATAATTTTAAATATATGAGGCCAAATCATTCCAAATATCAATAGTTTGCCAAAGTAGACTGGGCTTCACTTTTGTTTAGGGTAGGTTTTTTCATAGCTTGTTTTTTTCTGAAGCTCTTCATATTTTATTCTCTGTATTCGTTCATATCTTTCAGTGATCCTTGATATAAGATAAATTTGTTTGTTATCTTCAGTGGGAAGTCATTTAAGCTTGAAACATTTCTAGTTAATTTTTGCTACCTTCTGAGTTTAGCAAAAAAGATGTATTTGTGGCAGCTTTTTACAAAATCTCCTTATTTAGCACACTATGTGCAACATGAAACTTTCTTGCAAAGCTCTTGGCTAAGACATTTTGAGATTCATAGACATCAGACAAAAATCACGTCCTTCATTTAGGTCTTCTCTCTTAAAAGTAGCTCCTAAAGTTATATTTTATTGTCTGTTTATAAATATTTTTTTTCTTTATTCACTTTATTTGTGCTTTGTTTTCAGTAACGGTGCTGGAGATTCCATCACAAACAATAGTTTTTAACTTGTGTTCCTGTGTTGTAACAACTTGGGGAGAAAGATTCAAAATTGTGCCACTGGGGCTACATTCCTAGTTCTCAGGGGTCTTGTTATGAGATAACTCAAGCTTTACAGTAACTTTTGTGCAATAATATTGCATCGTTCCCGGATCTTCTACAAGAGGTTCAAACTCACTGAAACATTTTGCCTCTTACAAAGAAAACATCAGCCGAGCTCAGTATCTGTGAAGGCCAAAGGGATTTGTTATCCAGGTAACTGTGTAGGAGGAGCTTTGCCCGTTTCTCACATACCCCCACCACGCTTTAAAGTCCTACCCCTAAGCTGAGTAAATCTAAAATGTTGCAAATGTGAATGTCCCTTTTTTTGAGACGTGACAGTAAAATGATTTGGTTTTTTGTTAGTATTCTTTATTACACATAAAATTTCCAAATGGTGTTATTTCACACTGCTGGTGCAATCAGCATGACTTAGATTTGGGTCAAAAGGTTGTCTATTTGTGTCAAAAAGTGTCTTCTTAGGACCTGGTATGCAATTTTTTTTTTTTTTTTAATTGAGACAGGAAGGTACAGATTTGCAAGTGATTTAGAACATAACTGTTTTTTACATAATTTTTATTGCTCTACATTCACAAAGAATTCATGAAGGAATAATTTGCTATATGTCAAAGTTACAGAAAATCTTTGGCAATTTTTGAATCACTGACCATGCAAAGAACTTTGTGACAGTTCATTTTTCATGTTTCTCATATTGTCAGCTTGAAGACAATGGATTGCTACTGATGGTGGTCCAAAATACGTATTTTCCACATGAGAAAAAGGCTCAGCAAAGCCTGGCTTCAAAATAAAAACAAGAAACCCAATAGAAGTAATAACCTGTGGTAAAAGTATCTGTATCAGCTTGAAGAGCTGGTAATCACAATTAATGGATTACAATGGGAGAATAATTTTCCTGGCAGGCTGGCATCTGGTGGGCTTTATATATATTCCAATCTTCTGTGATATTTGGGAGGTCCCTGTGGCCTGAATGCTTCTGTGATACCTGTCTTGTGGCTTCAGGATGTCTGCAAGACAGAGGAAAGATGATGGAAGAATTCATAGTCAGATGTATTATGAGCTGCTGTTATACTAACTCTTATTAGGAAGCTGAGTTCTCCTGCTGAAAATGCAGTGATAACTCCAAAGTATACTTGGTGGAAACCCCATGTTTTTCTCCTCCTCTGTTTAAGCTATGTTCAGCATCTGCTCTTCCTCAAGTCTCACATTGCTTACTACCGGAGCCTTGTTAACACAGACAGTACTTGGGGAAGGTTAGTGAGGGTTTCCTGTGCAGAAATAAACTCTGGCTCTTGGTGCATACTCTGGCTCTTGGTGCATACTCAGAGTGACACAGTTTTGGAGAATTTGATCACAAACTCTTTTTCCAGATTCCCATTCTTCCCACTGAATCAGAAGAGGTAAACAGTTCCTTACAGATGAGTTTATCATAGTTTTGAGCTTACTTGGTTTTCTTTCCAGACCTAAGCATATACTATATCCTGTACGTTATTTGACCACTGCTGAGGAAACAGAATTTTTAGCAATTTTATTGGCTTTTTCTATGGCAGTGATTGTAGGTACTTTATTTTTTTTTTTTTATAAAGAGTAAATAACTTTTATCTAGCCATCTCATTTAAACAATATTTAGACTATCTTCAAGATTAAAAAAAATTTAAATATTTTAAGACAGAGAAACTATCTGTAAATTAGAGATAGTTCAGACATGATTTTTCAATGCACTTAACTATATCTAATATTCATACGTTAATAACAAAATACTCTAAATGCCTTAAGCATTAGTAGCTTTTATCATTTCTAAAAATCAGCCCTTGCATTGTAAAACAATCTAGAAGATGAGGAAAGCAGGATGTGTAAGTAACTGTGAAAGCTACCAATTACTTGTCTTCTCTGGAAACAGGTCACCATGGAAAAATCAAAGATACTGTCACAATCAAGCATAGAAATCAATTTAATTTTGTTTTCTTCTCATGACAGTACCTGTTTTTTGCCTGAAATTTCCTATAATATTCTATAAAATACCTTTGGCAATAAGTAAAGTTCCTACAAAAAATAAAATTCATTAAATTTTCTAATTCACATGTCACAGGTCCCTGAAGTTCATCCATCTGTAATGAAATTAAATCCTAGAAGTACTATCTGACTATAGCATAACCTATCATGTTGAGCCATGAATTCATGAAGGGCATTTTACATTGGGCTGTTTTGCTTGTTCTGTATAAACACTGGCATCAGTATCTCTAATATTAAAACATTTATTAAAATGTCATTTATCATTCAACTGCACATTTTTTAAGGCACTTGGATATTTTCTCTAGTGCATTTGATTTAAAGATGTGTATTCCTATGAGCCATTAGCATAAGTCTTGGTTACTAATGGGCTGGAAACTCTACTTCATCATCTTATGCTTTACAAGAATATCAGCCAGAATCTCTTTAAGTACATACTAGGAACATTTATTAGAATCTTCTCATCTCTGCATAATTTTGGAGTTTTAAAAAATATTAATTTTGTAAGTCTATCCTGAAATTGATAAGTTGTGGCAGTTTTTATTTTTAATAGTCTTAAAAAACCTGTAGATATTTTTTTATTTTCTTTGAACAACCACAAATAATTTGGTTGAGTATTTACCTTAACTGTATATATTTCACAAAATACTAAATTTGAATGCATTCATTAATTCAATAAATCTTTACTAATAATGTGAAATCCAAAGTACAAATACTAATTTTTGGGTACAAATTGTAAAACAACAACAACTTTTATTTAAAAAAAAAATCATTATCTAAAACTTTTAGCTACTCCAATGTTTTATTACTGCCCTGTGTTGCACTTTCTGAATATCTGTTACACAATTCCCCCATAACATCTTATTTTGTCTCCTGCTTTGAAGACCGCTGCTCCAGATACAAACTAGGAATCCTCACCTTTGTTTCTTTGATTTATAGTAGGCATCAACTAAATAACTTTTGCCCTTTTAATCATCATGTCATTCTTAAAAATGTTATTGGAGATTCCAATCTTATAAAATATTCCACCAATTTTCAGTTAAGGCAGTGATAGCAATTTTCTCATAATTAATTGAGATTTCTGTTGCTTGCACCTTTCCTTGGCTCTAAGCACAAATGAAAATTTCGACTAGGGTTAATTTTCTATCTTCCTGCCTCTCTTTGTCTCATTTATTATTGCAGATAAACTCCAGTTATGGATATTTTCTCTTGCAACTCAAGCCATTTCTTTTATATAGTCCTCTCAGGAACCTAGACCCACTTTCAACAAAATCAAAATCTTCAGCTTCACAGCAGTAACACAATAGGGTGAAAGGACAGGCAGGCTCTTTAGAGTGCAATTCATCCCATCATAGATGTGATGCACAAGATAAGGAGATAAATCACACTTAAGAAATGTCTGCATTTCTATTAGCTCTAGAGATATTACAAGCCATGAAGCATACATTTGTTATCTTCTTTCTAAATTATTAAATTTGAGCATCTTGAATCTCATATTTAAAGATGAACTCTACTCTTTCTTTCATTTTACTCCTGTGAATTTTTCCCAGACAGCAGAGTTATCAAAAGTTACAAACTTCTGAGACATTGCAAGCTGGGATTTAGATTTTTAGAATACAACCATATTTCAATTTATACTTTTAAAGATCATGTTTGTTTGTTTGAAATGGACATAAATTTCCAGGAGAACAGACTATCTTTCCTCAGAGCCTAATTTCAAATGAGAAAAACAATTACATGATCTAATCTTTATAATTTTTAATAATTGTATTCTTTTAATAGCCAACAGTATTCATAATAAAACAACAGATATGATGAAAATCTATTTATTTCTTCTGTAATTCTTAGAACAAGTATTTGCATATTTTTTATGTTGCAAATATAGTTCTAATTTAAATAAGGAAAGAAACAGAAAACATTGAAACTATGCTATTAAAATGTGTTTAACAATTTTCTGAAGAATAGCACTAAAAAATTAAGTTCAAAGGTCAAATAAATACCTCCTGAGAACTGCATTCCAGCAGGGGTTTATTTTTAACAGCTTTTCCCTACAATTTTCGGTTTTCAGCATGGGATATGTGTATGCTCCTGAACTCAGCACCATACTCCCATAAGAATCAGTATGTTTAGTTTTAGATTATTGGCTGTATAATTAAATATATATATGGTCTTTAACTTATATGAATTTCTAATATTACATTTTAACCCATTGGTTACTGGAAGCTCTGCCCAATTTATTTTCTCTAATATGAGCTTCTAAAATTGAAAACTCTGTCTAGCCTAAAACACGTATTGAGACTAAAAGGTTAAAAGTGTAGTGTGAAATCTAAGGGAGTTATCAAGAAATCCTGCTGGGAATTTGACACAAAGTGTTAATGAATCTTGCAGCAATTGTCACAGTATCTTGCACTTGAGACTTGCGTGTATTGTATTTCTATACCATTTCCATATATTCTTTCAGGTATCAACTAACCTGGCTTCACAAAGGCACTTTTATATATTCAACACCATTTGATATGCATATTTTCGGTCAGCAGCTAGGTTAAGCAATAGCCAAAATTCCAGGCTCTGCTGCTGTTTTTTGTTTATGCCTTTATCTACTCTTTATATTCACCAGAAGAATAACTCGCGTGGGTGTGTACTAGAATGGGGAACCAATCATACTGGAAAAAATTGTTTTTAATTTTGCTGGTTTGCTTTTTAAATGCATCAGTTACACATTTTGATCACCATAAGCCCTCACAAATAAAAGCCTAGTATTAAGACAGAAAGGAGTGTTAGCGTGGGATAGGAAATGCATTATGAATTGCTGAAATTATTTTCAACAGTGTTATTATGGAATACCTAATATGGTCAGAGCAGTTTATGAGGCCTATTGAAAAGCAAACAGGATTTTGTAATAGAATATGGAGCAAAAAGGAATGCAAGCGAGATGCTGGAAGAACAACTGGGGAAAGAAAAAGAAGAGGAAACAAAATGCACACTAATGGTTGAATTGAAAAACAGAACATGATCCATCAACGTGTGCTTGCAGCCCAAAAAGCCAACCATATCCTGGGATGCGGCATAAGGGGATTGCCAGTCAGTTGAGGGAGGTGAAT
The DNA here is from genome assembly GCF_965231275.1 of Zosterops lateralis. Classification (NCBI taxonomy): domain Eukaryota; kingdom Metazoa; phylum Chordata; class Aves; order Passeriformes; family Zosteropidae; genus Zosterops; species Zosterops lateralis. Next base: position 75,351,037 of record NC_139764.1, on the reverse strand, counting down.
CTATGCTTGTTTCCACTCTGGTGAGGACCCACCTAGACCACCATGTCCATGTCTGGAGTCTTCAGCACAGGAAAATTATGGACTTGCTGGAGTGGGTCCACAGGAGGGCTAGAGTACCTATTCCATGAGGAAAGGCTGAGAGAGTTGTTCATCCTGGAGAAAAGGAGGGTCTGAGGAGACCTTATACAGACCGTCCAGTACCTAAAGCAGGACTGCAAGAAAGATGGAAAATAATTTTTAGTTGGATCTGTTGTGATAGGACAATTAATAAATGCTTTAAATGAAAGGACAGAAGACTCAGACTAGATAGACAAAATAATTTTTTTTACAATAAAGGCCGTAAAACACTGGAATAGGTTAGTCAGAGAAATGGCAGACGCCTCATCCACAGAAATCTTCAAAGTCAGGTTAGATGGGGCTCTGAGCAGCCTGTCTAGTGGAAGACACCTCTGCTTATTGCAGGGAATTGGACTAGATGATCCTTAGATGTTTCCATCAACCCAAACCAAGATCCTAGGATCCTAAGATTCTCAGTGATGCTTAAAAAATGCTTTGCACAGCTGAAATATTTCTCCATGTATTACTCCCTTCCTTACTCTTCCCAGAAGTTCTAGGTGGAGAAACCATGAAGATATGTGTCTGAAGCCCCCTGTATAAAAGATATCTGGTCCCTGCTTTCCTGTGTGCAAACTCAAAATACTAGCTTGCATCAGCCCACTTGTTAGAGAAATGATCCAAGACACAGACTTCTTTATCACAGCATGAAAAGGGTCCTGGTTTATTCCTCTTTACAGCTCAGTCATCCTGACTCCAACTATTCACTGGCTCTGGCTGCAGCAAGCTCCTACTGTAGGTTTCCCTTGCAGCCTCTGACTGCTGGTTATTTCCTGCTAAACTATGACTGCATGTATTGGTTTGCAGACACTGACTGCAGGCTTTTACCCAGCTAGACTTATGACTGCAGACCCAGACTGAGCTAACAGCAGAGATTCTCTCTCCCCAGGATCCTTCTTCTTTATGAGTCTTCCTCACCAGCTAACCTGCCTTTATCACACTGATCTTTATTGGCTGTAGCTGTGACCCATCAGGGGCGAGGCTGTATTGGGTAACTATCACAGCTGTTACTTATCAGGGGCAAGGCCACCTGTATTCTCTTCTCCTACAATTAGGCATTATAGAGCTGAAGAGTGATAGCCCTGTTCCTTCTTTCCCCAGTCAGATTTTAAAATAAATTAAAACTTTAAAAAACAAAAAACAAATCCTTTTCCTTGTGAGTCACTACAAGATATATGGTCTGTGATTTCAGGAAGAATTTGTGCCAAAAGCCTATAAATGAAAAGCTAATTTTAAGGGTAGAAATGTTTAAAACTTGCTTCATTGCTGGACTATTTGTTTGAACAACATTGTGTTCCTTTGTATGTATACATTTGTGTGTAGGAGACAAACTTTTCCCTGAGTACTAGCAAGTAAAGTACAACTAAACCTTTATGTGCCTCACAAATCAGTGTTCAGAGTACACAATTTATACACGAGACACTCATTTCATCCTTGCTCCTTGCATTTTATTTCCTGAGGCTTCAATGAATGTAAAAACAAGAAAGCTGCTGGACAGCCAGGGGCTGTAATCATGTCAGTTTTTATAAGCAAAGTAGGGCTGGGACTCTTCAGTGGTGGCTGCAGGAACTAGAGGGAGAAAAAAGGGCAGTAGAGCATATTCATTATCATACCTAAAGCTGCCAGCACTATATAATTTTCTAGATATTTCTGACATATCTCACATTTACAACCTTAGAATTATAATTTTTATAAAATTAAAGGCCAGCAATATCCAGGCAAGAATAACTTTTAGGATTTATTCATGTAAAGTCCATTGCCAGATAAACATTGCTTGCTTTCTTTCATATGAGTCATATAATACTTTACTTAATGGTTAAATTATATATGAAGCACTAGGAAACCTATGTGTATTTGAGATTCAACCTAAAGTCTTAGTGCAAGTTTCAATTTATTACTAATTTATGTACAGCTATTATTTCTAACCTGTTTATTGACTATTTTTGGTTGGATATATTAGGATAAATTATCCATTTCACATAAAGGAAAGTCAAATTTGAGAGACATTTCAAATGGTCATTTTTCTAGTGTTAGACAGACGTAGTAGGTAGGAACTAAATACCCTGGAAACCCTCTTTCAGGATCAAAAGAAGAAAAGAAGTATAATCCTACAGCCTCATGACCTTTCAGATGCATGCATGGCAGAGGCTTGTGAGCGCAAAATGGTATGTGCATTTGTATGCTCACTGACAGACTCATTAATATGTCCTGGACACTGCTCAAGATATATCCAAGGCAGCACAAAAACCTGCAGAAGGCTCTTTTTTTTTCCCCTCCAGTATTTTCCAGAGACTGCAGTATTTTAAAAATAACATCACAGCACTAATTAGGACAAGGAAGCCATGGACTATACTAATGCCCGTAAGTATGGTTACCAGCTATCTTTGGTACCCATCGTGGACAGATGTTTTAGTAGAGCCTGTTGCAGTAGGACAAGGTATTAATGATCTTAAACTAAAAAAAGGGTAGAGTCACACTAGATGGAAGGAAGCATCTTTTTACAAGTGAGGGTGTTGAAACACTGGAACAGGTTGCAGATTACTCATCTACCAGAAAAAAACCAAATCCCTGGAAATATTTGAGGGTATGAGCCACCTGATGTAACTGAAGTTGTCCTTGTTTGTTGCAGAGGTGTTGGAGGTGTTGAATTCTTTAAATGCCCCCTCCAACCCAACTATTCCATGAATCCATCAGGAAGCTAAATTGTTTCATCTTTTAGCAGTTACTGATCTTTGTTTGGATGCATTAAAATGAGCTGTCACCAGGGTGTGCCAGGACTGTTTCTGTGGTCAAACACCTGGACCCACTGGACAGCACATGCCCCAGCCCTTCTGAGGTAAGCACGCTGGAATTCATGAGAAAAGGCGTGCAATGTAGAATACAGTGTGCAGAATGCACAATGATGCTGTGTATTCATAAAGCAACACCATTCAGTGGCATTGTGTGCCCTTGTTTTACTTGCTAAATAGAGCTGCATGTTAGACAGATTTGCATGATGTTGTAATGATAGGCCCTTTGATTCCGAACTTATGCAAAATAGGAAGCTGCGGCTTAGCTCCACATGATTTGAATTTCACAATTCAGATGCGTGTTGCTTTCATACACTTTGTGCATTCGATTCATAAAAGAGTGCATTTAGACAGTATGGCACCTTTGCCATATTGGCAGTTATCATTTAATCGGGTTAATGATTGATTTCTCTTTAAAAATGATTGAGTCTGGTTGTTTTAAGGGGTCTTGTTTTAAAGTGTCTCCTCTTGGTGTCTGCTGTAGTTGTGCAGTGTGTCAATTAGCATAGAAGGTTTGAGGAAAACAGAATAATTTGTCCAGAAAATAAAAAATTTAGATGGATTAATTAATTTTGCTAAGCAACTGCCCAGATGGACTGATCTGAAACGGCCAAAACACTAAAGAAGAAATAATGAATTTCATTTAAACTACGGTTCACTGAAGTGATGTGGACGCTAATATTTATTGTTAATGAAAATCACAGTCACAGGGTGCATTCAAACTCAGTGGGAAAGCAGGCCATATGTACCTCAGTCCCTCTGTGGAGGTCTTCTTTGCTCAGCATTTGGGAGAGCTGTGTGTGTATGTCTCATTTGAAGCACTTGCGAGAAAACAGTTGCAGGTCAGCACTGGGGCAGACTTGGGAGAACCTTGGCCTAACAAGTTTGGTAACCTTCCTGTGCTTGAACATATCAAAATACATACTCAAATGCCTCCAGAAGGTCATACCTGCAAGGGGAGTGAGTCAAACCCCCTATCAAAACTGACCCACTATACGTGGGTGCTAGGAGAAAAAGCAGGGCTTGAGTCTGTAGCCTAGGGGATACTCAACTGAAAATAGCCTTGTTCCTTCCTAGATATTGCTCCAGAGTCCTACTTGTTCTCCTTTTGGCATCTCATGTGAAAGCATTTGCATCATGCTTTGTATATGCTCTTTTTAGCTAGCAAACTGGTAGAATATATTTAAAAATAAAGGGCAAAATTGAATTCTTCAAGATTTCAAAAGAACTTGAAAGATACCATTTCACAGCAGGCACAAGAAAACCTTTTGGTTTGTATGGGGAGTTTTTGGGCTTGTGGTTGGGTTTTTTTTGCTTTTTGGGAGTTTGTTGGTTTCGATTTTGATGGAGTTTTTTCCTCCTTCAGAACTGTAAGAGCATTTTTACATTTTCTCTTTGATTTTGTTTGCCAAGTCTTGTGCTACTCATCCATGCAGAATAAGTAGTACAAGGGTTTATTGAAAAATAAAATCTGCAGAAAGTGAGAGCACCACATTCCATTGCTCTAGTCCCTTAATATGCTATCCAGTTAAACTTTCTCTGTGGAGATCAACCAAAGTAGCCAGAATCAACAACTGGCATAGTTACAGCATGTCTCAGATTGCATGGGATCTTCTATTTTTTTGGCTATATGGAGAGAATGTGTGAAATACAATCCAGTTGGTATCAGAAATATCTCTGCCTGCAACAAATTACCAATTTACAAAGGAGCTCCTTTATGCTTCAATTTGAGACAGAAATCTTTGTTTCAGCTTGTAGCAGTTACCGATCTTTGTTTGGATACATTAAAAAAAATAAATCACAGCCTAAAAATAACCCAAAGAAAAAGCAATAAGGAAGCCCTTTAATAGAAAGTATCCTCAGTGATCATTAAATATAGTGTGATAAATTTTAGTTTTGATATAATTCCACTGACTTCAGTGAATATACCAGGACCTAAGTCTCGAATTATCATTGCTACTGCTTAAGTATTCCTTCACTTAGTTTTTACATACAGCTTTTTTTATTGAAAGAAAATCAAAAGTTTAAACTTGTATGAAGAAAATGTTTCAACTGGAAGCACAGTATAAAAATATGCAATTTATTTATCTTTACCAGGCGGGCAGATATGCCCTGCTACTCTCATTTAGTAGATGAAAAAATTGGTCTGAGATACTAACATCAGCTCACAAACATTTTTGTGCAATCTGGATATAAACTCTGAATCTCAAACACAAGCTTTTGCTGATAAAACACAGATCACACTTGCAGGATTTTTTTTGGTGCTTTAGTATTTTTCTTATTTATAAATGCTTCTGTATTTCAAGGGTCTGTGACTGCATGATTTAAACATATGTAAAATATAGTTTGGAATGTGTAATAGAAACTTAGATTTCTTAGCACATATTGGTGACTGAAAACTGAGTGATTTATATTCCTACTGCTTCAAGAATACTGTGATAACATGTTGGCATATAATGTTGAACTTAGATGAAATTAAAACTTATATCTATACTCATAAATCAAATAGTTCCCAGGAATTTTCAGAGCCAACAGGACAAGATTGTCTGTTGGAAATCCTTTGCACATGCCACTCAGCAAACTCTTGGACAATTCCCAATCACAGTTCAAGATGTAAAATGTGTTAGAAACTGTAACTGTTATGCAGTTTTTAAGCTTTTATAATGTTCATGGGCACCTTTTAATCTCTTCTATAGAACAGATGTTTTTATTGACCCAAAATTGTGATCCAGAATATGCACACCATTTATACTCCAGAGTTTGTTTTTAAATTTTCTATTACTAAGGACATTTCAGGTTTCAGGACATCTACTTCAAAATCACTTTGTTAATGGCATGAAGATGACTCATAGAGTTCTGAGGAGAGAAATACTCTACAATTATTTTTCTTGTTTTTCTTTTCTGTCAAATAATTTTAAAAGTTGAGATAAGGGGTAATAAGTTTGTTTTCCATTTTTTCTTCCATAAATACAATTTTTTGGTGTTGTCTTACTTGCAAGGGAAAAGAGTGTCTTGAATGCTTCCCAAAAGCCACATTTGGAAACCAAATTATTGAGTACTTACTTGCATAAGCACTCCCATGACAGGTCAAAGAAATCAAATGAAGCTGGTTAGTCAAGTGCTGCATGTTAAGTGACTACAAGGAGACTTCAGTATATGATTAAATATTTCTTTAAGAAGCCTATTTTTTTTAAAGGGAATGAGAGTAATATCTTAATGTATTAAGGAATGAAATCTAGTAGTTAATTTACTAGACAAATTAAAAAATTAGTTAGCATCTACCTTTCCTCTTTAAAGAAAATATACCAGAAATTATCTTTTCTGCAATAGTTGTTGAGGTCACATATTGGGAAAGGCTGTGGGGGTTGGCTTTAAGTACAATTCTAATCAAATTTTCACCACATGTATTGTTTGCAGGTACTTTTAGTAGCAAATGAAGTTTTGTTTGTGCTAACCTTCCTGGAAATCACCATGTGTAAAATGCTTGTGTACTTCTTCAATCCTATTTTCTTCAGAGAAAGCACAAGAAAGGGCAGAATTTTTGCCTCTTGAAGAAAAATGACCATTTATGTGTAAGTGAAATGAGAACCGACTTTAATTTCTGACACCAGGAGGTTATCTGGTAATGCTGAGGAATCAAATTCCTCAGAAAACAGTGAAGAATCAAAGTGAAAAGAGACATGTTTTTTGCATATTAAGTTGTCAGGTTACGTAGATCTACACTGAAAACAAATTGGCTGATGCAACATTTAAAAGCGTACTAGTGACTTTCAACAATATGAGGTTAACAGATTATTTGTTGAGAGATTTTGCTTTTAAAATCTCAATACTTACGTTGGCACACAGGTTATGGAGATTATGGACCATACATCACTACACATTTTTTTTCTGATCCTGATTCCACCTAGAGAGAGAAGCACTACATTACTACTTCAAGTCCCTCAAAATATTAAAATTCCTTTAACTCTTTGTTTCACTGATTTTAAGTTTAGCTTGGTATTACCATGGGTTCTGTTAATAAGTTGACTATTCTAAAAGACATCACATAAATGTGCATTGATATCTATAAACAAGCTAAAAGAAATCGGTGTTTTTAAAGGGTAGTAAAGGTCTTAACACTGCTTCAGCATTACAGAAACCAGGTTTGAAAGTGACAGTTGGCCTTTTTCCTCCTATTATGCATCAAGGTCAGCTTTGCTCAGCAGAATCATGACATGGCACTGTGTGAAAATACACATTTCTTACTTTTTGTGGCACCAGCATTGAAGTAAGTTTAGCCTTTATTTCTTTTACATGTAAAGCTCTTCACACCATGGGAAGATATACAGTGTCATAACAAGAAATGATCCATGATACTTTAGGGAAATAAGAAATATAAGCAGAGTTAATAAACAAAACTGTTCCACACACTAGTCTTTTACAGTGGCTACCCCATGATGTTTTATGATATATTCACTAGCTGTCCTACCTAAGCTCTGATTGGAGACAGGTGGGCTAGTCAAGAAAACAACAGCATATCATTTTGGTACTTACAGCCACTGATCTTTAAGGGTTTACAGTATGTATTTTTCAGAAGTAAAGGAATGTTTGTAAATTCTTCAGGTTTTGTTTTACATGCACAAAACCAGCATTTTTTTAGCTTAAATGAAAAAAAGCCTACTGATACTTTTTTTTTGGTCAGTCTATTCTTTTTTTAAAATTACATTTCATACCCTGGCCAGAAAAAAAGACCTAAAAGCAATGCCTTTAATAGACCAAGGCCAGCAATTTCCCAGCTCTTGGAAAGGCAATTATGCCTTGTGCTGGGTCTGTTTTCCTCTAGCAGTGATATTTCAACTCAGATCATCACAAGCAACTGTAGATTTATTTTCCAACATTACTATTCTTCCTTTTGTTTGGCTTCATTTTGGTTTGTCCTGAGGACTCAGGCTCAAACTTCAGTAACAACTACAGGACCCATAACAGCTCATCTCAGCTTCTTTCTCCTAAAAGAACAGTGAAATCCTCGATGTTGAACACCATTTAAAAACTGTTAACAGAAAATGTCCTTAGAAAGAGAAAGGACACAAGGCCTTGGGATTAAGGAATGAAATTATGGGTCTAGACCTGAAATGTCACTTGTCTTCCACTGTTTGATGTAGCACAACAGAGAAATCCTGCCCACTTCACTGACTAAACTCCATCCAAATGGCTACTCTTCATATAGATATAACTCTTAGGTTTATGACGTTTATAGCTGTTTTTTAAAAAGTCTATTTTCTAAACAATGAAAAGCCATAAATATCACAAACTAAGCCTAAAAGGTTTATGCCGTGCCTTTGAGGTTACTCCTTGTCTTTGCCCACACAAATAAATTTCTATGTCTATGTATGCACCTGTGTAATATGTCATACAAGTAACATTTTCAGCTAGGATGTGGGATCTAAGCAGGAATGACAGCTATGCCTTCTCTGGAAATTAACCTACAGCAGGAGATGCAGAATCTGTAATACTGTGTAATAATAGCTAATAATTCCCCTAGTTCAAGCTGCTGAGGTGAGTCTTCTTGGATAACATAGTCATGCCATCTGTTCTCAATGGTATCAGTAGCAGTTTAGAGAAATCAGTTTGTGTATTTTAGAACTGCCCCCAATGTATTCTAAACTGTTGGTGGTCTATTTTGACTCCTACACAATCCCCAGTGGCATGATGTTGGTAATATATAGTGTTGTATTCTCAAGAACTGAACTGTAACTGCAGAAATGGAAGAGAAGAATTCAGTCAGAAGAGCCCTAATGAAAATTGATTGGACAGAGTGGGGGATAGAGACACAGTATATCTCTTCAGCAGGAAACCTAGCTGTAGTAATTTTTTTCCCTTTTTCGTATAACTTATAGGCCAGAAACAAAGATAAACCCAGATCTCTGGATCCAGAGGAAAACTAATACTCTATTTAGTGTGCCAAATTTTCTGCTGGTATATCTTGATATATCTCAATTGACTGTAATAGACCTCAGCCATTTTTCACCAGATAGGAATTTGGTCTAGTGTATCAGGAAATGTTCTCACTGAAGTTGTCGTATGCTTTCATTTTTATTGTTTTCTATTATTGGAATTGGTTTTTGAAAATCTAGGGAAAGTTTTGAGGTAAAAGGATGGCAGTTTTCTGATTAGTCTCAAGAAGGAGATAAATTTCCTTTAAATTAAAGTTGTTTGGATATTTTAAATACATGTTAAAAGAAAATAGCAGGTTGGGCTGTGTTTTTAAAGTGTTTTAGGTGGTGTAGTTCTGAATGCTCTTAAATTCTGCTTTTTGAAATCAATGACAAAGTTTATTTACCCATCTCAAGTGGAAGTATGGCGATGTCTTTAAGGTCTACATTCATTGCTTTTAATTATCGTGGTGATTCTGCACTTTTTTCTTCTGTAATAAAGCCACACAATAGTAAATCCCTGACTAGATAAAAAGCAAAGTACAAGTACACTGTATCACTGCCTAGATTACAGAACCATCCATTGAAAATAGATTCCTTAGTAAGTATAAATTTTGTGTAATGTGCAAAAACCCAGAAATGAGGTTGAATTGATTCAAATTGTTATAAAGTTATGCTCTTCTTTATACATACATGAAATTGATTACATTTTTTCTTTCATAAATTTTAAAGAGAAGAAATACTTGAATATGCTGGTAGGTAGGAGAACATATTCATAAGTAGGTGGGCAGTACATGTATAAGAAAGACCTGTAGCAGTGGAGTGCTGATAAGAAGCCAAATATACTCCTGTAGGTGGGGTGGGCTGAATCAAAAGAACAAAGAAAACAATTGGAGTGAGGGCATCCAGAGTTCTGAAAATACAAAAAAAGTAATTTTGCATTGTATTTCCAGAAGGAGAAAAAAATGGGATGATTATGTACTTATCACTGAATTTTGTGTATTTATTTGTGGAAAATAATTTGTCCCTGGCTGTTGATTTAGCTGACAAAACACTCAATAGATGAACTTTTCTTTCTATGTTCAGCGCTGAGTTTTCACTTAAGGTAGGAGTATTTACAGAGCTTCTGACTCTTGTCAAGTCTAGATTGCATTTTGTGCTTAAGAATAGTGTGGAACATCCAAAGACTTTTAAAGTAAACAGTCAAATGAAAAAACAGCTCATTAGTGTACCTACACAGTTTCGGCAATTCTCAGTCAGCAGTTGAAAGTGAGGTTTCAGGATCATTGTTTTTGACACAAATGCTCTTCAATTATAATTTGTTTTTTCACTGAATGAAGACCTTTTCCAGGTTTTCAGCTGAAAATAGTGGGAAATTGTTGCATAACTAGAAAGGAAGGCCTTCTTGGATGACTATCTTTCCTCAGATGTTAAAAGACCTCCCTCAGATAAAAAAAAAAAAAAAAAAAAAAAAAAAAAAAAAAAGTACTTTCATCTAATTTGTAATTGGGCATCCAAAAACTTAAAAGTATGAATGTTTTAAAAAATTAAATTTTAGGAAGACAAAGCACGTAAACAACTCTCAAAGCTTGCCACTTTGAGAAAGAGGTAAATTACATGACCAAAGCTAAAATAATGACACCTCTGTAGCATAAAATTTTGTGGTAGAAAAGTGAAAGAATTATCAGTGATTGAGCAGTAGATTTTTTTTCTTACCAGGAAATAATTACTAATGGGAGGGAAGAGATTAGAGGTTGTTTACTGTCAGATTTTCTGGTGTTTTTTTCATGTAAACAGTCAACTTTAGCATCTGAATCAAATTTTAAAAAGAACCTTGTTTTACAGAGTTAAATTTATTGAAAATATTGATTAAATTCAGGGTTGTTTAGGAAATGTATACAAGCTAAGTATGGTTTTCTGTAGACATGTTGTAATACTTAATGACAGCTAAGCATCATGGGGGGTGGCATGTTAGAAAACTTGGAGATAAATGGATTGCTGCAGGGCTGCATAAACTATTAGTTGAGCACAAGAATATTGACAGAGTGTATCTAGATTAATGTTCAAGTAGACATCTTTCTTCTGTCCCTTTTTCCTCAAGGTCTGACATCTAGTATCCGCTCTTCACAGAATCGATTTAGGCTGCAAAAAGACTTCTGAGATCACAGAGCCCAAATTATGACTGTGTCAACTAGACCACTGCACTGAGTACCATGGGCAGTCTATCCTTAAATATTTCCAGGAACAGTGACCCCACCACCTCCCTCAGCAGCTCATTCCAATATCTGATTACCCTTTCTGTGAAGAATTTCTTTCTAATGCCCAACCCAAACCTCCCCCAGCACAGTTTAAGACTATGTCTTCTTGTCCTATTGCTAGTTGCCTCCTCACATGACATACTCCAGACCCTTCACCAGCTTCTTTCCCCTTCTCTGGATGTGCTTTAGCACCTCAGTGTCCTTCCTGAGCTGTGGGGCTCAGAACTGGACACAGGACTCAAAGGGCAGTCTCACAGTGCCAAGTAAAGGGGAATAATTCAGGAAGTGATGGCCACACTATTTCTAGTACAGAGTATCACTGGCCTCCTTGGCCACCTGGGCACCTGGCTGGCTCATGTTCAGCTGACGGCAACCAGTAGTCCCAGGTCCCTTTCCGCTGGGACATTTTTCAGCCTCTTTCCCCAGCCTGTTGCTCTGCAACAGGTTATTGTGGCCAAAGTGCAGGACCTGGCACTTGGTGGTTTTGAACCTTATGCTGAATCCAGCCTGCCCAGGTCCCACTGCAGGGCCTTCCTACTCTCCAGCAGATGGACACTCCAACCCAACTTGGTGTTGTGCGCAAATTGACTAACGTTAACTCAGTCTCCTCACTTATGTTAACTCAATCTCCTCATCCAGCCCATCAATAAAGGTCTTGGGCAATTCCTTCTCCCTTGACTCAGACTGTGGAAGAGTATCAGAGCTCACAAACAAGATTGCTCTTGTAGGTACTAAAATCAAATTATGTACTCCAGGACCACATGTAGTATCATCCAACTGTTAATTGAAAGCCCACACCCCAGATCAGACTAAAGCTATGCCAAAGAAACTCCTCCTCATTTTCAGCTGTTTCACTCTGCAGATTCACTCCTGTTTGGCTGTACTACTTGTTAATGTAGACCACACTCAACCATCAGCTTAGTAATGTGCCATATGCTTCTCTTTCACCACCCAGAATTGGATGAAACATGATTTATACTGATCAGATGGAGAAGAGAGTAAATCAGGATGAAGCCATTCAGTTGAATGTTTCATGCTAAGAAAAATATTTATGTCAAGTGAATCTTTGTATTAATATTAATATCAAAACAATTTTAAAGATGGTCTTGTAACTGAGGATCTTTTCTTCATGCAGCAGAAGTAGATATTTTATACATTCTACCAAGCATCTATAGGTCTAAAAATACATGTTTATATAAAAACAAGGAAATATTCAAGATTCTGTAATACAGTACAAATGCCAAATTATAACAAAATTTAAAGTTAATTAGATAGTTAGTATAGGGCACTAAAGGATTTTCTTTTTTCAGCACAGTAGCAATACCGGCTGTGCAGTGCTGTGTATGATTTATTTATAGGCTGCTAATGAAGACATATCTAATCATCATAATTAATTGGTATTTTAGTGCTTTGGGGCCTAATCACAGAAAATTTCATATGTTGGCTCAAACAGATCTTAGCTGTGAGGCAAAAATTCAGAAGAAATCTTGATTTTTCTTTGTTCAAACTTGCTTTTCCATTGAGCTTAACTGCTGTGTGGTGATTATAATTTAACCCTCTAAACACAACATATGTTGAAATGCTGTGAAAATGAGCTAGGAGACGATGATTTGCAGGCATTGTGTTACATGACAACTATTTCCTATTTTCTTTGGGAATTTGCTTTAGTCAGGTCTGATATCAACCTCTTTTTATCAGCATTTTATCAGTAAAACAGTCCACTATTTTTTGTAACTATCCACACAATTTCTTGTTATTTCTTATTATTTTGTATTCTAAACTCACACATGTAAAAAACTCCATAAAACTCCATCTAGTTCTGTAAATTTGCTGTTCACTTGTATATTTGTGCCTATATTCCCCCTCACTCTACTAATGGTCAATAGATATGAGTTAATAGTCTGGTTTAATTTTACCTGCAGAAAATAATGTACTTTTTATTTCATTGTGAGACCAATTCTTCACAGGTATTACAGAATTAATTTATGTTCTTGGGTTTAAATAAATTTGTACATATAAATATATATAGTGCAATATATATTTACATACATACTCTTTGGTTCCATGGATATAACTCCTTGCTCAGTTTTTCAGATATGACTGATGAATATACCATTTCATACCCATGAAATGAATACTCCCACCTTCCTGTGTTGTCAATGATGTGGGTATGATAGGCTCTCATTATAGCAGCAATAGCACTTTCATTTTTGGCTAAAATGGCTGTTCCAAAAAGTAACTGCAATAACTGCAATAATCATCTTCCATCTTGCCAGATATTGACTACTGGACTAGAGGAACTGTATGCTTTTGTGAATGTACATTATAATATAGAAAGTAATAGATTGTATTCCTTTTTTTTTTTTTTCATTAATTTTTAAAAATAATTTTAACTCTTATGTCTTCTGCTAAATATACTAACATCACTACAAGTGGTATGTAATAAAATTATTCTACTAGATTCTTTCTTTGATGTTTATCCCTCAACCTTTGTCAGTTTTTTTTTCTCCACATTCCAGAAAGAGCAATTTTATTTAACAGTTTCTCAGTGTATATCTCATGTCTCTATTACATTTCATGAATCTGAATTTTCAAGGATGACATTTTCCCAAGTATTTGTGATTTGCATAGGTTGTCTGTTTTCAAATGTTAGGAAGTAATCTTGGTAGCTGTAATACACTTAGTCCTGTTTTGAATGTTCATGAATATACTATCAGAAGTGGCACACAATGTAGGGAGTCTGGCAGAAACTCCTGTGTAAGGAATCCTGGAAGCTGAAATCAAGATCCTCTCCTCGCAAAACACCGATATTATGAATTGTATGCAAGAAGAATATCCATTAGTTGTTAATTCTACTAGCAGCAATTCTTATGAACCATTTCTAGGCTTCCAGATGAGGCAAAGGTCATTAAATACTCCCCTTACTTCCAGTAAAGTGCTTGAACTCAAACAAACCAATACAAACGTGTTCCAGTGCAGTGCTTAAATGGCATGCATGTCATTCCAGCTAATGCACTTTAAGGGTATCGTATGAAGCTAATTACGTGCCCCTTTATGAGTAATCTATCTCTGCTTGGACTTAAACAATTGGTTTCCTATTACAAAAGAAATAACTTTATTTCACCTGCTCAAGGAGAAACACTTTTAGCTATTTTTAAGTGTCCCATCTAAGTTCCAAGATAAAATTATTTAAATTATAAATACCAGTGCTACTCCATTCTTCAAGAGGAAGAATGGGAAAAGATTGCATGATTTAGTTGAGCCTACTAGGAGAACCAAAAAAACCCACACCAAAACAAAACAAAACAAAACAAAACAAAACAAAACAAAAGAAGCAAAACCCAAACCATGAAAAAAACCCAAAACAAAACAAAACAAACCCCAAAACCAAACACACCACAACCACAGGGACAAGGTTAAAAGTAGCAACACTTATATCATCCTTTCAGGTTCCAGACATGGCTGGTAAGGCCATTAATACTACAGTTTATAACAGATGGCCATTCTTGCTTCGACATACACATACATCATCAAATTTCCCTTTGAGTTTCACCCTCTTTAATTCCCACTGAAGTCAATAGGAGTTTCATCTGTGTAAAGAAGAAAAGAAATGGACCTGCAGGGAGATTTTTCTTTTGTCTTAAGTGATATATTGTTAAATGTTTGGATTAACACAGAAAGGAAAAATGTCATCAGGACCAACTCACAAAGAATTTTATTTAACTCTTGTGAAATAAAAGTCAATTGATACTTGACTTACTGATGGTTAAAACCTTCACAAAGTTCCCTAATGAAACCAGGAGTAAGGAAATCATCAATAGATATTCTATATCTACATTTCTTTGTCTGATGTTATATTCTCTGAGAATCCTCAACCAACCATGGTTCATTATCTATTTTCCTGCTCTTCAATATGCAAGGACACTCAAATTAAGTGTATCTGTCCACAAATCTGAGGAAATAATAAATTTTGAGAATAAGCCTTTTGATCACCTTTTTTGTTCCTTAAACCAAATCACCACCAACCAAAAAACACACATGAAACCTCACAAAACCATGAGAGAACTAAGAGTCTTTTCAGGAGGACATAACTTCAGCTTTAGCTGATCCTATAGAATGCTTTTGATTTTTAACCAGCTTAGAGACACAGGAAGAAATCCATTATTTCATGCATAGTTTACTTACCAACGTCATAAATGCAGAAATATTCCCCTGTGGAGTTTGATATACGATGATCAGGGTTGTAAATCTATTCTGAGTAATCATGTTTATTCTGATTGATTGAGCTAATTGAAAACCAGCACAGATATTCCCTCTAGGTGCATTTTTCTCTTATTTTATTTGTATTATAATAAAAAAAGAGGATGTTCTCAATCCTCAAAATAAACCTTATTTTGGTTCTTCTTAGCCTACTAGAACAGATTGCATGTTTGAATATTATTAGTCTAACAGGTAAACAATCTGCTTTCAGAGTTTGACTGTAGAAAATTTAACCATTAATGGCATAATATATATTTGGAATGACATGTTCAGCACATCATTCTTAATGTTAATAGATGATTTTTTTTCCTCTATACAGATTTTTTTCCTTTATACAGATAGTGATGCTATCTGTATCTACTTTGACAATATTGCCTGACCACAAAAATTGTTTTCAGCCTTCTCATCAGGACCACCCCTCACCTCTACATTCATAACGTTACCTACTCTATTTCCTTGACTTTCAGAGTATGCCTAAAGGCATCTGTAATAGTGACCATCATGCTTAATGGCACCTATGCATCCATGCTAGAGAAATGAGGAAAAAGCTTGAAATAATAATTTTTGATTCATGAAGAATCAAAAATTGCAGGCTGAAATATTAGGCTATCTCCAAAACAGGGGCAACGACTTCCTCAGAAACAGCACAGCACTGTCTTCTTATTTATAAGATACTCCAATACTGAGAGTATAAGAATACTCTATTCATATACAGAAAAAAAAAAAAATTAACTGGAGATTAGTTTTTCTTAGGTTCTCTTAGGTGTACAGTGCAAAGGTGAATTAACTTAGATGCTTTAAAGGCCAAAGAAAATGAGCATCAGAAGTTTTGTATGATTATCTAGCATGTACCTAACTGCAGTTTAAATTTCAGGTTTAAGATGTATTATAAGTAGTTTGCCTCATAGAATTTTAAGTACCGGGTCTACTTATTTTGATAAAATGTAGGCTATAGACAGACATTTAAAATGTTAAAATAAAAATACTCAAGGTGTAAAAATCTAACATCCAGAAACTACAGTAATTTAAATGGAAGATAACTGACTCATATCACTAAGGCTAGTAAACTAGTTAATGGAAAGTAAATGTATTTTTCTCCAAGGAGAAATGGAGATGATTAATATCTATTGTAAAACTCCTATATAATAATTGAAAGGAAGAAGCCTATATCTCCACATAAACTTTCCATAAGATATAACTTGCAGTGGATTAAAGCTGTGTCATTCTCAGTGGCTCAGTTTATAAAGATATCAGGGGAAGCCAAATGAACAACCAAAACACATATGAAAACTTTCTGAGATCAACATTTACTTTACAGCTCTGCAGATTTCTTTATTCAGCAACTCTTTCTATAATTTTAGTTGAGCTGAACACCTGGATTGCCTTTTAAATTTTGGTTCCAGTCAAATACACTAAAAGTGGAACCATACATTGGAGATTTAATTTGGCTTTGAATTTCTTTCACATAATTGGCCACAACAAATATTCTTAAGACACATAAGAGCAAATGTGGATATTTGTACTGACTGAGGAGGACAAACATGCGCACAAACATAATTCTGAATTGTAACAAAAAATAAAATAATTATTTTTTAAAATTATGTCCTAAAATATAATGTCATATCTGAAGCTTTGCAAGATATTCTTGAAAAAGATTCCCATAAATCTATGTGTACGAGAACTCACATCAGCAGTGTTCATACAGCTGTCTTGAAAGGTTTTGGGAACCTTTGGAATCGTTCAGACATGGACTAGGAAAAACATTGTGTCACATAAGTGATCAAAAAAAGAACATTAAGTGTAGCAAATAGCTGAGCTTTTCTTAACAGGTCGCAAGTTGTCCCATTTCACAAAAACAATAGAATCATAGGTCATAGTTTCACCAGTATGAAACAAAATTCTAGGCAAAGCTTTGGTACTCTTCGGAATCAAAAAATATCATGATTGACAGAACCCTACTGTTTCGCAATCCCTAGAAATGTTTTTGTTTATCTGTGAGTATCACAAGGAGATTTGAAGCAAATAGTGGGATATTTAGAACACTGAAAAGAAAACTATTTCTATTGTTTGATGAAAAATGCAATTTTACAAGGATACTCAGTGGCTTGTCCCATCTCTGCACTGCATGCACACCTAAATCACAATCGATTCTGACAGATCCTCTACCAACAAATGTGAAAGAAACTTATAAAGAAAAATCAGAAACTATTCAATGGTAGTTGTATCACAGAACTTTTCAAAGCAATATGGTTTTCATCCACTAAATAGTTTATTGACTTATTTCCTGATGATTATGATATAATGAGCAACTGTTGCCTCATCATAAACCACATTATTTTCTACTGCTTGTTAAACAGAAGCTGTATTTGATCATGACCACCATTAGCTGGCATTTCTTATTAGTTATAACGAGGAGCTGTTGCAAAGTATGTTGCACACTTCTATAGAATTTTTTTCTGATAGAAAGGATACATAGTGCAATAAAAGTTAGGCTTTTATTTTCTTTTTATCTGTTGATGTGCTGGTGGTGATTTGCTCTAAAATGTCTAGACTGCATTGTTTTTCTCATCTAAAATGTAGTTATAAGGATGAAGCTAGTCACATCAGAGGATTTATCTGTCTTTCACCATTCTTTATGTACTTCCGGCCTCTTCTCTCATGTGCACTCTTTCCAAAGATTAAAGAGCTGGCTAAGCAAACTCCATCTATTTTCTATTTTTTCTACATTACTGCAGTTTCATGGTGTTGGGGTTTTTTTGTGGTTTTGTTTTGGTTTTTTTCCTTCCTGAAAGAAAACCACTCTGGGGAAGATGTTTTAAAATATTTGACTAAACCACAAAAAATGTATAAAAAGGTAAGGAAAAAGCATGTCTATGTAACAGAATATCTTACTATCAAAACAGACTGAAGGATGTCCAGTTCTGGCCCCCTCACTGCCTAAAAGACATTGAGGCACTGGAGGGTGTCCAAAGAGGAACAAACCTGGTAAAGATCCTGTGAGTGTCTGAGAGAGTTGGGGTTGTTCAGTCTGGAGATAAGGAGGCTCAGGTGGGCCTAATCACACTCTACAACTACGTGAAGGAAGATTATGGCAAGGTAGGGAACAGTCTCTTCTCCCAAAGAACAAATTATAGAATGAGAGGAAATGGCCACAAGTTGTTCCAGGAAAGGTTTAGATTGGACATGAGGGTTGTGAAGGACTGTGACCAGGGAGGTGGTGGAATCATCGTGCTTGGAGGTATCTAAAAGGTGTGTAGATCTGGAACTTAAGGATGTGATTTAGTGATGGACTTGGCTATGTTAAAGGTTGTACTCAATGACCTTAATGTTCTTTTCTAACCTAAAAGGTTCTATGATAATATATACTTGAAGGGAGAAATCATCAGCTGTGAAAATTTTTAATTTGTTTGACACTTCCTTGCCCATATTTATTTAGTAGCTCAAATCCAATTTGCTTAACTATAAATCTCCTTTTTCTTCCTCAAAGTGTTCTTCATTGCACCATTTCTTGATCATGACAGAAAAAGCCATTTCTCTGCTACAACCCCTGTTTAAATTCAACTCAAGTACCACATGGGTCTTCTTATTTACATTCTGTTTAATTGTGATGAGAATTACAATTCTTTATCCATTTGTAAAATAAAATAATTTCTCTTGATCTATAAAGCAAAACCATTTGTTCATGTTTCTTCTCACATCTTAATTACTTCAATATCTACTATATCAAAAGCAACACCATCCAACATCTGCTGCTTCAGAATGCTGAAAAATCAGCTTTTTATATATTTCTTTGCATTCACTGGATCTGTCTACTGGTTTTGATCAAACATGATGCCTCTCTCTACTTTTCACAGCATTCTTGACCTCTTCCTTGTTGGCTGAAACATCAGTCCTTGATTCAAAGTTTGATTCAAAGTTTTGTCACTGAAATTTAAATTTTTGGTTCATTTTTAAGCAGTATGATCCATAATTTCTTCTGCCATATCCTCTATGCTTGAGAGAATCTTCTCATGTATAGCTGCCAAACAGCAGCATTTTCTTTCTTCGGCTACCTGAATGATGTCACACTAACTTGATTGCTTCTATCACAGTTTCTCTTTCCTTGGAACTCCCTCATTTAGCTGAACATATCTACTTTCTCTTGTCCTGCACTGGTTGGCAGTTACTTGAATTAAGAAATGCCTTTTTGTTGTCTCAATATGTTCTCCTAATGCCTGATACAATGGTGTTCAAGATCTAAGAACAGGCTTGAAACTGCTGGATGATGATGACTGGATGACTGGATGGTGGAAACTCTGTCACACTTGCCTTGAGAAAACTGCTGAAGGATTATTTATCTTAAACACTAGATATTTTGCATTGGAATCAGGCAGAAGCCCAGGGAAGCTCACCAGAGAGCTAAGATGCACTGTGCATTAACAGAAGGAGGTTTTTTTTCCCTTTGGCAAAGGATATAAAGTTATGATAATATGGACTGTCATTTCAATGGAAGAGTGGTTTTGGTTTTTTTCTTTTTTTACTCCTCCTTATAGATGGAGCAAATTCATTTAATTATGACAAAGATAAACATTCAGATATCCTTTCTGTGACCTTCAAAGGGGGCATGTCTCTCCTCTTGCACATGATCCACTAAGATCAATTTTCAAAATCTGCTGAAAGTTAAAAATATTTCAGGTTCTTTTTCCAGGCAAAGAGGCTGTGACAGAAGGTAAAAAGGAGCACCCTAGGAAGGTAATTCAGTTATGTGCAAAGAACCACTTTATCTTTTTGAAAAGCAGATAAGGTTCCTAGCAGGAGAGGACCACATACTCTACAAGCCTTATGGGCATATGCAAGATCTCATGCCACCAGAAAACGTCTTGATGAAGTGGAATGTGCTGTTCTGTTAATTAAACCAACATCTTAATTAAAATACATTTCTTCAAATATAAAACAGTTTATGTGAGTACCCCCTAGGATGTCCCTGACTTTTTCTTTTTCAATCGATTTAGTTTTCAGCATTTTGAATTGAATGTATAATTAATTATAGGTGGAATTTAAAAATGCAGGTCTAGTGAGTTGATTCTGATTGCATTAGCTATCACAGAGAATCCTGCAGGATCCTCCTTCAGAACTTCATGAGTTTTTGCACAGCATGAAGTCTGAGAAATTCTCTTTTCTTTATGTGATAGCTTCTAGAGCATGGAACCCTTGTGTCACCTCTTTTGCTTTGGTAAGCTTTGTTTGGATTTCTTTTTTCCTCCCCACAAAGTCACACTGGCTTCCAATCCACCATCGGCTTCCTGAGATATATCTTCTGCCTCCCTAATTTAGATAATACATACCTTACCTTATGGACACAAGGTATCCAGAGATACTTACTGTATCTCTGGCGGTCAGAGAGAACTTCACAAACAACACAGCAATTCTCCTATGGGAAACTTCTAAAGACAAGCAAATGTGCTTCCATACCCTGGGGATTTACAGGGGTGATTCAATGTTATATCCTTATGTTGACATAAATTTTTTTCGAAGTCTGGTAATGCATTAGGGAAATGGAATAGGGGGAATTTGAAGAAGCCAGTACACTCATCCAAGGTATTGAAAAAATGGCTTTTATTTAGACTGTACAAATCAAAGTAGATAAATAATGCTTAAAAGTACACATTCAATTTCTTTAGGAGGAACACTAGTATAGAAATCCCTTCTCCCTAATGCATTAATATCCTTTCATGATTCATTGATATTGTTAGTGCATGTTTATGACCATAGGAATGAATGCATTCTGTATTGTATACCACACCAATTTCTTTTTTCCTACAAATAAGGGGCAAAACCTCCCAAAATGGCCCCAATTCCCCAAAACCAACCAAACAAAAAATTCTGAAAAAACAAAACCAAATAACCAACTAAAAATCCCAAGACCCAACAAAAACCCAATCAACCAAAAAACACCCCAAAAAACAAAACCACAAAAACAAGGACAAAAAACTTGTTCTGTGATAATTTCCATGGCTTCCAAAGTCTTCCTTTCCCATCTAGTTTCTCCTAAGTCAAACAAAGAGTAATTAACAAATTTTCCATGTCAAAAACCTTTTTCTTCTTAGGCAGTTAGATGTTTTCAGAAAGCTTGTGGAATCTTATGGTGTTTGAGATGTCTGTGTCTCAGAATCCTTTGGCACTGATTTGACAATAATTCCAGAAGTTTCCATTGAAATATTGTCCTGTATGTACTTGCACACATGCACCTGAATGTGGACTCAATATTTGGTTACCGTTTGTAGATCTATTTAGAAAAACAGACAAAAAAAATTTCCAGGAATAAAAAGAAATAACTATAAGTTATTAAATGTTTATAATAAGAATTATAAACATTTAATTTTTAAGGTAATATTTAAAATATTTACATCATATAAATATATAAATATCTAATAAAGATATAGATATCATATAGATAAATAATGTATTTTTATAGTTTTTAAACATACGTATAGATATATAACATTTTATAAGATTTTTACTTTACTTTTATTTGGTTACCAGAAGATTTGTCAAACAAAGAAGTAGGGAGAGTAACACAGAGGGGTGAGCAAAGCAGCTGTCAAACATGTATTAATTTTTTAAAAAAACGAAACAAAAATAGATTCAATTAAACACCTTAGTGGCAATAGAATTCTTACCTCACAGGCAAAAGCATAATTAAGTGTAGAGGCAATATCTGGTTCCATAAATAACTATATATAATCATACACAATTGGCATGTCATTATTCATATTACAGAAAGAACAAACAAGAATAGAAAGCAATAATAGTCTTATAGAATTGAGTTCCAAATAAGTAAGCTTTCCAATCTCTTCTTCCTCTCATGTTTCTCAAGTATGTTCATTAAAACTATCTGACAACATCATGTGGAAAACATTTTTCTTCTGCCTGTTCTCCATAAGAACAACACAAAGCAGAGGAAGGAATAGAATGACCAAAGTGCATCAGGCCCTAGTTAAAAAAATCAACTGAATAACATGAGCATTATCAAGAAAAATAATGCCTTTTTTTTTGTTGTTGTTAAAAAGAATTGTCCATTTTTCTAACTCAGAAGTAAATCAGTTGTTGTTTTGTATTGAACTGAAATATGTGAAGCTGAGAGTGATAACACGAACATTTGCAAACAGTAGACAGATCTGGTATATTCTTGAGGAATATAACAATGAAAGGGAAACTAAAAAATGTCTCTGTCTTGCTAAAATATTGATATTTTACTGGAGAAAATAAGAATTTTCCTCACTGCTGCTTTTTACTTCATTATTCAATATTAGCATTTTTTAATCTTCTTTAAGGTGCAAAATTATGCTACAAAACATACTACAATCCCAATGTCATTTGATTTTTTTGTTTATCCGCATCCTCCAAACTTGTTTAAATTAGCTAGATTAGCGCTTGTGAATGTAGAAATAAGGATGGGAAATCTTTCAGAGTGTGTGTTTGCTTGGAAAGCCCCCCAAGTCAGAATTGTATGTTGTTGCAGTATGTTTCCTTAGTTTACTCAGATGCCTACAAATGCATCTACTGAGGATGCAGTATAGGCATCAGTGTTTGGTGACTCCATCTGCATTCATCTTAAAGGCTGGATTATGGGGTCTTTTATCTCAGTGTTTTGAGACTGAGCTCAAATCAGGTACTTTCTTGACCCACTCCATGCAGATGATGTCACCATCTAACAGGGAATTGTTTCTCTCACTTAGCACAAGTACCCAGAATCTTGGGGCAGATATGAAGTCATGCTACTTGGTAAGACCATACTCTTTAAGCCCTCAAAGATCTGATAAAAGCTCTTCAGAAGTTTTCAAAAAATGTGGAGATGTGGTGTTGTCAGCACTGGGTTAATGGTTGGACTTGATGGTCTTAGAGGTCTTTTCCAACCTAAACTATTCTATGATTCTGTGATAAGAGTTAAGGCAAAACAAACCCAGGGATAGATTAGGGATATCAAATGGACTTATGCATGTTTGGGTACATGTTCTTCTATGAATATAGGAGTTTGGTTTCTAGCTCTGTCAGTCCTTTCTTCTCACATACTTAAAACCTTCACTAGAATAAGTCTCAGTGTTGAGGGATGAGTAATGTCTTCTGTATTTTAAAAATTAGAGGTGCTTAAAACGATTGTGTCTGTTATGTGAGAATGTATTATGGAGAAACAGAAAAGTAGCCTGGTGCCAGGAAAAAAAGCAGTGACCAGTGGTTGACGCATCATTGCCATCTACTTTAACCAGGGATGTTAGATGCAGCCATCAAGGAGCCTGAACAGAAAATTAGGAAACCATAAAGTGACAGGCTACCTTTTCTTCACATTTCTGCTCTGTGAAAGAGTGAATTTGACTCATTGGAAATACAATCTTAATGGTCTAAGTAACTCAGTCAACTAGTGGAGTTTTACAACCTATTTCAACACAGCACTAAAAAACAGCAAAGAGAACCTATCAGTGAATTGTGTCTTGCAAACTGAGCTAATTCAATATAATAGGGAATTGTTTTACAAAATTCGTCATTTGGGTTCATCCTCATGCACACCAAAACCACTCTATTGTTCCCCTCCACAGCTGCACAAGGGAGACAAAATACAATGAAAAGTTCAGGGGTTGAAATAAGGACAGGGGAGAGAACACTCAGCAACTCCCATCATGAAGAAAACAGCCAACCTAGGGAAATAAATTTAATTTCTTGCCAATCAAAACAGAGTACTATAATGAGAAATAAACCCTGAATCTTAAAAACACTTTTCTCCAGTCCTCCCTTCTCCCTGGGCTCAACTTTACAGCCCAGTTCTCTGCCTCCTCTCCTTCGGTGGAGAAGGGGTATGGGCAATGGGACTCATGGACCGTGCATCACACATTGTCTCTGCTTCTGCTTTCTCCTCAGAGGGAGAACTCCTCACACTCTTCCCCTGCTCCAAGTGTGTGGTCCCTCCCTTGGTGTGCAGTTCTTCAAGAAAAAAACTCCTCCAGTGTGGGTCCCCCACAAGGTCATGAGTCCTGCCAGGAATCTGCTCCAGCATGGGCTTCCCACAGGCTCACAGCCTCCTTCATGCACATCCACCTGCTTTGGTGTTGGAGTCTCCACAAGCTGCATGTGGATGTCTGCTCCATCATGGGGCTCCTTGGGCTGCAGGGGCACAGCTGCCTCACCCTGCTCTGCACCAGGGGCTGCAGGGGAATCTCTGCTCTGGCACCTGGAGCAACTTCCAGCCACTCCTTCCCTGGCTCCATGTCTGCACAGCTGTTTCTATCACATATCGTCACTCCTCTCTCTGGCTGCTCATCACAACCATTGATGGATTCAACCTTGGCCAATGGAGGTCCATCTTGGAGTTGGCTGGCACTGGCTCTGTCAGACACAGGGGCATCTCCTAGCACCTTCTCCCAAAAGCCACTCCTATAAACCCTTTATTACCAAAACCTGGCCAAACAAAACAATTTATTTCAAAGAAACTAGGAAAGAAAAAATTAAATAACTCCTAATGTTAATTAATATATGTGTTTTTAAATAATGAAATACATTTATTTGTTGTCAGGAAAACATAAATTACTACATGTTCAGTCTGTAAGTCATTTTTCCCTAGTCCATAATTTTCCTAGCTATTTATAGAGTATGAGCAAATGCTTACAGTCATGTTCTTTCTATCCTTTAAATCAAAGGAATAACAAATAGAAATTATGCATTCTGGGCATGTATTAATTTGTATACTTTTTTTTCTTTTTAAGATGAATGATGAAGACACTACCCTCTCCTTTCATTAACATAAAATACTGAAAAATTTAATAGAAATTGTTTGTTTGATGTTTGTTTTATGGTGGTTGCTTTTTTTTCCCCTTTTTTTCTTTTTTTTTTTTTTTTTTCTATTTCTGGAAGTAGTGTACTGTAAACAAAAAAAGAATATATTTATTTTCACATTTCTTTATACCAAGGGACATGACGCATTGCTTTAGAGATGCATCTGTCATATTGAGCCACATAAAGTGACATGATACAATGTGACAGGTTGATGAACAGTGTGACACAAGGTACATATTTCAATGTATCATTCAAGGCAGAATTATAACAAGGCAAGTTCCAGATTTAAAAAGAACAAAGCTCTCTATGTCCTAGTCTCATTTTTTTTTTCTAGAAATTATAGAGATTGCCTGAAAAATATGTCCCTTGTTAGAATCCTAGGATCATAAAATCATAGACAATCCTAAATTGGAAGGACCCATCAGGATCATTGAGTCCAGCTCCTGATCCTGCACAGGTCACCCCAAGAGTCACACCATGTGCCTGAATGCACTGTCCAAATGCTTCTTGAACTCTGCCAGGCTGGTGCTGTGACCACTGCCCTGGGCCTGTTCCAGTGCCCAACCACTCTCTGGGTTTCCAACATCCAACTTCCATAAACTTCCTTTATCAGATTTTCAAATCTTTAGTAGTATTCTTGGACAAGAAGTACTCTATTTGCTAATGTAAATCACATGGGAAAGAAATTTCTTAGCATAAATTTTTATTCTGGCTAGAAAAATACCCACTTTACTGTTTAAATAGGAAAGATGTTTTAAAAGGTTATTGAATCTTATTCTGGATCTGTGTGATATCAAATTGGGAATAATGTAGGCAGAAAGAAAAAGTAAATTTATTTCAGGAGAAAATCGTGGAGAATTTTTGCTGACAGCTGTTGCTTATGAGAATGCATTTCTGTACAGCAGTTATTGTACTGTTATTACTGGACCGTGTTAGACTTATGATGTATGTAGGAGTTTGTATGCAGCAGGAGCACAATATTGGTTACTGAAACAGAAAGATTTATTCACTTCTAAATTGCTCGAATTGTGCTTATGTGCTGTAAACAGGGCTATACTAGGAGCTTTAAGATGTATAATGCAACTTGAAGAAGAAAAGTCTTTCTCATGTTTTATTTTAATTTATTTGCCAGATTTTATAGCTAAACAGTTGCAAGATAGAAATTATGAAGGAGAGGATTGTTGAATGGGATTCAGAGAGACTATGAAAAAAATATAAAATACAGATAAAGAAAAACAAAGGAATATTGTCCTGAAAGTTGCAGGAGCTGCAAAAGAAAATGCTCATACTCAGTGTTCATAGAATCCTCAGAGAAAAAAAAAGAACAGAGGAGAAATTAAGATATCTCTATATGTTCCAGTTGTATGTTTGGCCCCTCATTTGAACCTACAAGCCATCTCTTTATTCACATATAGCTCCCCAGGATTCTCAAAGGAGCTAGTTTTCTTGGATATATTTAGGCCTCTCCCAAATATACTATCTGATAATGAGGGATGAAGAAAATCTGGTCACTGACAGCTCAGAGAGGCTGAAATTTGCCTGTGTATTATTACTAAGGCCTTGTACTAAGGCGAAATAGAAGTTTTGGTGTAGTTCCAGGGGAGTCTCACCATTTACCTACATTGGTTTCAAACAGAATTCTCTTCTATAACTGGTTCAGATTAGTAATGCAGCCTTTCTAGAGAACAAATGAGTCCACACAGAAAGCTTTAAGATAGTTTTGAATGAGCACAAATACTGATATTTGTAAAAGGAAATAACTTTTTTTTTACCTTTTCCATTCTTCACCATCTTTAATATTAGTTCTGTAGCCTCAGGTGCAGGTAGGATGCTTTGGGCCCTATTCTCAAAGCCAGCAACACAAAGAAAAAAATAAAACCAAAACAAACCCCACAAACCCTCTTCGATCCTCCTTTTATATTCAAATTCAGTTTGTAAGAGTAAAAACTCAGATCCATTTAAGTTAATGGGAAAACTTTTACTGACTATACTGAGGCCACGATTTTATTTGCTGTATAAAGAAAAAAAATTCTTTATATTTTCCTCTGTTTCTTTCCCTAACCTTATTAAACAAGACATCATTATAAATTCTGAGGGTTAATTTATGTAGTTGCAAGTGATACAAAGCAGTACAGAATTTGACTCATTCTATAAATAAGAATCAAAGTACGGAATTGCATGTGAAATGGTGCTAGCCTTGAAGAATAGTTGATTTTCAATTATTATGATGCCTGTGCTGAGTACTTTGACTTTTACAGCTCCCTGAAATTTACATGATTTAGATGTATAGAAAGGAGAAAAATGAAACAAGAGCTTAGGCCTATCTGGGGAAATAGAATTTTTTAAAAAAGAGTAAAACTAAACCTTTATTTCTCAAAAGAGCAACTACAGAGATTGTATGTGAGAGCCATCAACGCTATCAGCATTTAAAAGACAACGAGACAGTGAGAGTAAAAATAATGTGATAAAACAATTCACAACTAATATCAGGAAAATTGAAATTTCAACATTGCTGTCACTGTGCTGACTGAGTTGAAGAGGTGAGCTGATGTAGGGCTTTTTTTAAAGCTGTGATTGGCCTGCCAGCATGGATTTGTGTTGTCATGCTGAGGGCCCCTCTAATAGCCCAGAGGTAGCAGGTGGCTGCTGACTTACAGAGGCTTGCATCTATTTTATTATTTGTTGGCTCTTTTATCCCTGACAGATTCAAACACAAATAAATTCAATCAAGGACCTCTACCTTTCTATGATTCCATTTGGTACCTGTAGCGAGCTGCAACACATTTCTGAAATAACATGACAACTGTCCCAGTGATGTGACTAGAGGTAAACAAGATGTTTTATATCCTTGGTGGTGATGGCTGGGCATCTGAAACAAGGAAGAAAAGAAATGTGAGTTTCTTGTGGAGTTCACAACAGGGAAAACCAGTGAACTTTAGGACAGAGGCCTTGGAAATTTTTCCACAGAAATCTAAAGGTGCAAAATAAAGCAAACTATTGTTTTGAGTGAAATTTTTGAACAACAGTATTTTGAGAACCACACATAAAATCTTTAGGTACAATTGTCAAGAATAGAACTACTTGGTACGAAGTGGTTATACTGTATGCATGCACCTGAGTTTCCACATTCTTCACCATATGGAAGTTGAAAGTAGCTTTCCATCACTTTAGGGTTAATAGGAGATCATCTCTATGGGTGGTGAAAAGCTGATGGCCATGTGATCCAAAGGAGTTTACTAAGTCTGAGTCAGTTGGTGAATGTCCTTTCCCCAGGCCTTTTGGTGAACGTTGGATATCTCTGAGGTTAGTCTGCCATAGACTGTCCCAAAACCTGAGGTCTGCTGAAAAGTAATTCTCTGTTAGAAGGTGGGTGTACAGGCATTCTGCTTTTATTCTACTCTGATAACAGAGGCTGACTTTTATGAAGTATCTGCAGAAGTAGCTGAATGTGAAGGTGAAATTCTCCCTGGATCTGGATTACATTTACTTTGTAGAGGTAAATGCCCCTAAATAGGAAGAAAATATCAACTAGAAAATAGTCATAAATTTTATTTTACTTGTCCTCTTTGCAGAAATTTTTGAGAAATCTGACAGTAACTGCTGAATCAAGGTAAAGTTATCCTTCATCCATTTACATTTCACTTGGATTATAGGATGATATATATAACATGAAAGTACAATTTTCAAGAATTGTCTACTCAGTCTAAGTGGGGCAATCATTCTTCCACCATGTGTCAGGGCTGAGAGATTTTAAGGCATTTTCATGTTCTGGTAAAAGGCGTTTCTGATTAAATGATTCCACTAACTTTTATCCAGGAAGCAGTATTCAAAATTCCTATTCAGTAATTTCACCATATTGCTGAATTGGTCCTGTTTTTTCTTCAATTGAAAAGAATAGATAGATGGTACAACATTGATTCCACCTCACATGACCCTGACCCAGCTTTCACTTTTCTCCTTTCATTCCTCTGCAAAGAGCAGGAGTGTTGTTAGGACATTCAGATAATTTCCATTTACTCTCCTATTGAACTAAAACTTCATTTTTCTCTCAAAAAAACCCCTCAGAAGATCAAAAGAAATGGAAGCAGAGAAAACTAGCAGAAATTTAAACATGTCAAATGGCAGAAACATTGAGTTTTTTCGGTGAGCCAAAGCACAAAACTTGGGAGTGTCCAGACACAAGGATTCAAGTGCAAAACTCCCATGAGTTGCTTTTCTCCTCTTTCTCAGGATTCTCCTCATACAAATGCTTACTCTATCTTAGAATCAGGGAAAAATTTATCCTACTTCCGAAACACTGTTTCAAAACACTTATCATGGAGTTAGTGAGAACACCTGTCTAAGACTTTGTTTCTTGAATCTTTTGTCATATTATTTCTCTGTAAATATTTTTCTTGTGGTGAAGGCTACCAAGCTTTGTCTGCAGTTTCATATTGTGATGTCCTGCTAGTCAGCTCACGAGTCAACACTTCTCTAGGCTATCAAGCTCTGCTGCATCAAAAAAAAAGTTTTATATAATTTTCAAATAAACTGTAGAAATTCCTCAAAAAACATTTTAGGCTCTGCAAATTAAAAATTGAGTGCCTTTTTTGTTTTCTGTGTTAGTGGTCTGATGTATCAGTTGCAATCATTGACACGTTTCAGGAGAAAACTCACCTGTGTCTCTATTGGGTGGTAATAACAGGTAAATGCAAGCATAGGGTGGCACAAATGCTCAAGTTTAGCCAATTAAACTCAATTTAGGGAAAGATTATAGAATAGACACTAAGCAGGTTTGTGTTTTCCTTTTCTCAGATAATTTCACAAAGTCCCAGGAATAGCAGTGGACCATTGCCCATACTCTGAGCTTTATCCTTTAAATCAAAATATGTCACTGAACAGAGAGGAATAGCACAGAGTAGTAAAAGAGAAAATAAGTGGATTTTGTGCCAATTCTTCTACATGTAGAAGTTCCTTTTCCTGTTTAGCCTTTTTTGACTTGTTTCTCAAAAAAAAAAACAACCTCACACAAAACAAAGCAAAACAAGCAACAAAAAAAACCTCAAATAAAACCCTCCCAAAACAACCAAAACAGGCATATGAATTTCATGAGTCAATGCAGCTATACAGCCATACAAGAACAAAAATGACAACTGAGGATAACTTGTCTCAGTGAGGAAAACAACAATCACACACATATATATATATATATATTTGTCACAAATAAAGATATAATTTGGATAATGCTCTAGAAAAAAAAAAAAAAAAAGAAAACGAAAAGAAATAAAAAGATATTATTGATACAGGATACCTTTAAAAAGTTTAGAGAACTTTAGCAATGAGTCAGGCTAAATATACCAGTCCAGAAAAGAATAAGCTAATTTGTAACAGTTGTGCTATAATGTCCACTCTTCTATCTAGTCTTCTAACAGTTTGGTTCTTTCATATATACACGTTTAGCTATAAAGTACTGCTGAAGAGGAAATTGGAAAAGAGGTTATTATTTCAGCTATACTTGATTCAAGGCATTTGGATTCAAGTTCCCAGACTTGGATAACTTTGGTTCATTGACTTTGGGCTTCAGACTTGCATCAGCACAAAGGAGGTGGTAAATCTGTAACTCACAGAAGCAGAATGCACATTAAATGTTCCCAGCATTTCACAAGCTTGCTAGATGCTAGCACAATAAATGTCATGGAAGGCCTAGAAATAAAGTGTTTAATGAATGAGTCATATCCTTGTCTTCTGTAGTAACCTCTCTCTTTATCCCAAGTAAGAAACCTAACTCAATTAATTTGTTTAGTGTTTCCAAACACATATGGGAAAATTATATTTGCTCTCATCACCCTCTTCTATAAAATAAATGCAGTTTGTGTACCAGTCACTTCCAATAGGATGAATTCAGACAGATGCCCTCCATATATACCCACAGAAGTGTACTTACTGCCTTTCTGATGAGAGAGATTCTGAATGTTCACACTGTTACAAATTTGAATTCAGAGTTTTGCTGTTTGCTGTTTTATTTTGTTTTTTTTTTGTTTTTTTTTTTTTTTTTTTTTTTTTTTTTGTTTTTTTTGTTTTTGTTTTTGCGACTAAATACTTAGGGTTCCCACCAAAAATATTTCAACTGAAATGAACTAGAGACATAGTTTTATAGGTAAACTACATGATAAATACCTCTAAATATAATTGCATCTTACAAGAAGCATTTTTTTCTAGTTTCTTTGTAAGAGAAAAAGTAACCATACCAATGTATCAAGAACTTTGGCTAGTAAAGTACATATTAACATAAATTACATGACAGGAGGGAATTTCCACCTTCCTGAGGAAAGAATGCTGGGAAAATTTACTGGTGACCTGCTTCAAAACTTCCAGGTAGGTACATCCTTCAAACTGAATTCAATGCTTCAGCTCCATTTCTAGTTAGAAAGGTTGTGTAGTATATAGATCCTCCATATGTTAACTTCATATATGCTGTGCTTTTTATACTGCTGTATCTATAAAGCTTTTCAAAATATGGAGTTTTCTGCACATATGCAGAGGATGAATCATCACTGTTTGCACCTGAAAAGACTCCATTTAGCCTGTTTGTATACAAAATTTAGTGCTTGCCTAATCAAAGAGTATCTGTGGGCATCCAATGGTTCTCTGCCTTTTGAGCTTCCCGAACAGCTAGCCACATCTGATACTATTAAATATTTAGAGTTGAAGAGGAAATTACACTTTAAAAATCACTTCTCGAGTTGAAAACACAAGCTTCAAGTTGTTCAGTAAAAAAGCCAGGCACTGTGAGTCAGGCACTGTGTGCAATGCTTTAATTTCTCTAATAAGACAGGATAATGGCACATTATTGTTTTTACATGCCACCTTACTGTGCTCTTTGGACAAATTTTCTGTCAAATTTTCTTTTAGCCTCCATATATTACATTTGTATCGACCCTGGGCCCTTTCAAAATATTATGTTAGAAAAATGTTGAAGTGTTTCACTAAAAGTGTTCAAAGCCACTTACAGCCTTCCAGTAAACATTGTGTTATTCATCTCTCCATTAGAGGCATTATGTGGTGGTATTATTACTTATTCCTATATATACATATATATATCTATAGTTGTACTTTTATATGTATGTACATAAATACACACACATAGATATGAAAATATACACCCTTGTGTATAGGAATTATAAAAACCTAAATACTTCTGATTGGAAACTTGCTGCTATGTATATATAAAAGCACATTAATTATTCACAGAAAATTTCATAGATCAACTAGAGCAAAAGCAAGCTTTGCAGCTGGTAGTTCTTATGTATTTTAGAGTAGACTTCTTGTTCAGAGGCTTCTTTTGATCTATTTTTATTAATGGGTGCAACAAAGACAAATTCAGCTTGAGCAACCCTACAAAATGGTTACATATAAATATACTATTGCTTATGTACCCTGTGGATTACAGAAGATCCTAAATTAACCCTGAAACCATCTATGGTGTCAGTGGTGAGGCAGTGGAACAGGTTTCCCAGAGAAGCAGTACATGCTGCATCCCTGGAAGCAAGACCAGGTGGGATTGTGCTCTGAGAAATCTGATCTAGTGGAAGGTGTTCCTGCGCATGGCAGAGGGGGTTAGAGCTAGCTAATCTTTGAACTTCCTTCCAACCCCACCCAAGACATTCTGTGATATTAGATATGATATGATATGATATACGATATTTCCTAGGGATGTGAATGTGGCACTTCTACTATGGGATATGGTCCAAAGTTACAGATTTGTAGGAAACTAGGGTTTTGCTGTTTAAATATCCTTGCCATGATCAGATGTGTGATAAAAGTTATTTTATTAGCTCCATTTTGAGACCTGCTCCATTTCTCTCTGGCCAGTCTAAAAAGATTTTTATTCTTCTGAGGTTAGAAAACACTTCCTGATTTTCATGCAAAATTCATGCATGAACCTTTAGTACTTGTTTATTCTTATTTACACGTTAGCTTTCAGCTCAAATATCTCTTCACTTTTCTCTGTCTGCTCCTATCCTGATAGGTTTATTGACTGAAGTAATATTCCCTCTGAGATTTAGTTTTTCTCTTTTAAGAAAACCAGAAATTTGCAGTCCCTTCTAAAAAGGTATCTTTCTTCTAGTCATAATAAATATCTGAAACTCTTGAATCTGATTTAAGTCTAACTTCAGTTTGAACATGCTTCTCTCCAGAGGACTTGTATACAGACAGACTTGTGTCCACTATTTTAAGAGCCTCATGGTATGTCACACATTGATATAGACATTTCTGTATTTCTTTACTGGAAATTATTTAATTGGTTAATTTCCTACTTCAATGCTGGTCTTTTCAATACCAAAAAGGGATGATATTTTACTTTTTTGTGTCAAAAATGAGCTTAACACTTTAGTTGCTCATTGTGGATTTGGTGATGGGAAATAAGGAGAAGCTGTGTATTTCCTACGGAATACGTTAAATTATTTTAAAATGCTTTGGGACATTCACAACATTGAAGTGAAGCAAAGGTGTGACATGTATTGCTAATTGTAAATACAAACAACAATGGTATAGGCTGATGACTCATTCAAATAATTGCAGTATGTACACAGCTAGCAATGAAATGGACTGGAGACCTACAACAAGATTGTGCAGTAATATAAAATAACAGTTGCACAATTCAGAGATTTTAAACCCTTTCAAATCCTCATAAATACAAATACAAATGCACCAAACAGGCAAATATTTTCTGTTTGAAAGTGTTTAACCAGAAAAGGAAAAGTGCTGTTAATATTAATTTTGGAGAAAACCTTCTTCCTTAATTTTCTGTTTTGCAACAACAACAACAACAACAACAACAACAACAACAACAACAACAACAACAACAACAACAACAAACAACTAAAATTGTGAGGAGTTCTGATGGTATTTCAGTTTCTATTCACATTTTTCCTAGTGATACTTTCATTTCTCTTTGCACCTTTTTGAGAAAACATAAAGTAGAAAAGAGGAGAAAAAAATTAGTATGAAATATTTTGATGTTTTCCTCCAGTAGATATTCTTTAGAAAAAGAGCTTGCATTAAATGAGAAATTTTAATCTCTGTTCATTTAAAAAACACCAGCACATAATGAAGTCACTTTTTTCTCTTTTATTTCCTTGAACATCCATCTTCTATTTTCCACATCTATAGATTTCTCAATTCCATGAAGTACAAAGTCTGGTACCACTTCCTGTTTTGCTATAAACTCAAACTCACCCAGGAAAAAAAATAGATAAACAGAAAACATGAAATGTTTCAGGGCTTGAAATGATACTTTTGACCTTCAGGTTAATCTTTGATCTGTGTCACATACCCAGAATTCCTGTTTGAGTAAATCAACTGTCTAACTCTGGTAAAAAACTATGAGGTACCTGCCTGGTGGGAGGGAGAGAGAGAGAGGGAAGGTGTACTGAAAGAAAAGAGAAAGTGAGATAATTCTGATCAGTGTGCAAGAAGAAGGGGTTCACAGCTGAGAAACTTTCTGTGGGCAGCAAAAAGGATTAATGAGAAGCACAGTCTACAGCACCTGTAGAAGAACAGTCAAATGATGTTTAGGGAGCTCTAAGCAGCAAGTATTGTCACAGAACTGTGTACAAATGTATTTTCCAGAATATGTAGGAATATCAAGCAGAGATGGGATCTGACACTTCAGTAGCAAACAAGAAAGAAAGGCTGCACAGATTAGGGGCTCCAAAGAGCCTTGGATGTAAAAATAAGTAATCTCAATTTGATGTGATAGAAGCAGAATGAATAGAAAGATACATATAGAGGGCTGTCATTACCAAAGCAACGAGCTATGAAAATGATATTTGGCTGAAGCACTTTGAATATGGCGAGAACCTGAATGAAAACTTCATTAAGGTGTGTCCGTATGTGGAAAGGTGTACCTTGTGATGGAAATTAGGTGTACTGGAAGTTTCCCACAGCTAGAATCTGACAATACAAAAAGATGATAGAGTCATTTACATCATTCAGTTTTTAGACTCACATGATTAGGTGTTTAAGGGATGAGGGACAGAGTGATGATGTTTAGAGAAAGTTTAAAAAAAAAGAGTAATGAACTGGGAGAGAAGAAAATCCCAGCAAAACAAAAAACTGAAAAATCCAGGCCCCACCTTAATTTTTTCCACCTTCATCTTGTGTTTTTAAAAAGTCAGATCAGTAGTCAGGGAGACAGACCAAAATTTTAATCAAGCAGGAAAGACCAAATCTTTAAAGCAGAGGTAGATCTACAAGTGTTTATCTGCCTGAAAGTGCAGAAATAGTAAATATAGTGTTTTTAAAATAGTGTTTATGGATTGTTTTGTCCAGTGGTTTGGTATAGATCAAAAGGAGAAAATCAAATTATATACCTGGGGAAACAATCTGGAGAAAAGGCACTGGAGAAATAAAAATATACGTATATAAAATTCTGGATAAGTTTTTATGAAAGGTAACATAAAATCCCTATGAATGAAATCTGCAACTGCACAATTGCCATCATGATGGCAAAAGGATCATTCTAAAATATCATGCACTCAAACAAGCCCATATATCTAGACCTGTATAAATATTTTTGCAAGGGAAATACCATTGAAGGAAAATGATTGTACATCACACATGGAAAATTTCACATATGCAAAAAAATTGGCTGATAAAAAAGAAAACACACATTGTAAATCAGTGTCCAGAAATAATTTTAAAGACACAATGTAAATTAAATGCATGAAAGCTTTCTGAGTGGAGATATGGCAAAAAGGAATAATGACACTTGGTAATATGTGTAACACTAATAAGATGTGTACTACAGGTTTTTTTTCAATTTTGGCATCTCCACTTTTTTAAAAAATGTTGATAGAATGAAATTTATGATGTAGTCCTCCTGACTCCTCTACAAAGAGATAAGAGGTAATGACATTACACAATGCTTTTCCTTCTTTAAAAAAATTTTTAAAAAAAAGGAAAAAAAACGAAGGAAAAGAAAAAGAATTGATTTGTTATTGATTTTGTTCCTTCTGTGAGTCGAGGTTTGTATGAGATGACCTCCTGATTCCTTTCAAACCTAAATCAGTCTAAGAGCTATGATAATGGCATTTTCATAAAATAATAGGAGCAAAGGGCATAACAGCAGCTATTTGACACATTCAAAAGAGAAATGACACGTTTTCTCACATAAAGAGGACTAGTTATCATTAAAAAAAGATTGAAAGTGCTTGAAAGAAATTTATTGGATTCCTCTTCCCGTGATGCTTTGATTTGAAAGTTGCCGGAATTCCCAAAGATGTGCTTTAGCTAAGCAGAAGTTTTGCTGCAGTCCTACACACGTGACTGGGCTGCATCCAAGGTTAAGTAGATGAAATGCAACGTCCCGTGGTTTGACGAGGGTCAAAGTAGGTGAAGCAGTTGTCCCTTCTGGCCTTCCACTCTGGGAATCTATGATTCATATTAATCTTGTCCAGAGTCTATTTTTTGGTAAGCTGTTCCTTTCTTATAACAGTTTTGTTTTCTCCACCCTGATCTGAAACAATTTTCTAGGAAGTGACAGATTTCCCAAGGGAAATATCACAGCTTCATGATTTTACTTGATGGCACTAACTTGGCCTTTAATTTTGGAACTACAAATGAGTTTAAAAGCAAGTGTGACAAAGCCAATGGTATGTGAAAAAACCCATTTGATATCTTTAAAATTATTTTAAAATACTTACTGGAGGCTCATGCTAGCTGAATATTTTTTTTTTCAGACAAATGAAGATGCAAAGAAAAGACTACAGGGATGATTTTATTTAATTTTGATTTCCTTTGCACTTTTTTTAAGACTAAAAGGAAGATTAAAGGTGTTCTCAGATGGTTAATATTAAATATTCAGGTTCAGATTTTTCAAGATGCCTATGGGGTTTGAACTCCTGTTTCCTATTAATTTTTAAGTAAATATTCGAGTAAGTTTCAGTTTTTAAGGGAAGTTGTGTCTTAATCAGTGAATCAAAATATCAGCTTTCCTGTGTAGCTTTGTCAAAGATGCACACTGTATTTCTTGTTTATTCTTCTGTTGTTGTTGTTGTTACCACATAATGACCTGCTAAGGCACTAAATACTTCCATCATTGCCTTAGCCTCCCTGAATCTACATAATAATAAAATAATAGATCTTAATTAACCGACTGATAATACTTTCTGATCTATATTTAACTAATTTTCAAATGGTAACACTTAAAGAATTTTTTTTTTTGGTGCAAAATAACCAAGATCAGCTCTAGGTGTTAGCAAGCTGATCTTTAGAACCAGACTATTAGGGGATTCTAAATGTAAAACTATTAACTGGATGATCCCTGATCCCTGACACGAGCTACCATCCCACAGCCCAGTCCTTGTCTGCTCATCTCCCTGCCTGAACCACACTCTTAAGAAGATTGCATTACACAAATAACAATGAGCTTGGATAGAGGACAAACCAGGAGAGAGTCCATTAAACCTCTCACATCATTACAAGCCTCATTGTTTTGCAGATGAGCAACATAAAGTAGAACATATGCATGAGGCCTCTCACTGACTCTCAGGGTACTGGGGATTTCAACTGTCTGAACCTTGTTGATTGCTGGTAAATGAATAAATAACCTTGAGATAATCCTTCCTTTTTGCAGGAAAGGTGCCCTGCTTAAATAGCAGATAATAAAAAGTGTCCAGATTTCTTTTATCATCTTCTTGTTTCTCTGTTTTCTGTGTACTGTCCTGTAATTGCTCTGGTCCCTGCTTTTTGCCCTCTGCTCACATCAGAAGCTGAAACTGGTGTTTGGCTTGAATCTTATTAAGCTGGTCCAGGGGAGGAAATCAAAAGAAAATTATAGGTAGTCTTACCACAGTATCTGATTTAAGGCACAGGCCACCTCTGAAAAAGATATTTTTCATGGGGACCTGGAGTTCTGAAGTTATCAATGTCCATGGTTGTATGTCACAACAAGTGGATAAAAAGTGATTTATTCAAAGTTTTACTGGCTGGTTCATCTTTGTAATGTGCTCCTACAAAAGCTATTTTTTACATTTCGGTCTGGGTGACTGTTGATCGTATTTCATTTTTTCATGCTTAATATTAATTTTCATGTGATTTTCCCCCAATATTATTTTTGTCTAATGTCAAAATGATGGCTTGTTTATTCGATTTTCGAGCTATTGCAATAATAGCAGAGAGGTCTAATTTTAGATCAGAACACCAGTACACAGGCCTTTTAGAGGTTTCATTTAATGATAATGTGCATACCTGCAAGTAATATCTTGTTTAGCCAATTCCAGCTTAGTACTAGAATTCCTTCTTAAAGAGAAAAGGAGAGAAAATAATAAATATTAATATTTTTGAACCCCCAGGAATAACAGCTACCTCAGATTCAGATCTATGATGATCTTTGCATCTTTAGCAAAGAACTACATAATATTTTTCCACTTTAGGATGAACTAAGTCAGGGGGACAGATTCTTATTGTGTTAAATGTGAAAGACGATGTCTATTACTTTTCATTTATCTCATCATATATAGATTTTGCTAGCCCATTCTTTTACACTCTACTTATTAATCTGCTCCAGTGCTAGTGATCCTAATTAGCAGTGCTCACTAATATCTTGCATTTAGCCTTTTTTCCCTGAAGGATTCCAAAAATGTTGGATGATTTGGAAGAATAAGATCCCAATTTGAGTAGACTGAGAGCTCTACTAGTGACTCCTGATTCAGGATCATGCACTTCCTGTGGACTAAATGAGATGTGAAAGTGTCTCATTGTGTATGTTTAACCAAAGTGGAAGGGAAAAGAAAAAGTCTCACAGTGAGTATGGGTGAGAAATTCTTAGCAGGTGAGGTAGGTTTGCACACCCAGTGATTATTGTACCTTACTTTTTTAGTCTAAATGCAAAAAGGCAGTGGTGGGTGAAACTGAAAAGGTTGAGTGGTTGAGACAAGCTTTATTAAGAGTACAGTGACACTTAACCAAAGCAAACAGTCAAACCCCAGGACCTATAGAGATGATTTTCAGAAGGAAATATTTTAAAAAAGATTCTCATGTGACTTGTTTTTAATTTTAAGTTCTGCTTGGACATGACTGCCCAAATCTTTTTGGTAAAAAAATAAAAGAAGACAAAAAAATATATATATATTTTGTGAACTCTGAACTTAGGTGCCTTTCAAAATGACTTCTATAATTGATTTTTCAACACAGGTCACACACCTATAATGCTGAGAGATCTTTTTTCATCTCTGAAGAAAGGGAGCCCTGTAAAGAAAAAAAGTAACATCACTTAGAGCATGAATTCATGTGCAGCTGCAGTGTGTCTAGAGGAAAATACCTCAGGCAGGTAGGTGGATGGGGGAAGGAAGGTGATGGGCAAAAAAGACAAAGCAGGGTGGGGGTAAAGAGGCAGGAGAGAGAGGTTGACTCACTTTATTTCTCCTCCAACATTCCTCATAAATCCATTTAATTCCCTCTTCATACTCTGAAAGGAAGGTAACATCTTTCCATGGTTCTAAGCACAAACCCTTCACTTTTTGTGGAACTGTTTAATTATTTTCCATCAGACCTTGCAGAGCTATTCACCTTCTGCTGCTTTCCTCTTACACTATTCAGTGTGACTGGGCAAACTGCTTATAAAAAGCCTGGGATTAGAAATGAGTGGCTGTTGCAGTTTATTGGTCAAATCCAAGCAGAATTACTCTCTGAGGAGTTGGAGGAAACTTACTAGGAATCTGGCTGTATTTCACTTAAGTCCTTTGGGTCCCATTAGTCCCTCACTTTCATTATCCTAAGCACCAATTCATTTCACTTACTCTCACCTTTCCCCATAGCCATATTGCTTACAATACCATGATAAAATGATTTTATTGCTTTGTTTTTGTCTATGAAATTTTATGGACATAATAAATAAAAATACACTTTTTCTGATGTATTTGCAACAGTAACTATACCCTATTGCATACAGATATCAAATTCATGCCCATTGTACGAATATTTTATATGGAGACAAGTCCTAGAAATAAAAGTAAATAGCTCTAGCATATCACTAATGATTCCATAATAAATACTTCTCCCATTATAAATCAATTTCACATTACTTTAGTTAGGATAATCACTTTTACTACTGCAAGTATTCATATCTTGTGAAACAGTTGATACTATTTCTATGTTAAATACAATGGTTATCATTCTGAATACTTTAGACAGTGTTCTGCATTTCCAGATATGAGTTTAAGGCAGTTATTTGGCTCAAGTAAAGTAATTTTCATTATCTATTATTATAAGGTTTCTAAATATACTCAACATTTTGCATTAGCTGTATGAGAGGTTTAGAGCTGACATCTCAAGTTCTTGTTTTACATCCCATATTTTTCATCAGTGTGAGATCGTATTAATTATCTAAATGTCCATTTTTAGTCCCATATCAGTTGGGAAGTTGTAATGCATGTAATGCATGCATATATTACAAATGCAAGTTAGCCAGAGTTTTTTGAGGGAATTGGAAGAATTTAAAGGAGAAGAGTGGTTTGCTGCATGCTGATCAGTTAATGAGAGACCACAGTGGCTCACTTTGCTTTTGGTGTGTGCATATTTGCAAGTCTGTTTTTT
Organism: Zosterops lateralis; assembly: GCF_965231275.1. Classification (NCBI taxonomy): domain Eukaryota; kingdom Metazoa; phylum Chordata; class Aves; order Passeriformes; family Zosteropidae; genus Zosterops; species Zosterops lateralis. The sequence goes on along the minus strand of NC_139764.1, from coordinate 75,310,321 downwards.
ATACTGTTAAAATAATAATAATAAAAAAAACCTCTTATGAATTTTGGCTCATTTTGTGCGTTTCTTATAGGTGGTAATTTTTTTGTTTGTTTGTTTGTTTGTTTGTTTGTTTTTTTGTTTTTGTTTTGTTTTTTTTTTGTTGTTGTGTTTTTTTGTTTGTTTGTTTGTTTTTTTTTTTTTTTGTTTTGTTTTGTTTTGTTTTTGGTTTTTTTTGTTTTTTTGAGGGAGAGGGGGGAGGTGGGGTACGGGCTGTTATTTCTTACTTATTTATTGAAACCTTCATTTAGGGCCAAGCTGAAATAATTGTTTTATTTTTATCAAAAGGAGTGTGCAGATAGGTGGGTTCAGTTCCTCCATCAGGGTAGCAGCAACAGCTGCCTTATTCACTAGACAGTCTCTGAATACCTTTATATGCCCAAAGCCCACTCCTGTTTAAACTGGGTCTTACAGGTACATGTAGACTTTTCAGAGGTGAAAGATTTTTTTTTTTTATGTTATATAATCAACTTTGTGGGTAAGAAAAAAAATTAAAATACTCAGATGTTTTTTCTTGACATCTCAGAATCTTGAGTCTACATTACTTTTTTTTTTATTAGTAGATTTGAGTCTTAGTGTCTTGTTTTTAAATTACACAATGTGTTTCTCTTCCCACATAGATGTAACTGGAAAACCGCTAAGCAAGTTTATGATGACAAGTTCTATCCAAAGACTTCTCACAAATCAGATTTTTGGAATTAACAAACATAATGAAGCAAATGAAAAATATTCAAAAACAGGTGAAGAATTATAGGGTGGGAGTACACTGGAGGGAGTTCTCCACCAACCTACACAGTAGCCAAAAGAATCTCTTCTCCTTTTTTGTTAGAACATGTTCTATTGACTTCACTGTGTTTTAGAAGTTAAAAGTTTTTCAAATGGCCTAAACTAGTACTAGTCCAGACAGCAAAGTCATCTCTAGAGTGAAGTACAACTGTGCACCATCAAAAATAGGTTGCCCTATGCTGAAACAGAAAAAGAAAACAGATGGCATGCAAAAGCAGAGCTGTGTGAATTTTCTGTCCTGTGACAGATTTTGAAGGTGAGTTTTTTCTACATCAGTTTGGGATATAAATTAGGAATCTAGGAATATCTCTATCTCTTTCTAAAAAAAACAAGAGGCAACATAGGGAATAAAGAAAGTGAGATAAAGTTACTTTTTAAATTCATTTCTTAGTATTGAAACACTGCATTTCAAAGGTTATATCTTATTTTTAAAGTTTTTATTCTGAGTTAAGCAGAGCATTTCAAAGTGGGCATCCTTTGTGTAACAATACATTGAAATTTCTGTTTTTAAAATATCAATACACATTCTTTGATGTCGTACATCCTTTTTCAGATCTTAGGGTATTTGGGATTTTTTTTTTGTTTTGGAGGATTGTTAAAACTGAGTATGTTCCTTGTAGAACTATGGTTTTGTCAAATAAATACTTTCTATGAGATAAAAGAAAAATTAAAAAATATATTCACAATAAAGTTCATCCAGTGTATGAATGAACCATTTCTATAAAACAACCCACAATTTTTATACTATACATCTGAAGTTTTGATTTAACAAAAATCTCCACTCACTTCCTCATGGAAGTTTAGGGGATGCAATTCTTAATGTTCTCTTCAGCGTTACATTTTTTGTAGGCCTAGTATATGCACTCAACCAAACACAAAAGGTTCACAACACCCATCTCAGTGATGCTCATTCGTTGCTTCACTTTCTGTAGTATTTTTTCTCTCTTTCTGTGACATAATGTATCTTTAAACATTTAATCTCATCTGGTAAAAAGTGCTAACCTCCATAAATCTTGTAATACCCAATAAAAATTTCCTTTGTCTAGAAGAAACATTAGACAAATCAGATAATCCAAGTATTTTGGCAAACCTAAATACTGGGAGGTTTTGTCCCTATTACTTTTCCAAAATTAGTTGTCAATATTCTTTCCCATGCTCTATTCCTGGATACTGGCAAGATACTAATATGAATAAATTTTAAAGCTGGTTCCAGATATAACTTATGTATGTTCAGACACTATTTTGAATTATCTACTAGACAAAGATATTAAAGCTTTTTTTACCTTCTGACCTAACTGAACTCATAAGATATCCTAAAACTGACCTTTATTTCATTAATACATTCTATTTTTCTGTCAAAATACAAAAAAATACTAAAATAAGGAAATGCATTATTGGCAAGTCTTTGTTCTCCTTCAAAGAAGTGAATAAATTGATTTGTTAAAAATTTACCTTGAAATGCCATGCTGCTTTGCCTCTGTAAAGTAAGAAAGAATCAGTCCTGAGTCCACATTTCCATGATTCACAGTCTTCCTTTAACCTGAAGTTTTAAAATATCCATGACAATATCGGTATTATGATTTAGTACTTGCAGTATTATTGACTTGTCTAATAGCAACAACAAAACACAGCAAATCATTCTAATGAGATTGTGGAGAAACCAATTAGTAAATTAGAACAGAATGTTAATCTACTCTAATGCTCAAGCAGGACACACTTATCAATTGTTATCAGTTGAGCTCCTTCTAACAACATGAGCAAATATTTATCTAGATTGCATTGCGTAGTAATTCCAAATAGGGCATCAAGATATCTAGCTACTATTTTCATAACTGATTTAGAACAATCTGAGGTATTATGTTTGAATTGTTTTGCCTTTTTTCAGTATCAATATCATCTTCTTCTCTTTCTGATAGCTGTCAATATAAAGTTTATTAGAACAGACTGTGTTAAGGTACTCAAAAAACCCTGTTTGTGACGCTAAAAAGATCACTTCCAAAAAAAATCCCAATGGGTAATGTATGCAAAGTTCTGCATACTGTGTTGATAACTAACATTGAAAAAATACAAGTAAACATAGTACTACTGAGATTGGGATGAGAACTAAGAAATGACTGGCCAGAAAGGGTACAAGGAAGAGTTCAAATAAGTATGTCAAGGCCAGGATCCAATGATTTTGGTATTAAATTTATGGAAGAAGGATCAGGTTTATTTGTATTAAAGATCAATTAATGAAGACATATTTCTTCACCTGGTAAGACTTAGCTTTAAGGGCTAATATCACTGATTTTTTACTTTTTTTTTAAGTACAATGAATCTCTGGTTTTACTTAATTTACATAATATAAAAAATGCTGTAGAATCTTCTTTAAAAGTAGAAGGAACTGGTATAAAAAGAAATAAAATGACACCTGCAAATGAGCAGGTTTAAGCTAAAATATCTTAGATAGAGCTCCTTGTGCTCCTTGAATCAATAACCAGATTCAACGATGAAAATCCAAATCAAAGAAAAAAGGAAAAAGAAATCCCAGAAGTATAAGAAGAAAATTGTCATATAAGAAATTATTGAAATGGACAGAAATTTTGAAGTATCTACATTATAAAAAGTCTGTCCATGAACACATAAATACGAACACTTTAAGAATTACAACTGTAATTCAATATATTATCCTGCATTTTAGCCTACAATGAATTATCCTTCTGATTCCCAAAAATAGTCAGAAGCCAAATCTTATTCATCCCACTGCCCTCTGACAGACTTCATGTAGTCACGGGTACTTATCTCCTTGTGAAATTGTGTTTTGCTGAAGAAGCCTTAGCCTTTGTGAAGCAGATTTCCAAATCCTCTTCAAATTATTTCTGGATTCTTAGAGCAGTAACTAAATACTAACTAGGAGAAATAAAGCCTCTATCACACTGCTTGTATGATTTTGCAAGTAGTGGCCAGACCCAAAACATTCTCAGACTGTACATCTCTTCTTTCCCCTTATTTTTAACACAGTGGAACCCAGAGTTAAAGAAAAGAAGTGAGGAAATACACTTAACACAAGTTTTCTGTAAAAATTAAATATTTTGGCCATAAATATTTGCTAAGACTCAGCCGTAGATGTGTCAGATTTTCCTGTAAGAGCAGGTGACAAGCAGAAAAATTGTCCTCTTATAACTCTGATAAAAATGCAATAAGACAGATAAAATATCATACCAGAAAGTTCATAAGAAATGCTATGACCTCAGTAAGGAGAAATGAAAAATATCAAGCAGTTCTCCTAAACAGAGTTAAAAAACATATGTGGTGATTATTTATCCAAAATATAACATAAACCAATTTGTAGGTAAAATAATATCTTAACATAAATGACTCAAATATCCGTTGATACATAAGGATAGTTATAACTTTGTACTGGATATATTTAAATTATATGAAGATACAATTGACTATATATATTTTTTCTAAAGGTGGGTGTTGTAGTGTGCTTTACTACCAGCTTCCTACAAGCCTTTTAAAAGTGTACTTGACATTTGTTATGGGGGCAGTGTTCTGAGTCAGAAGAGATTTTATGTCCACACCTGATGCTAAAAGGAACAGTGACAAGGAGGCTGGTGTTAGTGGATGGCAGGAAAAAAGTTAACTGTGAATTAGTTGTGAAAATCTTGGTCACAGAAATTAATTTTAAGTGTACTTGAAGAGGACTGTGACTATAACATTACATTCCAGGGGAATTTTTGGTAAGGTTGTGTGCAGATGACAAGGATGTGATGCTGAGAATTTTCTGGCAATAAATTTCTTACTGGGTCCTTCCTGAGATATTAGAATTCTACTTGGCAAAGAAAAGTAGGAGAGGAAGTCACTAAAATAGCTGACTTCTAACCAGATGCTAATTAAACATATAAGAGATTTTGGACATTCAGAAGATGGGGTAAAATGTAAACATTTTCATAAGGACTCCTTATTTAGGACAAATAAAAACACTTTTTGTCCTCTCTTGCACTGCTGGATGACATTTCAATCCAGGGTTTTTTGGTTTTTCTTTTTTTAGCAATTGCAGAGGAATAGATTATATTGAGATTTTAATTTCAAATTAAACGAGACTGCCCTTAGGAAACTTTTTGGATTGCAAAAGATGTTTTTGTTAGTATGTTGAGATTTCTCTGAAATAGCTTCGCTATTCCTGATTTTCTCACTCTTTGAGCAAAGAAACAAACCCATATTGTGTATCTGTGTTCTCTCATGGCTTCTTATAACAAATAAGAAACCAGCAAACTTCTGTCACACAAAAATGCCTGTTACTTATAGTCGATTACATTCTTATATCCAGAAATAAACTTGTGTGCAGTGACACTGTCAAACTGAGCAGCTTTCTTGTTTTTATTTAGGATCTTCAGGTTGCAATCTTATGTATGATACATTCTCTGCACTTAGAAGATTCTTGTGGGGCTGTTTAACTTCCAGAATTTATTTAGAAGAGACCTACCTCCCACCATTTCACTAATACTCTCATCTGCTTCAAATAGGCTAAATAATTTTCTAAGGTGTTAGGAGCTATATTTTTAGTGACAGCTTATGTCTCCTTGGCACATTCCTGGTGCAGCAATGTTGGCAGACCTCATGTTACAGAATCTCCCGGTCTGTCATGTATTAAATCTGCTCTCTGGTTATCCAAGCACTTAAAATACTTGTGAGTGTCAGGTTCGCAAGTAGATGGATATTTCTTTAGTTTTGATTTAAATGCCAAGAGAAGCTAAAACATCAGAAAAGGCAGAGCTCTAAAAGGTTCTCATCTGGTCAGATACCTGCAAGTACTTAATGACATGTACTGGACAAATTAAACATCTTGCGGATTCTGATTTCAGGTGGTGGCAAATCTCTGACAGGTATATCTAAATGAGTAATAAAACCTAATATATAGACATTTTTGATAACAGTGATAAATGCCATGGTATTTAAACAGATAACCAGATGAATCATCACAAGTGAAGGCTTATCTAACAATCACATTCAGCATATAAAAATCCAACCATTTTTTATTTAACTGCTTTTGGATTATCTGATAACCTTGCCTACATTGCTTAAATTGTTATAAATAACAATAAAATCTGCTAGAAATAGGCCAGATAAGATTCAACTAAGACAGCACACTTAGGAAAAGTAAAGGTACTCCAGTGATAGGAGTGACAGTTTAGAATGTGGAAGATGATTGGGATAACTTAGCATTGACAAAAACTCCTTGTACTGCAATGCTTTCTGAGGATAAATACACTGGAGTTGTTAAAAGCATCTGACCTCTACAGTAATGAGGCCAGTGCAGGTAACACAGACTAATAGGCATTGCACTCCATTGTTTGTTTTGTGGCATCCTAATGATTCTAACATAAAGGGAACAAACTCAAGGAGACCTGAGCTGAGATCTGCTGCTGGCCTCGTAGGCAACTTGGACAAAACCACTCAATTTTCTTCATTTCTCCCTATATAACCATGAGAAATAATCCCACTTTTCTTTGTACAACATCCTGCAATTACTTTATGACATATGTTATCTAAGGGTATTGTTGCTGTGAACAATATGAATTTATTTTTGAAAGAAAGGTGTACTGAAGGTGTAGAAAAATCTTATTGTGAGTCTATACTTGCCATTAAAAGAAGGAAATACATTTTTAGGCCATTTATTCTAGGCTTTTTTCCCCTCAAATTTTAATATATTCTTATAGAATTAAAGGAAAAATATGGGAGCCCTCCAGTGGTGAAAATAATGTATCTGGATTTCATAATGTAGCTATTTTGCTGTTACTGGTGCCTGTTTGCAAAATAATTGCTATGGTTTCCTGACACATAGAGATTTTGATATAATTTTGCTTAACAGGAATTGATGTTATCCTTTATTTTCCTGGACTTGCATAAAAATGTGTTCCCAGATGACATTTGTAAAACCAAGAAAGTCAGATTTGTCTCACATTACTTTCTTTTCTATATAGACAGGAAGACCCTCAGGGGCCCTTTGTTTGTTTGTTTACTTCCCACTAGGACTTGCATGGGTTAATCATGTTCTCCCCTTCCACAAGGTTCTCACCTTTAAAGGTGTGTGGATGAAAAGGGGTTTACAATTGCAGTAATAGAGATGCTTGTCTGGCCTGATCCGCCCATTCTTTGGCTTCCTGAATCATCACATCAAAACAGTCACCATTGGCTTTAGGAACTGCACCCCCCTATGTAGGATGTAGGATGTGGGACATCCTTCTGGAAAGGCCCTGGACAGCTGGTCGGTCACTGCCCTGAAACTGAAACCTCAGAGCATATTGTACTTCTTCAGCAAAAGAATGCACATTTTGGATTTCTGTGCTCAATTTGCCGTGAAAAAGAGGGTCTATTATTTCTGTGAAAAAAAAAGTCTATTGCACTCCAGGAAGAAAATGGAGATTGTAATCTGCTTTTCAAGTAAATGTAACTATAGCTTGCTCCACTTAATCCTGCAGAGTCCACTGGGACTACAATCCAACCCTAAACATGTTAATACTACCACTACTACTACTACAAAAAAAACCACCCTTAATATGGGGCTCTTGCACTTTTAATCCTAGTTTGTAAGACTTTTGAGCATTTTAAAGCTAAACATGCCAGCATAACTGTCAAAAGCTTCTTCTTGTGAATTTGCGAATGTGGAGTTAAAAGCAGTTTCCTTGCAAGTGATGAACATATAAAATACAAATGCCTTGAAAACGAGAAGACTTTGGAGAGTCCTTCTATAGCACTGGAAACAATAGGAAACAGAAAGAGCAAAGGATTAGACATTTGTCTTTTTTTAATGAGGATAGCTTTTGTTGGAAACACATGTTGATAAAGTGCATGGTAATACCAAGAATATTTCTTTGAAGCAGTTGGCATCAGAGATATTCATAAGCAGCCCCCAGCAAAAGCTGTACAGCCACTGTAGTACTATTATCTGAACCACAATTGTCACAGGCACATTCAGAAAAGGCACAGGAAAGCTCATCTTAATGATACAGATGTGAGTGTGCACACACCCCCACTGTTTTGAATTGTGTTTAGCCAGAGGTATATCTCTGAGTACAGACAGAGGAGGAAGAATTGTGTTTCCTTCTGATTTTGTTTTCTGTTTTATTTCATTTCAAGTCTAGTCAGGCCACTGAAGTATACAGAACAGCAGAAATAAGATTTTAAGAGGCTGAATCTATTTCACATCCTTAGCTTTTGGACTTCAATGCTTTTTCCATATCTTATACAGCAGCTGCAGAGTCCAGGACTCCTATTGTCATGGAAAAATAAAGGCCTCATTTAACTGCTGCTGGAGCTATAGTGTGTGATGTGTGTTTGTTAGTCTAAGACATCTGCTCTTTGTGTCAACTACTAACTTCAGACACCACAGAGTGTTCCCTGTCCCTGTCAGGCTGTATACACAGGCAGTGGGTTAGAGCTATACACTGGCCTCCAACAAAAGAATAAAGGGACAAAGAAAATATTTGTGTGCCGTGGGGACTAAGTGACAAGAAAAGACACACTTTCAGCTATGTCTGGGAAGTTATGTGATTAGCATGTGACAGGCTGCTGGCCCTTAACCACTGGCTGCATAAGGATGACTGACTGCCAGGGAGGCTCTGACCTATGTAATCTGGCAAAAACAGTTCCGAGAGGATGCTGATTTTAGTTACCAGGCCCACATTATGCACAGTGCACTTATCATCAGGAGATTTTAAAAATATGGAGTAGATCAAGCAGCAGAAACCCTGGAGTCTGCATGGCACTCCTCATAACCACATCTACCTGGATCAGCTCCCTGCATGGGTGAGGGGGAACCTCTTCAGCTCCCTGATTTTCCTCAGGACCCAACAGTCCCACGACACTGCCCTTCACCATTCTCCAGACCCCTTGGAGCACCAACAGTCCCAGCTGCCACTGTCAGAACAATGAGCCAGCCCCTCAGAGTGTCATTTAGGAGATGCAATTTAAATGTACAATAGTTTTAGTTTGTTCACCTGGGGAGAAGTACAGGGAGAATAATGAAAAAAAATCAAACCAGAATTTATAAAAGATGAGTAACTTTAGGACTTAATGTGTTAATTTTTTTGTAACTTATTTAAAAAAAAAATAAAAAAGAAAGAAAAATACTCAGTTGTGTTTTTATGATAACAAAGACATTTTGCAGTTTTGAGAGGTTTGGTTAAGTTTTTAGCTGTCTCTCAAGCAAAATAGAAATTGAATGGACTGTTTTTGATGAGTGTTTACTAAAAATTTACAGACTGTTTCCTGCTTTTAGTGAGAAAGTAAAATTTTCTTTGCTTTGGTTGAGTATTGGACTTATCACACAATTTTAGTCACCTGGAAGTTACATTTCTCAGCTATTTGTCTCATGAAACTTATTGATGGGATATGAGGAGTGAGTATCAGGTAGTATGTCTTCAAGATCTGAACTTGCATCAAATAAAACATACCACCACCACCAGAGTGACTGTTGCTTTCCACTCATTGCTCATGGAGCCCAGATGACTAGGCTAAACTTTCACTGATGTTTAGATGGCAGAATTAGATAACTCTTACCTAATTTTCAAGGTGATAAATCCTATATTTTCACTAAGATTTTTATTTCTATATTTCTTATTTAACCCTGATTAAAAGGTCTGATTAGAACTTGGCTTGGACATGATTTCACCAAAAATGTGATGCCTATTTCTTATTGCCACCTATTGTGTTTGCTTTTCAAGCACTGATTTTGCTTGTAATCATTCAGCAGCTTTATAGCACAATCATGTAACACCTTTAGACATTTTGACATGATGAATACTCTGGAAGGATTGATTGCTTTCATTGTACAACTCAAATTTTCCTGCCATCTGTCTAGGGACTAAGATTACCAGGACCTTGTTCTATAAGGAAAAAATGTCTAACTACTTTCACTATCCTACTAAGTCTTAACTCTTTCTATGGGTTAGATACACTGAGTGAATTTGGTCTTCACTTAATTTTCATTTCAATGATGTATATTGATTTTTCTTCCTCCATACATAACCATGTCTAAATAGAGAATGTAGTTCAATATATTTTACTGCTCTGTAAGAAAACAAAATCACATAGCAATCATAATGACCTCAAATATGTGAGAAAGGTCTGTAAATGGCTGCCTTCTCCAATGGCTCAATCCCATTTCTAAGATAACTTGTTTCCCAGTGTACACACAGAAAATGTATGTCCTTGAAATTCTGAAAATAATAGGTTTAACACCATTATGATGCATTTTCACAAAGTAATGGGAAGTAAAGAACAGGAAAAGATAATATATGGCATTGGCTACAGTTCTAAAACCTAAAAGTAAGAAGAAGAGATGAGAGAGGGAAAGTTTATTCTTTTATTCAAAAATCTTCAGAATCTGCTGGGATTGGAAAGACCTCAGTATTGGACTCCATATACGTTCTTTTTCAGGTAAGAAAACACAACAATTTTTGTCTCGATTTCCTTTTGGTCCATCTTTCCTCTGCAAACAAAAAATATTACTTAAATTCAGTGTGAGTTTTGGCATATTTCAAAAGTTGTGTATGATGTTTTAACTGTTAGGGTGTTTTGACAAACAGACCAACACAAACCTGTTTCAAAGAAAAATTCTAACCTTTAAAAAAACTTCTGACTTCTCTCTGATTTGAAAGAAGTTTATCTTAGACTATGATCAGGTTTAACTCAGAGAATGGTTACAATGCCTCTTTAGTTTTAACATGTTTCACTGCAAGAGACTCATTTGCCTATATTTTCACTTTTAAGCAAAAGTCAATCTATAATCATTCTAAGATACTTGGACATTCAACATAATTGCAGAATTTGTTAAAAACTAATTTTAAAGAACTGTGATGAGAAATTTAAATGCAGGTGATCTGAGGATTTTAGGTAATACGACTTCACTTTTCCACTCTAAATAAAGCTAATCTCTGTCCTCCAGTACTGAGAAGTAGGTTTTGATTCTTGAAAATGAGTAGCTCAATTTCATTGAAGTGTTTACATGGTGAATTATTTCTGCTTAGTTTAGGCTTATCATAAGAACAGAAAATAAATAAAAAGTCCACAACAAATCACTGTGGAATGGTTTATTGTGCATCACAGCATAGCTGTAATTTAACATGGGTTAGTAAGCTTATTTGCATAATATAAATTTTAGCCTGGTTTTTTAATGAATTGGCTGTGTGAGTGCATTGAC